>NC_139705.1:14919360-15156860 GCF_964188405.1 Protomyctophum parallelum | reverse complement strand
TAATCAATGTTTGGTCTGTTTGGCTTTTTATAGACGTTTTTGCTCAAAGACCCAAACATACTCAAACTTGTGAAAGTAGCAGATATAGCTTGCAATGCGGGTTCCAACTCTCAGAGTTATGGTGGTCCTTGACATCAAAACACTTGAGAAACACCGGCATCGTAATTGTATATAGACGTGAGGTCCACATACTGTATACTGTACATACCAGCTCCAACTGGTTCCGGAATCGGTTCCAAAAGTGATGGAACCGATTCCTGGTTCCTCAATTGTTGGATCCAGTTTCTCCGGTTCCGATTCCTGATTTTAACCCTACTGTATAACCGTGTAAACGTTTTGTTGTTACACTGACAGATCTTTGGGTGATTTGTTCCCCTGTTGTTGTTTTATGAGTGCTAAGCTTTTATTAAGGGTGTTTGATTTGGCAGATTCAAGCCAGTCACACCTGGCTGGAATCAAACTACTTGGACTCAGAACTAGGTGTAACCATGCACACAGTAAGAAGCGTCAGCTTCCCCATTCACTTCCATTCTGTGGAAGGGAAAGGCTAATATAAACCTATAATCGTATTCCTAAACGTGAGCTCGGTAAAACTATGCCTAAACCTAACCTATTCCAAGACTCCTCAGTAAAACTATGCCTAACCACAGTAAAACAAATAGAAGAATACAAGAACCGCTATTCGGGTGAATGGTCCGCATAGAAAATGGGGGCGAGTGTGTTTTGGGGCGAGCCTTCCGGTCAACCACTAGGAAAAGACTTGCCATGGTTGACCCCCCTTGGCAGGCATTTTGCTTGTAGTTTGTTTTTTTCCTCAGTGAGCCAACCACTCAAATTAAGTACTGGAGCACAAGTATACAAACTACACCACCCAGAAAACCTGCACCGGAGCAAACTCTTACCGGCACTAACTGTCCGCAACCCGCAGGACAACGTGGGGGAATTGATGCGTCCGAAGCCTCGTGGCGTTGGCTAAGACACTTTCTGACGCAGAGCAGTGACCGTAGCCTTAAATCAGCCGTCCCCACAAGCATTCATGGAGAGACAGCGTCTGTCATGACGTGTCGCCGGGTATCTGCCTTTTTTATAATCTACCACAAGATTACACCAAAGGCGTGGCGAGCAAGCAGTTTGGGGACAGCGGCATCATTTGTGGTCCCATGCAGGGGGACCAGTGAGTTTGTGCATCTGCTCTGTTTTTGCTCTTTTTGAATTAGGACAAGCGGTCAATGTTTTGCCTCCCTCTCTAGTTTTCTCTGAAATGATGCCACTGTTTGTGGCTACAAAATACACATGACTTTTGACCTTGAATATTTACTTAAATTGAGACCGTTCCACGTCCATTCCCAAACATTTAATGCATATCTCATATTATGTAGCTACTGTAAGTGATGTCTCTTACTACAAGTATTATGTGCCTTATTTTCATTTACGTTTTAAGCACAGACCTTACATAAATTTGATATTTGGTATAGTTACTTTCTTTTCTTTTCTTCTTTTTCTTTTCCAGTTTACTTCCTGTGACGGCCCCCTGTGTATATGGTATTGTACTATATATTAGGGTGTATAGTATATTATAGTATATTATATTATGTGGTCTGGTGTAGTTTATATATTATAGTTATTCACTTTGGTTAGTAGTTTATGGTTTCTTTGCTTTGCTTACTCTAATTTCTGTTCTCCTCATCTTGCAGTGGATTGGGGAGCAGAGCTGTGACATCATGGCAATCAGTCAAGCGGCGGCACCTGGGCCCGGTGCCGACGCCCTGTATATAAGCCTGTCTCCCCAGTCCCTTCCTCAGCTCGGTACTATTCAGTTCTCCTCTGCCCTTCTGCCACCATGCACCTTTTCAGCATTTGAGTTAATACATACAACACGCACACACATCTCACTCATGCATACACGCACCACACTACTGACTACTGATTTCCACACCTCATCTGTTTGACTTTGATTTGAGTATGATTTGACTTAATTCCTATTTTTCATTACTTAAATAAATTATTTCATTTGAGTACTGTGTCTCCCCTTTATTTTTGTTGTGTACTTGGCTCCCCTAGGCCAGGTATCTAACAAATGGGGGCTCTGTCCAGTGAATTAGGTGTGCAGTGAGTTTGGAGAGTCAAGTGACTCGCCCTCCTGCCTTTGTTCTCTGCTATTGTTCTCTGCTGCGGTAGTCTATGGGCAACTTGGCCTTAATTAATGGCTTGTCGGCGCCGTGGTTTTGAGTTTTGTGAATGAAGTGACGTCATTTGGGGAACCATTCCGGGGATTCCCTTGTCATTCATCAGTCCGGTGAGTACAAACTGATAAGCGATGTTTACTTCAGCGTACACGCTTGTGAATGTACTCGGAATTTGGGAGATGCAGTCATTTGTTTGATTTAAAGTTGATTTATTAAGTTTGGTTACTTTGCATTCGTTTTGATTAAGTTTGTGCTGGTGGAGAAGTTTTCCTGGCTGTTGTGCTGCTAAAGTAAATACATATATATATATTATAATTATTATTATTATAGTATAGTAAATATATATAGTTTGCTTGGCTGGTTTTGTTTTTTATTTTAATACGAGTGTCTCTGGTAGGCGCGTTTAGTCTCTGGGATAGAATATAGCTCGCTGGGTCTAGGCCGGGGGGTGGTTTAGGTGCAAGGTGCGGGTGTAGCGGCTGTGCGTACGCACGGTCGTCTCGGGGGCACAGCTGAGGGGTGCATGCGGGTCGCCAGTTTCTGGTTGCCCTCCCTGCCTCTCGGTATCAGCTAGGCCTTTGCGGTGGCCTTCCGTGCATAAGTACCTCCCGCAAACCGGCATGAAGACGGGTGGAGCATAGCTTGGGAATTATATAGGCTAGAGGGGCACTTGTATTTTTTTTTCTGCCAGCTGTGAACTTTAAGCGCACACAGAGCCATGGTTAGTTTAGAGGCATTTATTGCAGATCCGTCTGAGGAACTGTTATTGCAATGCACCAAAGACCAACTAATTAAAATAGCAGACCAGTATAACGATAAGAGGACAAAGGAATCCATAGCAGTGGTTTTAAGGCACCATTTGTTTAAAAAGGAGTTTGCCGAGTCATGAGGAGGTGTCTCCTCCTCCGTTAAACGCCGCATCGGCGGTGCCTGCGGGAATGATGTCAGGGGCAGGCTTGAGTTTTGAACAACAGAAAGAGTTGATGTTATTGCAGGCTAAAATAATGGCTGACGCCGCTGAGGCGCAATATACTATTGAAAAAATGAAACATGAGGATGAACAGGCGAAATGGCAAGTGGAGCAAAACAGGCTGGACCTGATAAGGGACGGTAAGATTCCAGCTGTTGCACAAGTGTCCACCACAGGACCTGCTGAGTCCACAGGGGGTTTCGATGTGAGTGGGAATTTACGTTTGGTCCCAAAGTTTAACGAACGTGATCCAGAGGCATTTTTTGCCATGTTCGAGCGTATGGCTGACGTGCGTAATTGGCCTGATTCTGCGCGCACATTGTTGTTGCAGTGCGTTTTGACAGGCAGGGCGCAGGAGGTTTATTCGGCGATGAGCGTGGCTGACAGCCAGAATTATACTTGTGTCAAGGCAACGGTGCTGAAGTCGTTTGAGCTCGTCCCCGAGGCATATCGCCAGCGTTTTAGGTTCAGGAAGAAACATGACAAACAGAGTCATCTAGAATTCGCACGTGACCTGACTACCAGTTTTACGCGCTGGTATAATGCCTCGGAAGTAACCGATTTCGACGAGCTATGTGATCTAATGATATTGGAGCAGTTCAAAAACTCCGTTCCACCTCGAGTGGCGACATATATCAACGAGCAGAAAGCGCGCAACGCAACAGACGCAGCGGCGCTCGCTGATGATTTTGTCTTGACGCACCTTGGAGAGTTTAAAGCGGGCGGTGGCAACACTGCTAGTGAGTCTCTCGGCCGATCTGATAAACCTTTTCCTGCTGAAGCTAAAAGTAATTCTAATGGCAGTGGTAATTTGCGTGAGCCAGACAAGATGTGCAATTACTGTCATAAACGGGGCCATTGGAAGTCTGAATGTTTTAAGTTGAATGGAAACCCCAGGACTCATAATTTTGCAGGACATTCGCAACCAAAAGGGGCTGGCGCAGCCGCTCCACGTCCGGTGTCCACTTGTGCTACACCAAATTGCGGCCCAAATAGGGACATGTCAGTTGCAGCACTGGATTCTTACCGCCCGTTCATCATGAAAGGCTCTGTGGCTTTGCTGCAAAATGGAGAAGAAGTGCCAGTAACTATTTTGAGGGACACAGGTGCTTTTGACTCATTTGTTCAGGCTGGTGTTCTCCCTTTAACTCAGGATTCTGACACGGGTGACACGGGTTCCCTTGCATAACGTTTTGCTCAAATGTGAATTATTCCAGCGAAGCTTGCTGTGCGCCCAGCGCTGCCGATCCCAGGGGTGACGGTGATTCTGGGGAACGACCTGGTTGGTGCTCGGGTGTGGGCAACCGTTCCTCCACCGGCAGTGGTGACATCTATTCCTTTGCTAACTGGGGGGATGGATAAAAGTGAACGTGACTTTCCAGAGGTTTTCTCAGCATGTGCGGTGACACGTGCGATGGCTAAGTTAAAGGGGAACTCTGAGTCAAAAGAATCAGTTAAGTCTAAAGTGTCTGACAAATTTGCAATACCTCTGGCTGATTTTCCGTTGTCCATAACACGTTCAGATCTGGTGGCAGAGCAGCAGGCCACTAATACGACCAGAGGACGAGATTCTTGACAGTGCTTGTGGGTATTTTCTTCAGAATTCCTTGTTGGTGAGGAAATGGCTGCCACATAATGGAAGGTTTGTGGGTGAACCGGTGTTTCAAATTGTGTTGCCAGAGAAACTCCGCCAGTCAGTGTTAAAGGTAGCACATAATGAATCAGGACATGCTGGTGTGAGAAAGACTTATGACAGGCTACTTAGGCATTTCTTTTGGCCTCGTATGAAGAGAGAGGTGGCAGCTTTCATTAAAACGTGTCATACATGCCAGTTAACTGACAAGCCTAATCAGAAGTTAAAACCAGCTCCATTGTACCCCATTCCGGCCATAAGCCAGCCTTTTGAGCATCTAATCATAGACTGTGTTGGTCCTCTACCGCCCTCAAGGTCGGGGGCAGTTTATTTGTTAACAGTAATGTGCCAGGCAACTCGCTATCCTGCTGCTTATCCTCTCCGCACCATTACAACTCGTTCAGTTGTACGTGCTCTGTCTCAGTTCATCTCTATCTTCGGCGTTCCTCAGGTCATTCAGTCTGACAAAGGTAGTAACTTCTGTTCGCATATGTTTTCTCAGGTCCTGAAACAGTTGCGTGTGCGCCACAATCAGAGCTCTGCATATCACGCTCAGAGTCAGGGTGCCTTGGAGCGTTTTCACCAAACGTTAAAAGCTATCCTGCGCGCTTACTGCACTGAGATGGGTAAGGACTGGGAAGAGGGTCTGCCGTGGCTGATGCTTTCTACTAGAGAGGTAACGCAGGAAAGTACAGGATTCAGTCCAAACGAGCTGGTCTTTGCTCATACAGTGAGAGGTCCATTGGCAGCACTGTCTGGAGATTGGATAGAGGCACAGCCTCCCAAAAATGTGATTGACTTCGTGAATGGTTTTCGTCATCGGCTGTACACAGCTGGGGTGATGGCAAAAGAGAACCTAGCATCAGTTCAGGGTAAAATTAAACAGTTGTTTGATCTTAAGACCGAGCGCCGGGTGTTTAGTCCGGGAGACCAGGTGCTAGCCCTGCTCCCCATTGTCACTTCACCTTTTCAGGCGAAATTTTCTGGTCCACACACAGTGGTAAAAAAGGTCTCAGAGCTAAACTACATTATTTCAACGCCTAATCGTAGGAAACCGACCCAGCTTTGCCATGTCAACTTGCTTAAGCCGTACTATGCACGCACTTCTGAGACACCTGTGTTGTGTGTGCAGCCAGAGGTTGGCTTGGCTCATGCAGTTTGCATGGCAGTTCCGGTGTTGTCTCCTAGTCGGGAGGTAGAGGAAGATGGTTTGGGTACACCGGATCCGGCGTTGGTTCATGGTCGACTGAAAAATTCAGAGGCACTTGCCTGCCTCGATAATCTGTTGGCTCATTTGCCTGCGTCCGGCCAGGAGGAACTTGCAGGGTTAATCCGGGAGTTTCCCAGCCTATTTGGTGATACTCCGACATGTACTCATTTAATTGAACACGACATTGACATTGGTGATGCAAAGCCAATAAAACAGAGATTCTACAGGGTTAATTCAGACAAGCGTCAATATTTAGAAGCCGAGGTTGACTACATGTTGACAAACGGTATTGCAGAACCATGTGCGTCTAGTTGGTCCTCACCTTGTATATTGGTTCCTAAACCAGATGGTACTTTTCGTTTTTGTTCAGATTTTCGTAAAGTGAACAATGTCACTAAACCCGATTCTTTCCCACTTCCTAGGATGGAAGATTGTATTGATCAGGTGGGCTCCGCTAAGTTCGTGAGTACATTTGATTTACTGAAGGGGTACTGGCAGGTGCCTTTGTCAGCGCGAGCTCGGGAGATAGCTGCCTTTATAACACCTAATGGTCTTTATTCTTACAAGGTCATGCCTTTCGGATTGCGTAATGCGCCTGCTACATTCCAGCGCCTTATGAATCAAGTGATTTGGGACATGCCAGGGTGTGCAGTGTATCTCGATGACGTGGTAATCTATTCGGACAACTGGGAAGTTCATTTGGAGCGCATTCGGGAGCTGTTCAGTCGCCTGAGGGAGGCAAGGCTCACAGTCAATCTTGCAAAGTGTGAGTTCGCAAAGGCGACTGTAACCTACCTGGGTCGTGTGGTTGGGCAGGGCCAAGTCCGTCCAGTTGGGGCTAAAGTGCAAGCTGTTGAGCAGTTTCCGGCTCCAACCACAAAGAAAGAGCTTATGCGCTTTCTGGGTCTAATAGGTTATTATCGTAGTTTTTGTAGGAACTTTTCAACTGTGGTGGCGCCTCTTACTAACCTATTGAAGTTTAAGGTAGTGTTTGACTGGTCACCAACTTGCCAGGAAGCATTTGGGCAGGCTAAAGCACTTTTGTGTTCCGCTCCGGTTTTGTCAGCTCCACGCTTTGACAAGTCATTTAAGATCTACACGGATGCCAGTCATGTGGGTGCGGGAGCCGTACTCATGCAGGAGGACAATCTAGGAATAGATAAGCCTGTTAGCTTTTATTCCAAGAAGTTCAACTCTTACCAGCTAAACTACTCAGTCATTGAAAAAGAGGGATTGGCTTTGATTTTAGCTTTACAACACTTTGACGTTTATGTAGGTGGTAGTACCCCTGTTGTCATTTATACAGACCATAACCCTTTGACTTTCCTCAACTCTCTACAGTGTCCAAACCAGAGGTTGATTCGTTGGTCACTCTTCCTGCAGTCCTATACCTTGGACATTCGTCATATTAAAGGGACGGAGAACGTGGTGGCTGACGCGCTGTCACGGGCTCCTCATGACTGAGGTCCTAGTCCTACTCCTCTCCAGTGGTCCTCGTCTTGGCTCTGACTTTCACCTCTTAAAATGCTTCATTGAATTCGGTTGCTGGGGTGGAAGCCTGTGACAGGGTGTTGGTGGCCTTGGTAGTAGAGGTTCAGTATGGTAGATAGGATGTTTAGGTAAATAGTTGTCCGGTGATCCCCTTGGGACCCCGTCTTTATGGGGGGGGGGTGTGACGGCCCCCTGTGTATATGGTATTGTACTATATATTAGGGTGTATAGTATATTATAGTATATTATATTATGTGGTCTGGTGTAGTTTATATATTATAGTTATTCACTTTGGTTAGTAGTTTATGGTTTCTTTGCTTTGCTTACTCTAATTTCTGTTCTCCTCATCTTGCAGTGGATTGGGGAGCAGAGCTGTGACATCATGGCAATCAGTCAAGCGGCGGCACCTGGGCCCGGTGCCGACGCCCTGTATATAAGCCTGTCTCCCCAGTCCCTTCCTCAGCTCGGTACTATTCAGTTCTCCTCTGCCCTTCTGCCACCATGCACCTTTTCAGCATTTGAGTTAATACATACAACACGCACACACATCTCACTCATGCATACACGCACCACACTACTGACTACTGATTTCCACACCTCATCTGTTTGACTTTGATTTGAGTATGATTTGACTTAATTCCTATTTTTCATTACTTAAATAAATTATTTCATTTGAGTACTGTGTCTCCCCTTTATTTTTGTTGTGTACTTGGCTCCCCTAGGCCAGGTATCTAACTGCATGATAGGCGGATGCCTTTTTAGGAGACTGGTTAGAGTTTAATCACTCCAATGGGACAGTGAACGTGAACACAGCTTCTGAACCATATTCTTTAGCCCCACGGTCACTGAACTAAATGTTGGACACAATGGTCACAACCCACACGATATTCCCAAGATTTTCATACTAAAAATGAGAGATTATATATTGGGAGAAAACCTACTTTTTTATGGACGTCTCTCTGTCCCAGCAACACACTCTGGCGGGATCTAGCACCAGTAAACATAGGACGTTTACAAGACTCGCCGTCTAATGCTGGCGCCCACTTAGGAGGCCATTTGTAAGATTCGTGTTGCATGTTGCCTCTAGTGGCTCCAATCGGGGTGGTGTATCTTCTAACTAAATTATCCATCTTTGCGGTTGTCCCTGGGTTTTCAGAACATGGACATATACCTGTCTCCTGTTCCAGTTCAGTTTCCCGTACATGTAGCATTTCCTTTGATTGGCTCGGCAGCAGAATTGACCCGTAAACCACACACCTGGTTCAAATCAAAACAAAGCTATGGGGAAATTATGAAGATCGAGCAACAGGAGACGGTCGGGTCGGGTATATCACCTTTGTCAAAACCGCCAGGACTGCATTCGAAATATACACAGAGCCTGTTCGTGGAAGCTTTCAGGTAAACACATTTCATCTACTGTTTTTCCACCTGTAAACTTGTGACGTGACAATGAACTTGAAGTGAAAGTGTGTGTGTGTGTGTGTGTGTGTGTGTGTGCAAGTGCAAGCGCGCGTGCGCACGTGCATGCATGCGTGTGTGTGTTTTTTCACGTTCTGTGGGACATGCATTGGATTTGGCTGCTCTTCACATCATTTGTATGGGTGTTATGGTGTGCACAGAGATAATGGTTCCCTTCCCAGCGTGTGGGAAAAACAAGCTCAGTGAAAACAAGAGATGAGCATTCATCACCGCGGGACATGGAAGTGGGACGAGGGTGCCATTCTGGCAAGAAGCCCCCCCCCCCCCCCCCCCTCTGGTAAGAAGATCCTCTTTTTCTGCCTTTTGTTCTTCAAACCCTTTTCTCTCCTCTCCATTACTCATCTGAAGTTCTGAACCAACAGGAAGGAATGGGCCACGCTCCATCATCAGATGCGAAACGTTAACCCACCCCGAAAACGGCTCCTATCCCATTATGGAATGACAAATTAAACTTGGCGACAGTTGTGGAAGAGGTACTCACATTTTTGTTTTTTACTTAAGTTGGTTAAAAGAATACCCTTTTGTAGAAATAGCCTGTTAACACAAGTACATTCAAAATGTTCTTGAGTAAAAGTACTCATTTAGCAGAATGTCCTAATTTCCCAAGTTTTCAAATGTATAGAACGTATGAAATGGTTTTGAAAATAGCAGATCTGAGAGATCTGGATGGATCACGATATGGCACAAGATCATAAATGTATTTTTGCCATAAGCCATTCAAAACCAACAGCATAGTATTTTGACACACAGTACTCTGTACTCTGTTACATTCCATCGCCGCTCCTCCGGTCCCATTATGAAATGACAAATGACTCGGCAGCGAGGCGAAGTGGGGAGCATCGGGGATGGATGCCTTTGGCCTCCCTGGCCGGGCGGTCCCACGCAAACTGGGGAGGAACGGGCGAAAAAATGGGGACTGGGAGTGATTAGACTGTCACCCAGTGCTCTGGCCCAAGGGCGAGCGCCAGCGCACAGCGGAGGATATCGTAGATCAGTGCGAAGGCTGAACTCTGCCTCCCTTTCAGCAGCATCGGGGAGAGGAGAGGAGAGGAGAGGAGAGGAGAGGAGAGGAGAGGAGAGGAGAGGAGAGGAGAGGAGAGGAGAGGAGAGGAGAGGAGAGGAGAGGAGAGGAGAGGAGAGGAGAGGAGAGAGGCTGTCTGGCCGAGAGACGATGTTGCCAGATTCTGCAAGAGAAAGCAATGACTAAAAACAAGCCCACAAGCGGTTTGGCTACATGAGCAGCTTTATGTATCGGTACAACAGCTAATTTTAACATTGCCTTGTAGCAGAGCTTGTAGATCTGCTATTTTCAAAACAATCTTTTTTTTAAACTATTTGGGATCTTTTTTTGAAACATTTTAACAATACAAATCTTGTATGGGGGATCCCTGGTGCAAAATATTTTCAGAAGAAGAAGAAGAGTTAAAGGTTTCATGACATTAATTGTCTCCACCAGCCGAAGGCATGGGGGAGAGTATGTTTTGCACTCCGTCCGTCCGTGTGTCCGTCCGTGTGTCCGTCCGTCCGTGTGTCCGTGAGCAGCTAATCTCGGCCACCGTTAACCCGGTCGATGCCAAATTTTGCACACTTTCCGTGAAATTGTGCACCCACATTCCCACTAGGCCGAGGACGAAATGCCACATGAACAATTTCAACTCAGCCTCAAGGTGGCGCTATAACTGGCCCAAAAGTGTTTTTACCTCTAACTGCACAGATCTGTGGATAACTTTGTATGCCAACTCCCTAGAGGCCAAGGAAAAACCTTTGCCTGGAATTTTTCACATCTGCTCTTTATAGCGCCACCAGGAGGCCGACATATGTAAAACACATTTTCTATTATTACTCCTTCACATTTTATCCAAATTTCACGCAAATCGGTACACATGATCTCCATAGTCATGTGATCAAGACAGGTTTGTTTGATTTCTCATATTCCATCCTGATTGGCCACGATTGCCTCCTACAGTTTTCAGGAGTAGCCCGCTTTGTACAAATCGCCACAACTCCTCAACGCAGCGTCCGATTGCGATGAAACTGTGCACGCATATTCCCACTAGGCTGAGGAAGAAATCTGGAATTTTTCACATCTGCTCTTTATAGCGCCACCAGGAGGCCGACATATGTAACACACATTTTCTATTATTACTCCTTCAGATTTTATCCAAATTTCACGCAAATCGGTACACATGATCTCCATAGTCATGTGATCAAGACAGGTTTGTTTGATTTCTCATATTCCATCCTGATTGGCCACGATTGGCTCCTACAGTTTTCAGGAGTAGCAAATGGCCACAACTCCTCAACGCAGCGTCCGATTGCGATGAAACTGTGCACGCATATTCCCACTAGGCTGAGGAAGAATCCTGGTGGAGACCTGTGCCGATTGGCACTTTATCTAGTTTTTGATGATGTAATTTGTCCATGTGTAGTGCTAATAACAGTAAGACGCCCTGAGGGCGAGAACCGACCTCGCCCTAAAGGGCTGACACAACAGGTTTTTTTGTTTACGTTTTCGGGCCGGATAGGGTGTAAAATGTGTGCTAATTAGTAAGGCCAGACGCGGCCTCGTGCCAGCCCGGTCAGGGCCCAGTTAGGGCCCGGTAGGGCCGGGCCTTCATTTTCGGGCCTGTTGATGACTCTAGTTTCCGCTGGCTGCCAGGTGCGGCTGTGCTAATACTGTAACTTTGGGGCAGGGCCGTCTTGAGTTCGAATGGACAGGTATTAGTTAAAAGGGAGACGTCGAAGAGGAAGGACGGGTGGGGATGGATCAACATATGGATTGTCAGAACAGGTCAGCTCCATATATGGAGAGCTAAGGGTTTGAGGTTTGAAGTCAGATGTAGAGTTGCTGGCTGGCTCCATATATGGAGATCTAGATGATGATCCATGCAGTCTTCTCCATGTATGGCTATCCAGGGTTGGATGAGGTCACTGTTGTGATCTTCATGTGTCTAAATTTGACTGAGGGACTGCCTTTGGATTTTTTTTAATTTTCGTTTTCAGCTCTGACATTTATTTCAGACATGCTCTAGTATGTGAAGAGTCTGCCTGTGCTATTAAAGGGACTGATTTTAAACATTTTACTATGTCATTAGTTGACCTGTATCAACAGGTTTTGCAGGTTTTCATAGTGATCTACGACCTATGGTCAGAATTGAGGTTCAGATTGTGTTTGAACAGAACGTCGATGTTAGGGGCTCATTTCGAAATCGTCGCTACCTCGCAGTTACAACATTTAACGTTTCTGATTATTTTTATATTTATGATCTATCGCCAGATTTGAGCGTTGGGCGATTTTGAGTGACTTTGGGATAAACATTTTTTAAGTAAAAGCCCCCGTGCATCCAGCCAGCATGGAATTGACAGCGCCAGAGTTCAATGGTGGCAGTTAACTAAGCCCAAAGTTGCTTATAATAAGCAGACATGGCAGCGCAGGTACTGGAGCCTGAGCTGGTGTGGAGACCATGCAAGCATAATGAGGTCCTGTACGTTGTTGTGGACTGCAGGGGCCGTGGTGTCGATGTGGAGCCCACCGCAGAGATGATGGTCTCCTGCTGGGACCGACCAGGGTTTCTTGTGAGATTCATGTCTCTTTATCACCATGTTGTTCTTCACCTTGTTTTTTTGGTCTCCGGAGGGGAAACACTCGGCAAACGCTCACACACATATATATAATAATATATAATAATAATATGTGACCCCTTCCAGTATTTTCACCCACAAGTCGACTAATGAAACTACACAATAGACCAAAATACCTTATTTTTTCTTTTTTGTGGTTTTCGTTTTCAGCCACATTAACACAGTTGGAATGTTAAAGAATGTTTTTATTCCATCAGAAAGTCGTTTTAGTGGCATTAAGTTGTTGTAATTACATTGCAAAAATGTCTCTGTAATTAAAGAGTAGCCAATTTGCATATTTTGGGGGTGTGAACATTCCTGCATGTATTTACATAGAGTCTTTTGTATTGGCCGTAGCTATCTTTGTTCTCCAGCTCAAGCCGCCCAGATTTATTGCAGTGTTTCTGTTTTCATTATTGTTAACTTGATATGATGCTGTTGGATCTTGTAATAAAAGTATAAATTAAGTGATTACCCGTCGTTGTCCACTGAAGAAAAAAAAAAGTTGCTGCCAGTTTTGTGTTTGTGGTCTCCACACCACACACAGCTGTGCGTTCTGACGAGATTGTTTTAGTTACTTCTGCCCATTATTTTAGTGCACACATGTAGCTATGTGTGGTTTAGCACTGTGTTTAAATCGTAACATTATTACCGTTGAATGCTGCTGCCTGATGATCGATACTGTCCACTCAACTCATCTGTGCACTGTGTCACTGACAGCTATCCTAGTGGGGGAGTGGTTAGTGATTATGCAAGCCATTAGGGGTTATTGTCACAACCATTCCTGGGGCCCAGAGGTGCTAAAATCTTTGGAATTTTTGCAGGGGAAATTCTGTACTTTTCCGGTTCAACAAGTTTCAGATGGTCATATCATCTTCATTTTTTCCCCAATTTCAATGAACAATACATCATATGAAAGCTTACATTATGTAATTTCATAATATGTAAAACACTGAAAAATGACCATGGCCCCCTTGTTTATCAAACCACGTTACTCGGTCACAAATATATATATATGTGTGTGTGTGTGTGTGTGTGTGTGTGTGACCAGTCTCAATGTTTTAAGACACTAGTTTTATGGTCTCCACACCACAGCTGTGTTCTGATGAGATTGTCTTGTAATCAATTTTTCTGCCCTTTGCACATGAGTAATTTGATTCTACGTCCGAGCATAGACATGGTAACGCTTATGCCTGCCTCTGATTGGCCTACCGACACTGCCAGCATTACCAGACTTTCCTCCGAGGTGGAAAGCTATATGCTGGATAGTCTGCCAAGAGGTTACTCCGTGGTGGGAAATAAATAAATAATACAAGTACGATATAATACAAGAGAATGACAGCTTGGCAAGGGCGACAGTAACGTTTATGTTTTGTAGAAGAGGCAAACTAATATATTGTTTATGCCGTTTATTTTACATGTGTGTGTAAACTTTAAACATTGTACTGTAAAAAGGTCTCTTTTCCCTTGATCTTTATAGTTAGTATAATAGTATAAGTTTACTATAATTAGATTAATACACATTTGATAATCAACACTAACATTTTATTTTAGAACACACCCAAATCAAATCATACAATTACGTGTTCAATCAAAAGCAAACGGCTTTTAGTTTGCCTCTTCTACAAAAATAAAAGTTACAAGTTACTGTCGCGCTTGCCAAGCTGTCATTCTCTTGTACTTATTTCTTATTATTACTTATTATTATTATTTCACACCTCGGACGGAGGACAGTCTGGTGAGACCAGCGGTATTCTGTAGTGTCGGTAGGCCAATCAGAGGCAGGCGGGGCGTTGACATGTCTATGCTCGGACGTAGAATAGATACCGATATACACTTTGCACACATGTAGCTATGTGCTGTGTGTGTGTTTAAAAATCTTTGTAACTGTATTACCGTTGAATAAAATGCTGCTACTGATGCTCCTCGCAGTCACGGTGGAATCCGTCTTTTATATAATAGGCTTAGTTATCAACCCATTAAATTGTTGTCATTTTTTATCATAGAACACCATGAAAAACTAGATTTTCGGCTAAATAAATTGTCACCAAACCAAAAAACGACATACGTTCGACATATGTTGAAAATGTTTTTTCCACACCTTTCTAGTTTTTTTTCTAGAGTTTTCATATCATTTGCCAAAACAACAAAAAATAACAAAAAGAAAAACACAAAATAAGGCGCAGGCATGGAGCTCCTGGTTTACTGGGATAGGGTTCATTTCCCTACTGTGCCCTACTCATTGTGTTGGCATTTTGTTTCATAGTTTTAGAAATATCGTGCTTTCAAATTTGAGACATTTACAATGGGTTAATGAGTTATTTAACTTAAACGCCCAATGCATTCTCTATGGCAATAGCACAAACTTTGGCATGCTACTAGTCCTGCAGTACATACTTACACCTAGCAACCCCATTAGGTTCATCTTACAGTGGACATGTTTGCCTTAAAAAGGAATCTTTAAAATGTTTCATAGTTTTAGAAATATAGTGCTTTCAAATTTGAGACATTTATAATGGGGCTCAATGGCAGACATTAACACGTCAAAAAAGCACTTTCACCTAGAAACTCCATTCACACTTTGTATTATTCAGCTTACTGTGGAGACACATGCTGGAAGTTTTTACTTTGAAATGTTTCATAGTTTCTGAGTTATTTAACTTAAACGCCCAATGCATTCTCTATGGCAATAGCACAAACTTTGGCATACTAGGCCTACATACTTAAACCTACCAACCCCCTTCTAGCCTACTTAGGTTCATCTTACAGTGGACATGTTTGCCTGAAAAGTAATCTTTGAAATGTGTCATAGTTTTAGAAATATAGTGCTTTCAAATTTGAGACATTTAACATGGGGCTCAATGGCAGCTCTATAGGCACGTCAAAAGTCACTTTCACCTTAGCCTCGGTACCAGGCTTTCATTTTTGTTGGTGCAAAAATTGAAAGCCTGGAGGAACGCATTGGCCGCTCTGGTCTAAAAGTGGGAGACAACCCTTCCGGGTGGGCGTCGCTCCAAATGATGTGACGTAGCGCTGAACTAGGGGGGAGAGGAGGGGCCGGGGGTGACGGACAGATCGATGTGATCCAATCAGGGCGTGCGCAAATCTCAGCCGCGACCCGCCCCTCTAGACCAGAAACCTAACACGTTAGCTCAGGCTACTTTCACCTAGAAACTCCATTCACACTTTTTATTATTCAGCTTACTGTGGAGACACATGCTGGAACTTTTTTTTTTTTTTATGTTTTGTTGTTTATGAGTTATTTAACTTAAACGCCCAATGCATTCTCTTCTATGGCAATAGCACAAACTTTGGCATGCTACTAGTCCTACATACTTACACCTAGCAACCCCATTCTAGCCTACTTAGGTTCATCTTACGGTGGACATGTTTGCCTGAAAAGGAATCTTTGAAATGTTTCATAGTTTTAGAAATATAGTGCTTTCAAATTTACAATGGGGCTCAATGGCAGACATTGGCACGTCAAAAATCACTTTCACCTAGAAACTCCATTCACACCTTTTATTTTTCAGCTTACTGTGGAGAAACATGCTGGAACTTTTTACTTTGAAATGTTTTATAGTTTCTGAGTTATTTAACTTAAACGCCCAATGCATTCTCTATGGCAATAGCAAAAACTTTGGCATGCTACTAGTCCTACATACAAAATGATGAAAAACGAGGATAAAAAAAGAATAATCAAAAAACGATGGGCTATAACCCATCGTTTTTTTTTTTTTTTAATCCTCAAAAATGATGAAAAATGGCGTGCTATAGTATGCCGTACGATATGGGCTATAGCCCATGGTCCAAAATAATGAAAAAAGAGGTTAATAATTTTTTCAAAAATTCAAAAAACGATGGGCTATAACCCATGTTTTTTTTTTTTTCATTTTTTTCAAATCCTCAAAAATGATGAAAAACGGCGTGCTATAGTATGCCGTACGATATGGGCTATTAGACGAGCGTCTAAAAATGATGAAAAACGAGGATAAAAAATAAATAAAAAAACGATGGGCTATAACCCTTTTTTTTTTTTTTTTTTTTTTACTTTTTTTTCAAATCCTCAAAAATGATGAAAAACGGCGTGCTACAGTATGCCGTACGATATGGGCTATTAGACGAGCATCTAAAAATGGGATAAAAAACGTCCTAAAATAGATGTCTAAAACACGTCTAAAAATAGACGTGTTTTAGACGGTTTTTAGACGTCTATTTTTAGACGTTTTTTATCCCATTTTTAGACGCACGTCTAATAGCCGGCTATTGCTCAGTGGGATGGTCAAAAATGATGAAAAACAGGATAAAAAAAATAATAAATAAAATAAAAAACGATGGGCTATAACCCATCGTTTTTTTGTTTTTTTTATCCTCAAAAATGATGAAAAACGGCGTGCTATAGTATGCCGTACGGTATGGGCTTTAGCCCATGTTCAAAAATGATGAAAAAAGAGGTTAATTCTTTTTTTCAAATTTTCAAAAAACAATGGGCTATAACCCATGTTTTTTTTTTTTTTTTTTTTTTTTTTCAAATCCTCAAAAATGATGAAAAACGGCGTGCTATAGTATGCCGTACGGTATGGGCTATAGCCCATGGTCCAAAATGATGACGTTCTCTACCGCAACATACTTAAAAGTATAGCGGTGTATGAGAATGGGTGTTGCGGAGGATGAGAAACTGTTTCTCATCCTCCGCAACACCCATGATGATGTGTTGCTAACAACATAGAAGCCTACATTCTTACACCTAGCAACCCCATTCTAGCCTACTTACGTTCACCTTACGGTGGACATGTTTGCCTGAAAAGGAATCTTTGAAATGTTTCAGGGTTTTGGAAATATAGTGCTTTCAAATTTACAATGGGGCTCAATGGCAGACATTGGCACGTCAAAAATCACTTTCACCTAGAAACTCCATTCACACTTTTTATTATTCAGCTTACTGTGGAGACACATGCTGGAACTTTTTTACTTTGAAATGTTTTATAGTTTCTGAGTTATTTAACTTAAACGCCCAATGCATTCTCTATGGCAATAGCAAAAACTTTGGCATGCTACTAGTCCTACATACAAAATGATGAAAAACGAGGATGAAAAAAGAATAATCAAAAAGCGATGGGCTATAACCCATCGTGTTTTTTAAATGTAATCCTCAAAAATGATGAAAAATGGCGTGCTATAGTATGCCGTACGATATGGGCTATAGCCCATGGTCCAAAATAATGAAAAAATAGGTTAATTATTTTTTCAAAAATTCAAAAAACGATGGGCTATAACCCATGTTTTTTTTTTTTTCATTTTTTTCAAATCCTCAAAAATGATGATAGCGTGCTATAGTATGCCGTACGATATGGGCTATTAGACGAGCGTCTAAAAATGATGAAAAACGAGGATAAAAAATAAATAAAAAAACGATGGGCTATAACCCATGTTTTTTTTTCAAATCCTCAAAAACGATGAAAAACGGCGTGCTATAGTATGCCGTACGGTATGGGCTATAGCCCATGTTCAAAAATGATGAAAAAAGAGGTTAATTCTTTTTTTCAAATTTTCAAAAAACAATGGGCTATAACCCATGTTTTTTTTTTTTTTTTTTTTTTTCAAATCCTCAAAAATGATGAAAAACGGCGTGCTATAGTATGCCGTACGGTATGGGCTATAGCCCATGGTCCAAAATGATGACGTTCTCTACCGCAACATACTTAAAAGTATAGCTGTGTATGAGAATGGGTGTTGCGGAGGATGAGAAACTGTTTCTCATCCTCCGCAACACCCATGATGATGTGTTGCTAACAACATAGAAGCCTACATTCTTACACCTAGCAACCCCATTCTAGCCTACTTACGTTCACCTTACGGTGGACATGTTTGCCTGAAAAGGAATCTTTGAAATGTTTCAGGGTTTTGGAAATATAGTGCTTTCAAATTTACAATGGGGCTCAATGGCAGACATTGGCACGTCAAAAATCACTTTCACCTAGAAACTCCATTCACACTTTTTATTATTCAGCTTACTGTGGAGACACATGCTGGAACTTTTTTACTTTGAAATGTTTTATAGTTTCTGAGTTATTTAACTTAAACGCCCAATGCATTCTCTATGGCAATAGCAAAAACTTTGGCATGCTACTAGTCCTACATACAAAATGATGAAAAACGAGGATAAAAAAAGAATAATCAAAAAGCGATGGGCTATAACCCATCGTTTTTTTAAAATGTAATCCTCAAAAATGATGAAAAATGGCGTGCTATAGTATGCCGTACGATATGGGCTATAGCCCATGGTCCAAAATAATGAAAAAAGAGGTTAATTATTTTTTCAAAAATTCAAAAAACGATGGGCTATAACCCATGTTTTTTTTTTTTCATTTTTTTCAAATCCTCAAAAATGATGATAGCGTGCTATAGTATGCCGTACGATATGGGCTATTAGACGAGCGTCTAAAAATGATGAAAAACGAGGATAAAAAATAAATAAAAAAAGATGGGCTATAACCCATGTTTTTTTTTCAAATCCTCAAAAACGATGAAAAACGGCGTGCTATAGTATGCCGTACGGTATGGGCTATAGCCCATGTTCAAAAATGATGAAAAACGAGGTTATTTTTTTTTTCAAATTTTCAAAAAACGATGGGCTATAACCATTTTTTTTTTTTTTTCAATTCCTCAAAAACGATGAAAAACGGCGTGCTATAGTATGCCATATGGTATGGGCTATAGCCCATGTTCAAAAATGATGAAAAACTAGTTCTTTTTTTTTTCTTCAAAATTTCAAAAAACGATGGGCTATAACCCATGTTTTTTTTTTTTTTTCATTTTTTTCAAATCCTCAAAAATGATGAAAAACGGCGTGCTATAGTATGCCATACGGTATGGGCGATAGCCCATGTTCAAAAATGAAGAAAAACAAGGTTAATTTTTTTTTCAAAATTTCAAAAAACGATGGGCTATAACCCATGTTTGTTTTTTTTTTCATTTTTTTCAAATCCTCAAAAATGATGAAAAACGGCGTGCTACAGTATGCCGTACGATATGGGCTATAGCCCATGTTCAAAAATGATGAAAAACGAGTTTTTTTTTTTTTTTTTCAAAATTTCAAAAAACGATGGGCTATAACCCATGTTTTTTTTGTTTTTTTTCATTTTTTTCAAATCCTCAAAAATGATGAAAAACGGCGTGCTATAGTATGCCGTACGGTATGGGCTATAGCCCATGTTCAAAAATGATGAAAAACGATTTTTTTTTTTTTTTTCAAAGTTTCAAAAAACGATGGGCTATAACCCATGTTTTTTTTTTTTTTTTCATATCCTCAAAACAGACGTCTAAAACACGTCTATTTTTAGACTTGTTTTAGACGTTTATAAACAGAACCGTCCATCTAAATTCTAAACGGATGGTTAAATATAAGTTCCCGATTGTACCTCACATGCCAGTGTGGCACCGTAGATAAACCTGGGGTTTATAAGCAGAACATTCCGGGTTCAATTCTCCTGAAGAACATTTTCACTGTCCATCTAAATTCTAAACGGCTGGTTAAATATAAGTTCCCGATTGTACCTTACATGCTGATGTGGCTCAAAAGATAAATCTGAGGTTCATAATCCAAAGGTTACTGGTTCAAAACTAATACTCAACCAATGCTGCAGTAATTTGAACTTTTCAAGGCTAGAATAAAAAATAAAAACTCATAAGCACCAGGAGACATCTGCTGATTGCCCCAAGGTGCCTTAGCTCAATGGTGTGGTGTGCTTGATCGGTAGCCTCTGCTACCACCTGCCTGCAGGTTCAAGTCCCATGCAAGGTACTAGTGAGGACCATCGGGAGACGGTGCTCTCTCCCCCTGTTTCCTGAAAAGTAGCAGTTGGGGGTTATGTTTGAAAGAACCCTGTCCACCTAAAATTTTACAGATAAGAATTAGGTCAAACGTTTAAAAATAAAATAGCAATTTGGCCCATCATCTGACAGAAAGAATAGTCTGTGTATTTGCATACTGGGCCAAAACTTGGTTGGAAAGTCCCTCTTTTATGTCTGGCTTCCAGGCCAGTTGGAAAAGGGCAAACTGAGAGGTGGTAAGAGTATGTTAAATTGGACATTTTCATGGTAAAATGTTAGCTGGACAGGGTTCTTTCAGACATAAGCCCCAAACGTTACATCTCAGGAAACAGGGGGAGAGAGCACCCTCTCCCGATGGTCCTCCAGCACCTTGATGTCATGACATGGGACTTGAACCTGCCAACTGCCTGTAGCAGAGGCAACGGGTCAAGCGCTCCACACCATTACGCCAAGGCACCTTTGGGCATTCAGCAGATGTCTCCTGGTGCTTTTGAGTTTTTATTTTTCATTCAAGCCTTGAAAAGTTCAAATTACTGCAGCATTGAGCTGTAGGAGGAACAGGACTTGAACATGGAATGTCTGTACTGAAAGCCTGATGATTAGACCATTGCACCATCAGTCAGACACTCTCAGGCAAAGTCTCCTGGTCATTTTGAAGTGATCTTTTGTTCGTTAGCCTTCAGTTAGTAAAGTTTAAATAACACAGAATCATATTAATCAGATGTTTCTTAGCGCTGTTGAGGTCTTCTTTTATATGATAGTGTAACAGCCGGGAATCGAACCCTGGTCTCCCACGTGGAAAGCCAACATCTTAACCACTACGACAATTAGAGTTTTGAGGTAATCAGGCTGAGGCTGAGGCTGAGGCTGTGAGCCACTGCTAGAATAGCAGTAAATGAAGCTCAATAACTAGCATTAAACTTTAGGAAGAGTGGGATTTGAAAATGAACTCTCTGTGCGGAATAACCCCTACTACACCATCACTCAGTAACATCTGCCTCTTTGTACTGTTGAAGAGATCTTTTGTATGTTAGCCTTCAGATAGTAAAGTTGAAAGAATCAAGAGTTGAACATTGAATCACGTTCATCAGAGTGTAACACCCAGGAATCGAACACAGGTCACCTGCACTGAAGGACAACATCTTAACCACTAAGCCAAAGCAACTGCCTATGGCTCAGGGGAGATATGAGACTTTTGAGGTCATCAGGCTGAGGCTGTGAGCCACTGCTATACAATAAAAAAAATCAAAAAACGATGGGCTATAACCCATGTTTTTTTTTTTTTCATTTTTTCCAAATCCTCAAAAATGATGAAAAACGGCGTGCTATAGTATGCCGTACGGTATGGGCTATAGCCCATGGTCAAAAATGATGAAAAACGAGGATATTATTTTTTTCAAAAATTCAAAAAACGATGGGCTATAACCCATGTTTTTTTTTTCTTCATTTTTTTCAAATCCTCAAAAATGATGAAAAACTGTGTGCTATAGTATGCCGTACGTCATGGGCTATAGCCCATGTTAAAAAATGATTTAAAAAAGAGGTTAATTTTTTTTTAATTTTCAAAAAACAATGGGCTATAACCCATGTTTTTTTTTTTTTTTTCATTTTTTTCAAATCCTCTAAAATGATGAAAAACGGCGTGCTATAGTTTGCCGTACGGTATGGTCTATAGCCCATGGTCAAAAATGATGAAAAACGAGGGTAAATATTTTTTCAAAAATTCAAAAAACGATGGGCTATAACCCATGTTTTTTATTTATTTATTTAAATCCTCTAAAATGATGAAAAACGGCGTGCTATAGTATGCCGTACGGTATGGTCTATAGCCCATGGTCAAAAATGATGAAAAACGAGGGTAAATATTTTTTCAAAAATTCAAAAAACGATGGGCTATAACCCATGTTTTTTTTTTCTTCATTTTTTCCAAATCCTCAAAAATGATGAAAAACGGCGTGCTATAGTATGCCGTACGGTATGGGCTATAGCCCATGGTCAAAAATGATGAAAAACGAGGATAAAAAAAAATTAAAAAATTAAAAAAACGATGGGCTATAACCCATGTTTTTTTTTTTTTTTTCATTTTTTTCAAATCCTCTAAAATGATGAAAAACGGCGTGCTATAGTATGCCGTACGGTATGGTCTATAGCCCATGGTCATAAATGATGAAAAACGAGGGTAAATATTTTTTCAAAAATTCAAAAAACGATGGGCTATAACCCATGTTTTTTTTTTCTTCATTTTTTCCAAATCCTCAAAAATGATGAAAAACGGCGTGCTATAGTATGCCGTACGGTATGGGCTATAGCCCATGGTCAAAAATGATGAAAAACGAGGATAAAAAAAAAATCAAAAATTCAAAAAACGATGGGTTATAACCCATGTTTTTTTTTTTTTTTTCATTTTTTTCAAATCCTCTAAAATGATGAAAAACGGCGTGCTATAGTATGCCGTATGGTATGGTCTATAGCCCATGGTCAAAAATGATGAAAAACGAGGGTAAATATTTTTTCAAAAATTCAAAAAACGATGGGCTATAACCCATGTTTTTTTTTTTTCCATTTTTTTAAAATCCTCTAAAATGATGAAAAACGGCGTGCTATAGTATGCCGTACGGTATGGTCTATAGCCCATGGTCAAAAATGATGAAAAACGAGGGTAAATATTTTTTCAAAAATTCAAAAAACGATGGGCTATAACCCATGTTTTTTTTTTCTTCATTTTTTTCAAATCCTCAAAAATGATGAAAAACGGTGTGCTATAGTATGCCGTACGTCATGGGCTATAGCCCATGTTAAAAAATGATTTAAAAAAGAGGTTATTATTTTTTTTTAATTTTCAAAAAACAATGGGCTATAACCCATGTTTTTTTTTTTTTTTTCATTTTTTTCAAATCCTCTAAAATGATGAAAAACGGCGTGCTATAGTTTGCCGTACGGTATGGTCTATAGCCCATGGTCAAAAATGATGAAAAACGAGGGTAAATATTTTTTCAAAAATTCAAAAAACGATGGGCTATAACCCATGTTTTTTTTTTTTTTTTTTTAATCCTCAAAAATTATGAAAAACGGCGTGCTATAGTATGCCATACGGTATGGGCTATAGCCCATGGTCAAAAATGATGAAAAACGAGGGTAAATATTTTTTCAAAAATTCAAAAAACGATGGGCTATAACCCATGTTTTTTTTTTTTTTTCATTTTTTACCAATCCTCTAAAATGATGAAAAACGGCGTGCTATAGTATGCCGTACGGTATGGTCTATAGCCCATGGTCAAAAATGATGAAAAACGAGGGTAAATATTTTTTCAAAAATTCAAAAAACGATGGGCTATAACCCATGTTTTTTTTTTCTTCATTTTTTTCAAATCCTCTAAAATGATGAAAAACGGCGTGCTATAGTATGCCGTACGGTATGGTCTATAGCCCATGGTCAAAAATGATGAAAAACGAGGGTAAATATTTTTTCAAAAATTCAAAAAACGATGGGTTATAACCCATGTTTTTTTTTTCTTCATTTTTTTCAAATCCTCAAAAATGATGAAAAACGGTGTGCTATAGTATGCCGTACGTTATGGGCTATAGCCCATGTTTAAAAATGATTTAAAAAAAGAGGTTCATTTTTATTTATTTAAAAAAAAAACAATGGGTTATAACCCATGTTTTTTTTTTTTTCCTTTTTTTCCAAATCCTCAAAAATGATGAAAAACGGCGTGCTATAGTATGCCGTACGGTATGGGCTATAGCCCATGGTCAAAAATGATGAAAAACGAGGATAAAAAAAAATTCAAAAATTCAAAAAACGATGGGCTATAACCCATGTTTTTTTTTTTTTTTTCATTTTTTTCAAATCCTCTAAAATGATGAAAAACGGCGTGCTATAGTATGCCGTACGGTATGGTCTATAGCCCATGGTCATAAATGATGAAAAACGAGGGTAAATATTTTTTCAAAAATTCAAAAAACGATGGGCTATAACCCATGTTTTTTGTTTTTTTTCATTTTTTACCAATCCTCTAAAATGATGAAAAACGGCGTGCTATAGTATGCCGTACGGTATGGTCTATAGCCCATGGTCAAAAATGATGAAAAACGAGGGTAAATATTTTTTCAAAAATTCAAAAAACGATGGGCTATAACCCATGTTTTTTTTTTCTTCATTTTTTCCAAATCCTCAAAAATGATGAAAAACGGCGTGCTATAGTATGCCGTACGGTATGGTCTATAGCCCATGGTCAAAAATGATGAAAAACGAGGGTAAATATTTTTTCAAAAATTCAAAAAACGATGGGTTATAACCCATGTTTTTTTTTTCTTCATTTTTTTCAAATCCTCAAAAATGATGAAAAACGGTGTGCTATAGTATGCCGTACGTTATGGGCTATAGCCCATGTTTAAAAATGATTTAAAAAAAGAGGTTCATTTTTATTTATTTTTAAAAAAAACAATGGGTTATAACCCATGTTTTTTTTTTTTTCCTTTTTTTCCAAATCCTCAAAAATGATGAAAAACGGCGTGCTATAGTATGCCGTACGCCGGCGTACGGTATGGGCTATAGCCCATGGTCAAAAATGATGAAAAACGAGGATAATTTTTTTTTCAAAAATTCAAAAAACGATGGGCTATAACCCATGTTTTTTTTTTCTTCATTTTTTTCAAATCCTCAAAAATGATGAAAAACGGTGTGCTATAGTATGCCGTACGTCATGGGCTATAGCCCATGTTAAAAAATGATTTAAAAAAGAGGTTATTATTTTTTTTAATTTTCAAAAAACAATGGGCTATAACCCATGTTTTTTTTTTTTTTTTCATTTTTTTCAAATCCTCTAAAATGATGAAAAACGGCGTGCTATAGTATGCCGTACGGTATGGTCTATAGCCCATGGTCAAAAATGATGAAAAACGAGGGTAAATATTTTTTCAAAAATTCAAAAAACGATGGGCTATAACCCATGTTTTTTTTTTCTTCATTTTTTCCAAATCCTCAAAAATGATGAAAAACGGCGTGCTATAGTATGCCGTACGGTATGGGCTATAGCCCATGGTCAAAAATGATGAAAAACGAGGGTAAATATTTTTTCAAAAATTCAAAAAACGATGGGTTATAACCCATGTTTTTTTTTTCTTCATTTTTTTCAAATCCTCAAAAATGATGAAAAACGGTGTGCTATAGTATGCCGTACGTTATGGGCTATAGCCCATGTTTAAAAATGATTTAAAAAAAGAGGTTCATTTTTATTTATTTTTAAAAAAAACAATGGGTTATAACCCATGTTTTTTTTTTTTCCTTTTTTTCCAAATCCTCAAAAATGATGAAAAACGGCGTGCTATAGTATGCCGTACGGTATGGGCTATAGCCCATGGTCAAAAATGATGAAAAACGAGGATAATTTTTTTTTCAAAAATTCAAAAAACGATGGGCTATAACCCATGTTTTTTTTTTCTTCATTTTTTTCAAATCCTCAAAAATGATGAAAAACGGTGTGCTATAGTATGCCGTACGTCATGGGCTATAGCCCATGTTAAAAAATGATTTAAAAAAGAGGTTATTTTTTTTTTTAATTTTCAAAAAACTTGCTATAACCCATGTTTTTTTTTTTTTTTTTCATTTTTTTCAAATCCTCTAAAATGATGAAAAACGGCGTGCTATAGTTTGCCGTACGGTATGGTCTATAGCCCATGGTCAAAAATGATGAAAAACGAGGGTAAATATTTTTTCAAAAATTCAAAAAACCATGGGCTATAACCCATGTTTTTTTTTTTTTTTTCAAATCCTCAAAAATTATGAAAAACGGCGTGCTATAGTATGCCATACGGTATGGGCTATAGCCCATGGTCAAAAATGATGAAAAACGAGGGTAAATATTTTTTCAAAAATTCAAAAAACGATGGGCTATAACCCATGTTTTTTTTTTCTTCATTTTTTTCAAATCCTCAAAAATGATGAAAAACGGTGTGCTATAGTATGCCGTACGTCATGGGCTATAGCCCATGTTAAAAAATGATTTAAAAAAGAGGTTAATTTTTTTTTTTTTTTCAAAAAACAATGGGCTATAACCCATGTTTTTTTTTTTTTCATTTTTTTCAAATCCTCTAAAATGATGAAAAACGGCGTGCTATAGTTTGCCGTACGGTATGGTCTATAGCCCATGGTCAAAAATGATGAAAAACGAGGGTAAATATTTTTTCAAAAATTCAAAAAACGATGGGCTATAACCCATGTTTTTTTTTTTTTTTTTTTTTTTTTTTTAATCCTCTAAAATGATGAAAAACGGCGTGCTATAGTATGCCGTACGGTATGGTCTATAGCCCATGGTCAAAAATGATGAAAAACGAGGGTAAATATTTTTTCAAAAATTCAAAAAACGATGGGCTATAACCCATGTTTTTTTTTCTTCATTTTTTCCAAATCCTCAAAAATGATGAAAAACGGCGTGCTATAGTATGCCGTACGGTATGGGCTATAGCCCATGGTCAAAAATGATGAAAAACGAGGATAAAAAAAAATTCAAAAATTCAAAAAACGATGGGCTATAACCCATGTTTTTTTTTTTTTTTCATTTTTTTCAAATCCTCTAAAATGATGAAAAACGGCGTGCTATAGTATGCCGTACGGTATGGTCTATAGCCCATGGTCAAAAATGATGAAAAACGAGGGTAAATATTTTTTCAAAAATTCAAAAAACGATGGGCTATAACCCATGTTTTTTTTTCTTCATTTTTTCCAAATCCTCAAAAATGATGAAAAACGGCGTGCTATAGTATGCCGTACGGTATGGGCTATAGCCCATGGTCAAAAATGATGAAAAACGAGGATAAAAAAAAATTCAAAAATTCAAAAAACGATGGGCTATAACCCATGTTTTTTTTTTTTTTTCATTTTTTTCAAATCCTCTAAAATGATGAAAAACGGCGTGCTATAGTATGCCGTACGGTATGGTCTATAGCCCATGGTCA
This sequence comes from Protomyctophum parallelum, assembly GCF_964188405.1. Classification (NCBI taxonomy): domain Eukaryota; kingdom Metazoa; phylum Chordata; class Actinopteri; order Myctophiformes; family Myctophidae; genus Protomyctophum; species Protomyctophum parallelum. Next base: position 15,129,480 of record NC_139705.1, on the reverse strand, counting down.
TAAATGATGAAAAACGAGGGTAAATATTTTTTCAAAAATTCAAAAAACGATGGGCTATAACCCATGTTTTTTGTTTTTTTTCATTTTTTACCAATCCTCTAAAATGATGAAAAACGGCGTGCTATAGTATGCCGTACGGTATGGTCTATAGCCCATGGTCAAAAATGATGAAAAACGAGGGTAAATATTTTTTCAAAAATTCAAAAAACGATGGGCTATAACCCATGTTTTTTTTTTCTTCATTTTTTCCAAATCCTCAAAAATGATGAAAAACGGCGTGCTATAGTATGCCGTACGGTATGGTCTATAGCCCATGGTCAAAAATGATGAAAAACGAGGGTAAATATTTTTTCAAAAATTCAAAAAACGATGGGTTATAACCCATGTTTTTTTTTTCTTCATTTTTTTCAAATCCTCAAAAATGATGAAAAACGGTGTGCTATAGTATGCCGTACGTTATGGGCTATAGCCCATGTTTAAAAATGATTTAAAAAAAGAGGTTCATTTTTATTTATTTTTAAAAAAAACAATGGGTTATAACCCATGTTTTTTTTTTTTTCCTTTTTTTCCAAATCCTCAAAAATGATGAAAAACGGCGTGCTATAGTATGCCGTACGCCGGCGTACGGTATGGGCTATAGCCCATGGTCAAAAATGATGAAAAACGAGGATAATTTTTTTTTCAAAAATTCAAAAAACGATGGGCTATAACCCATGTTTTTTTTTTCTTCATTTTTTTCAAATCCTCAAAAATGATGAAAAACGGTGTGCTATAGTATGCCGTACGTCATGGGCTATAGCCCATGTTAAAAAATGATTTAAAAAAGAGGTTATTATTTTTTTTAATTTTCAAAAAACAATGGGCTATAACCCATGTTTTTTTTTTTTTTTTCATTTTTTTCAAATCCTCTAAAATGATGAAAAACGGCGTGCTATAGTATGCCGTACGGTATGGTCTATAGCCCATGGTCAAAAATGATGAAAAACGAGGGTAAATATTTTTTCAAAAATTCAAAAAACGATGGGCTATAACCCATGTTTTTTTTTTCTTCATTTTTTCCAAATCCTCAAAAATGATGAAAAACGGCGTGCTATAGTATGCCGTACGGTATGGGCTATAGCCCATGGTCAAAAATGATGAAAAACGAGGATTAAAAAAAAATCAAAATTTCAAAAAACGATGGGCTATAACCCATGTTTTTTTTTTTTTTTCATTTTTTTCAAATCCTCTAAAATGATGAAAAACGGCGTGCTATAGTATGCCGTACGGTATGGTCTATAGCCCATGGTCAAAAATGATGAAAAACGAGGGTAAATATTTTTTCAAAAATTCAAAAAACGATGGGTTATAACCCATGTTTTTTTTTTCCTTTTTTTCCAAATCCTCAAAAATGATGAAAAACGGCGTGCTATAGTATGCCGTACGGTATGGGCTATAGCCCATGGTCAAAAATGATGAAAAACGAGGATAATTTTTTTTTCAAAAATTCAAAAAACGATGGGCTATAACCCATGTTTTTTTTTTCTTCATTTTTTTCAAATCCTCAAAAATGATGAAAAACGGTGTGCTATAGTATGCCGTACGTCATGGGCTATAGCCCATGTTAAAAAATGATTTAAAAAAGAGGTTATTTTTTTTTTAATTTTCAAAAAACTTGCTATAACCCATGTTTTTTTTTTTTTTTTCATTTTTTTCAAATCCTCTAAAATGATGAAAAACGGCGTGCTATAGTTTGCCGTACGGTATGGTCTATAGCCCATGGTCAAAAATGATGAAAAACGAGGGTAAATATTTTTTCAAAAATTAAAAAAACCATGGGCTATAACCCATGTTTTTTTTTTTTTTTTTCAAATCCTCAAAAATTATGAAAAACGGCGTGCTATAGTATGCCATACGGTATGGGCTATAGCCCATGGTCAAAAATGATGAAAAACGAGGGTAAATATTTTTTCAAAAATTCAAAAAACGATGGGCTATAACCCATGTTTTTTTTTTCTTCATTTTTTTCAAATCCTCAAAAATGATGAAAAACGGTGTGCTATAGTATGCCGTACGTCATGGGCTATAGCCCATGTTAAAAAATGATTTAAAAAAGAGGTTAATTTTTTTTTAATTTTCAAAAAACAATGGGCTATAACCCATGTTTTTTTTTTTTTCATTTTTTTCAAATCCTCTAAAATGATGAAAAACGGCGTGCTATAGTTTGCCGTACGGTATGGTCTATAGCCCATGGTCAAAAATGATGAAAAACGAGGGTAAATATTTTTTCAAAAATTCAAAAAACGATGGGCTATAACCCATGTTTTTTTTTTTTTTTTTTTTTTTTTTTTAATCCTCTAAAATGATGAAAAACGGCGTGCTATAGTATGCCGTACGGTATGGTCTATAGCCCATGGTCAAAAATGATGAAAAACGAGGGTAAATATTTTTTCAAAAATTCAAAAAACGATGGGCTATAACCCATGTTTTTTTTTCTTCATTTTTTCCAAATCCTCAAAAATGATGAAAAACGGCGTGCTATAGTATGCCGTACGGTATGGGCTATAGCCCATGGTCAAAAATGATGAAAAACGAGGATAAAAAAAAATTCAAAAATTCAAAAAACGATGGGCTATAACCCATGTTTTTTTTTTTTTTTCATTTTTTTCAAATCCTCTAAAATGATGAAAAACGGCGTGCTATAGTATGCCGTACGGTATGGTCTATAGCCCATGGTCATAAATGATGAAAAACGAGGGTAAATATTTTTTCAAAAATTCAAAAAACGATGGGCTATAACCCATGTTTTTTGTTTTTTTTCATTTTTTACCAATCCTCTAAAATGATGAAAAACGGCGTGCTATAGTATGCCGTACGGTATGGTCTATAGCCCATGGTCAAAAATGATGAAAAACGAGGGTAAATATTTTTTCAAAAATTCAAAAAACGATGGGCTATAACCCATGTTTTTTTTTTCTTCATTTTTTCCAAATCCTCAAAAATGATGAAAAACGGCGTGCTATAGTATGCCGTACGGTATGGGCTATAGCCCATGGTCAAAAATGATGAAAAACGAGGATAAAAAAAAAATCAAAAATTCAAAAAACGATGGGCTATAACCCATGTTTTTTTTCTTTTTTTTCAAATCCTCAAAAATGATGAAAAACGGCGTGCTATAGTATGCCGTACGTTATGGGCTATAGCCCATGTTTAAAAATGATTTAAAAAAAGAGGTTCATTTTTATTTATTTTAAAAAAAAACAATGGGTTATAACCCATGTTTTTTTTTTTTTCCTTTTTTTCCAAATCCTCAAAAATGATGAAAAACGGCGTGCTATAGTATGCCGTACGGTATGGGCTATAGCCCATGGTCAAAAATGATGAAAAACGAGGATAATTTTTTTTTCAAAAATTCAAAAAACGATGGGCTATAACCCATGTTTTTTTTTTCTTCATTTTTTTCAAATCCTCAAAAATGATGAAAAACGGTGTGCTATAGTATGCCGTACGTCATGGGCTATAGCCCATGTTAAAAAATGATTTAAAAAAGAGGTTAATTTTTTTTTTAATTTTCAAAAAACAATGGGCTATAACCCATGTTTTTTTTTTTTTTTTTCAAATCCTCAAAAATTATGAAAAACGGCGTGCTATAGTATGCCATACGGTATGGGCTATAGCCCATGGTCAAAAATGATGAAAAACGAGGGTAAATATTTTTTCAAAAATTCAAAAAACGATGGGCTATAACCCATGTTTTTTTTTTCTTCATTTTTTTCAAATCCTCAAAAATGATGAAAAACGGTGTGCTATAGTATGCCGTACGTCATGGGCTATAGCCCATGTTAAAAAATGATTTAAAAAAGAGGTTAATTTTTTTTTAATTTTCAAAAAACAATGGGCTATAACCCATGTTTTTTTTTTTTTTTTTTTTTTTTTTTTAATCCTCTAAAATGATGAAAAACGAGGATAAAAAAAAATTCAAAAATTCAAAAAACGATGGGCTATAACCCATGTTTTTTTTTTTTTTTCATTTTTTTCAAATCCTCTAAAATGATGAAAAACGGCGTGCTATAGTATGCCGTACGGTATGGTCTATAGCCCATGGTCATAAATGATGAAAAACGAGGGTAAATATTTTTTCAAAAATTCAAAAAACGATGGGCTATAACCCATGTTTTTTTTTTCTTCATTTTTTCCAAATCCTCAAAAATGATGAAAAACGGCGTGCTATAGTATGCCGTACGGTATGGGCTATAGCCCATGGTCAAAAATGATGAAAAACGAGGATAAAAAAAAAATCAAAAATTCAAAAAACGATGGGCTATAACCCATGTTTTTTTTTTTTTTTCATTTTTTTCAAATCCTCTAAAATGATGAAAAACGGCGTGCTATAGTATGCCGTACGGTATGGTCTATAGCCCATGGTCAAAAATGATGAAAAACGAGGGTAAATATTTTTTCAAAAATTCAAAAAACGATGGGCTATAACCCATGTTTTTTTTCTTCATTTTTTCCAAATCCTTCAAAAATGATGAAAAACGGCGTGCTATAGTATGCCATACGGTATGGGCTATAACCCATGTTTTTTTTTTCTTCATTTTTTCCAAATCCTCAAAAATGATGAAAAACGGCGTGCTATAGTATGCCGTACGGTATGGGCTATAGCCCATGGTCAAAAATGATGAAAAACGAGGATAAAAAAAAATTCAAAAATTCAAAAAACGATGGGCTATAACCCATGTTTTTTTTTTTTTTTCATTTTTTTCAAATCCTCTAAAATGATGAAAAACGGCGTGCTATAGTATGCCGTACGGTATGGTCTATAGCCCATGGTCATAAATGATGAAAAACGAGGGTAAATATTTTTTCAAAAATTCAAAAAACGATGGGCTATAACCCATGTTTTTTTTTTCTTCATTTTTTCCAAATCCTCAAAAATGATGAAAAACGGCGTGCTATAGTATGCCGTACGGTATGGGCTATAGCCCATGGTCAAAAATGATGAAAAACGAGGATAAATATTTTTTCAAAAATTCAAAAAACGATGGGCTATAACCCATGTTTTTTTTTTTTTTTCATTTTTTTCAAATCCTCTAAAATGATGAAAAACGGCGTGCTATAGTATGCCGTATGGTATGGTCTATAGCCCATGGTCAAAAATGATGAAAAACGAGGGTAAATATTTTTTCAAAAATTCAAAAAACGATGGGCTATAACCCATGTTTTTTTTTTTTTTTCATTTTTTTCAAATCCTCTAAAATGATGAAAAACGGCGTGCTATAGTATGCCGTACGGTATGGTCTATAGCCCATGGTCAAAAATGATGAAAAACGAGGGTAAATATTTTTTCAAAAATTCAAAAAACGATGGGCTATAACCCATGTTTTTTTTTTCTTCATTTTTTCCAAATCCTCAAAAATGATGAAAAACGGCGTGCTATAGTATGCCGTACGGTATGGGCTATAGCCCATGGTCAAAAATGATGAAAAACGAGGATAAAAAAAAATTCAAAAATTCAAAAAACGATGGGCTATAACCCATGTTTTTTTTTTTTTTTCATTTTTTTCAAATCCTCTAAAATGATGAAAAACGGCGTGCTATAGTATGCCGTACGGTATGGTCTATAGCCCATGGTCATAAATGATGAAAAACGAGGGTAAATATTTTTTCAAAAATTCAAAAAACGATGGGCTATAACCCATGTTTTTTTTTTCTTCATTTTTTCCAAATCCTCAAAAATGATGAAAAACGGCGTGCTATAGTATGCCGTACGGTATGGGCTATAGCCCATGGTCAAAAATGATGAAAAACGAGGATAAAAAAAAAATCAAAAATTCAAAAAACGATGGGCTATAACCCATGTTTTTTTTTTTTTTTCATTTTTTTCAAATCCTCTAAAATGATGAAAAACGGCGTGCTATAGTATGCCGTACGGTATGGTCTATAGCCCATGGTCAAAAATGATGAAAAACGAGGGTAAATATTTTTTCAAAAATTCAAAAAACGATGGGCTATAACCCATGTTTTTTTTCTTCATTTTTTCCAAATCCTTCAAAAATGATGAAAAACGGCGTGCTATAGTATGCCATACGGTATGGGCTATAGCCCATGGTCAAAAATGATGAAAAACGAGTTTTTCTTTTTTTTTCAAAGTTTCAAAAAATGATGGGCTATAACCCATGTTTTTTGTTTTTTTTTCATATCCTCAAAACAGACGTCTAAAACACGTCTATTTTTAGACTTGTTTTAGACGTTTATAAACAGAACTGTCCATCTAAATTCTAAACGGATGGTTAAATATAAGTTCCCGATTGTACCTCACATGCCAGTGTGGCACCGTAGATAAACCTGGGGTTTATAAGCAGAACATTCCGGGTTCAATTCTCCTGAAGAACATTTTCACTGTCCATCTAAATTCTAAACGGCTGGTTAAATATAAGTTCCCGATTGTACCTTACATGCTGATGTGGCTCAAAAGATAAATCTGAGGTTCATAATCCAAAGGTTACTGGTTCAAAACTAATACTCAACCAATGCTGCAGTAATTTGAACTTTTCAAGGCTAGAATAAAAAATAAAAACTCATAAGCACCAGGAGACATCTGCTGATTGCCCCAAGGTGCCTTAGCTCAATGGTGTGGTGTGCTTGATCGGTAGCCTCTGCTACCACCTGCCTGCAGGTTCAAGTCCCATGCAAGGTACTAGTGAGGACCATCGGGAGACGGTGCTCTCTCCCCCTGTTTCCTGAAAAGTAGCAGTTGGGGGTTATGTTTGAAAGAACCCTGTCCACCTAAAATTTTACAGATAAGAATGAGGTCAAACGTTTAAAAATAAAATAGCAATTTGGCCCATCATCTGACAGAAAGAATAGTCTGTGTATTTGCATACTGGGCCAAAACTTGGTTGGAAAGTCCCTCTTTTATGTCTGGCTTCCAGGCCAGTTGGAAAAGGGCAAACTGAGAGGTGGTAAGAGTATGTTAAATTGGACATTTTCATGGTAAAATGTTAGCTGGACAGGGTTCTTTCAGACATAAGCCCCAACCGTTACATCTCAGGAAACAGGGGGAGAGAGCACCCTCTCCCGATGGTCCTCCAGCACCTTGATGTCATGACATGGGACTTGAACCTGCCAACTGCCTGTAGCAGAGGCAACGGGTCAAGCGCTCCACACCATTACACCAAGGCACGTTTGGGCATTCAGCAGATGTCTCCTGGTGCTTTTGAGTTTTTATTTTTCATTCAAGCCTTGAAAAGTTCAAATTACTGCAGCATTGAGCTGTAGGAGGAACAGGACTTGAACATGGAATGTCTGTACTGAAAGCCTGATGATTAGACCATTGCACCATCAGTCAGACACTCTCAGGCAAAGTCTCCTGGTCATTTTGAAGTGATCTTTTGTTCGTTAGCCTTCAGTTAGTAAAGTTTAAATAACACAGAATCATATTAATCAGATGTTTCTTAGCGCTGTTGAGGTCTTCTTTTATATGATAGTGTAACAGCCGGGAATCGAACCCTGGTCTCCCACGTGGAAAGCCAACATCTTAACCACTACGACAATTAGAGTTTTGAGGTAATCAGGCTGAGGCTGAGGCTGTGAGCCACTGCTAGAATAGCAGTAAATGAAGCTCAATAACTAGCATTAAACTTTAGGAAGAGTGGGATTTGAAAATGAACTCTCTGTGCGGAATAACCCCTACTACACCATCACTCAGTAACATCTGCCTCTTTGTACTGTTGAAGAGATCTTTTGTATGTTAGCCTTCAGATAGTAAAGTTGAAAGAATCAAGAGTTGAACATTGAATCACGTTCATCAGAGTGTAACACCCAGGAATCGAACACAGGTCACCTGCACTGAAGGACAACATCTTAACCACTAAGCCAAAGCAACTGCCTATGGCTCAGGGGAGATATGAGACTTTTGAGGTCATCAGGCTGAGGCTGTGAGCCACTGCTATACAATAAAAAAAATCAAAAAACGATGGGCTATAACCCATGTTTTTTTTTTTTTTCCATTTTTTCCAAATCCTCAAAAATGATGAAAAACGGCGTGCTATAGTATGCCGTACGGTATGGTCTATAGCCCATGGTCATAAATGATGAAAAACGAGGGTAAATATTTTTTCAAAAATTCAAAAAACGATGGGCTATAACCCATGTTTTTTTTTTCTTCATTTTTTCCAAATCCTCAAAAATGATGAAAAACGGCGTGCTATAGTATGCCGTACGGTATGGGCTATAGCCCATGGTCAAAAATGATGAAAAACGAGGATAAATATTTTTTCAAAAATTCAAAAAACGATGGGCTATAACCCATGTTTTTTTTTTTTTTTCATTTTTTTCAAATCCTCTAAAATGATGAAAAACGGCGTGCTATAGTATGCCGTATGGTATGGTCTATAGCCCATGGTCAAAAATGATGAAAAACGAGGGTAAATATTTTTTCAAAAATTCAAAAAACGATGGGCTATAACCCATGTTTTTTTTTTTTTTTCATTTTTTTCAAATCCTCTAAAATGATGAAAAACGGCGTGCTATAGTATGCCGTACGGTATGGTCTATAGCCCATGGTCAAAAATGATGAAAAACGAGGGTAAATATTTTTTCAAAAATTCAAAAAACGATGGGCTATAACCCATGTTTTTTTTTTCTTCATTTTTTCCAAATCCTCAAAAATGATGAAAAACGGCGTGCTATAGTATGCCGTACGGTATGGGCTATAGCCCATGGTCAAAAATGATGAAAAACGAGGATAAAAAAAATTTCAAAAATTCAAAAAACGATGGGCTATAACCCATGTTTTTTTTTTTTTTTCATTTTTTTCAAATCCTCTAAAATGATGAAAAACGGCGTGCTATAGTATGCCGTACGGTATGGTCTATAGCCCATGGTCATAAATGATGAAAAACGAGGGTAAATATTTTTTCAAAAATTCAAAAAACGATGGGCTATAACCCATGTTTTTTTTTTCTTCATTTTTTCCAAATCCTCAAAAATGATGAAAAACGGCGTGCTATAGTATGCCGTACGGTATGGGCTATAGCCCATGGTCAAAAATGATGAAAAACGAGGATAAAAAAAAAATCAAAAATTCAAAAAACGATGGGCTATAACCCATGTTTTTTTTTTTTTTTCATTTTTTTCAAATCCTCTAAAATGATGAAAAACGGCGTGCTATAGTATGCCGTACGGTATGGTCTATAGCCCATGGTCAAAAATGATGAAAAACGAGGGTAAATATTTTTTCAAAAATTCAAAAAACGATGGGCTATAACCCATGTTTTTTTTCTTCATTTTTTCCAAATCCTTCAAAAATGATGAAAAACGGCGTGCTATAGTATGCCATACGGTATGGGCTATAACCCATGTTTTTTTTTTCTTCATTTTTTCCAAATCCTCAAAAATGATGAAAAACGGCGTGCTATAGTATGCCGTACGGTATGGGCTATAGCCCATGGTCAAAAATGATGAAAAACGAGGATAAAAAAAAATTCAAAAATTCAAAAAACGATGGGCTATAACCCATGTTTTTTTTTTTTTTTCATTTTTTTCAAATCCTCTAAAATGATGAAAAACGGCGTGCTATAGTATGCCGTACGGTATGGTCTATAGCCCATGGTCATAAATGATGAAAAACGAGGGTAAATATTTTTTCAAAAATTCAAAAAACGATGGGCTATAACCCATGTTTTTTTTTTCTTCATTTTTTCCAAATCCTCAAAAATGATGAAAAACGGCGTGCTATAGTATGCCGTACGGTATGGGCTATAGCCCATGGTCAAAAATGATGAAAAACGAGGATAAAAAAAAAATCAAAAATTCAAAAAACGATGGGCTATAACCCATGTTTTTTTTTTTTTTTTCATTTTTTTCAAATCCTCTAAAATGATGAAAAACGGCGTGCTATAGTATGCCGTACGGTATGGTCTATAGCCCATGGTCAAAAATGATGAAAAACGAGGGTAAATATTTTTTCAAAAATTCAAAAAACGATGGGCTATAACCCATGTTTTTTTTCTTCATTTTTTCCAAATCCTTCAAAAATGATGAAAAACGGCGTGCTATAGTATGCCATACGGTATGGGCTATAACCCATGTTTTTTTTTTCTTCATTTTTTCCAAATCCTCAAAAATGATGAAAAACGGCGTGCTATAGTATGCCGTACGGTATGGGCTATAGCCCATGGTCAAAAATGATGAAAAACGAGGATAAAAAAAAATTCAAAAATTCAAAAAACGATGGGCTATAACCCATGTTTTTTTTTTTTTTTCATTTTTTTCAAATCCTCTAAAATGATGAAAAACGGCGTGCTATAGTATGCCGTACGGTATGGTCTATAGCCCATGGTCAAAAATGATGAAAAACGAGGGTAAATATTTTTTCAAAAATTCAAAAAACGATGGGCTATAACCCATGTTTTTTTTCTTCATTTTTTCCAAATCCTTCAAAAATGATGAAAAACGGCGTGCTATAGTATGCCATACGGTATGGGCTATAGCCCATGGTCAAAAATGATGAAAAACGAGTTTTTCTTTTTTTTTCAAAGTTTCAAAAAATGATGGGCTATAACCCATGTTTTTTGTTTTTTTTTCATATCCTCAAAACAGACGTCTAAAACACGTCTATTTTTAGACTTGTTTTAGACGTTTATAAACAGAACTGTCCATCTAAATTCTAAACGGATGGTTAAATATAAGTTCCCGATTGTACCTCACATGCCAGTGTGGCACCGTAGATAAACCTGGGGTTTATAAGCAGAACATTCCGGGTTCAATTCTCCTGAAGAACATTTTCACTGTCCATCTAAATTCTAAACGGCTGGTTAAATATAAGTTCCCGATTGTACCTTACATGCTGATGCTACATGCTCAAACAATGCTGCAGTAATTTGAACTTTTCAAGGCTAGAATAAAAAATAAAAACTCATAAGCACCAGGAGACATCTGCTGATTGCCCCAAGGTGCCTTAGCTCAATGGTGTGGTGTGCTTGATCGGTAGCCTCTGCTACCACCTGCCTGCAGGTTCAAGTCCCATGCAAGGTACTAGTGAGGACCATCGGGAGACGGTGCTCTCTCCCCCTGTTTCCTGAAAAGTAGCAGTTGGGGGTTATGTTTGAAAGAACCCTGTCCACCTAAAATTTTACAGATAAGAATGAGGTCAAACGTTTAAAAATAAAATAGCAATTTGGCCCATCATCTGACAGAAAGAATAGTCTGTGTATTTGCATACTGGGCCAAAACTTGGTTGGAAAGTCCCTCTTTTATGTCTGGCTTCCAGGCCAGTTGGAAAAGGGCAAACTGAGAGGTGGTAAGAGTATGTTAAATTGGACATTTTCATGGTAAAATGTTAGCTGGACAGGGTTCTTTCAGACATAAGCCCCAACCGTTACATCTCAGGAAACAGGGGGAGAGAGCACCCTCTCCCGATGGTCCTCCAGCACCTTGATGTCATGACATGGGACTTGAACCTGCCAACTGCCTGTAGCAGAGGCAACGGGTCAAGCGCTCCACACCATTACACCAAGGCACGTTTGGGCATTCAGCAGATGTCTCCTGGTGCTTTTGAGTTTTTATTTTTCATTCAAGCCTTGAAAAGTTCAAATTACTGCAGCATTGAGCTGTAGGAGGAACAGGACTTGAACATGGAATGTCTGTACTGAAAGCCTGATGATTAGACCATTGCACCATCAGTCAGACACTCTCAGGCAAAGTCTCCTGGTCATTTTGAAGTGATCTTTTGTTCGTTAGCCTTCAGTTAGTAAAGTTTAAATAACACAGAATCATATTAATCAGATGTTTCTTAGCGCTGTTGAGGTCTTCTTTTATATGATAGTGTAACAGCCGGGAATCGAACCCTGGTCTCCCACGTGGAAAGCCAACATCTTAACCACTACGACAATTAGAGTTTTGAGGTAATCAGGCTGAGGCTGAGGCTGTGAGCCACTGCTAGAATAGCAGTAAATGAAGCTCAATAACTAGCATTAAACTTTAGGAAGAGTGGGATTTGAAAATGAACTCTCTGTGCGGAATAACCCCTACTACACCATCACTCAGTAACATCTGCCTCTTTGTACTGTTGAAGAGATCTTTTGTATGTTAGCCTTCAGATAGTAAAGTTGAAAGAATCAAGAGTTGAACATTGAATCACGTTCATCAGAGTGTAACACCCAGGAATCGAACACAGGTCACCTGCACTGAAGGACAACATCTTAACCACTAAGCCAAAGCAACTGCCTATGGCTCAGGGGAGATATGAGACTTTTGAGGTCATCAGGCTGAGGCTGTGAGCCACTGCTATACAATAAAAAAAATCAAAAAACGATGGGCTATAACCCATGTTTTCTTTTTTTTTTCATTTTTTCCAAATCCTCAAAAATGATGAAAAACGGCGTGCTATAGTATGCCGTACGGTATGGGCTATAGCCCATGGTCAAAAATGATGAAAAACGAGGATATTTTTTTTTTCAAAAATTCAAAAAACGATGGGCTATAAGCCATGTTTTTTTTTTCTTCATTTTTTTCAAATCCTCAAAAATGATGAAAAACGGTGTGCTATAGTATGCCGTACGTCATGGGCTATAGCCCATGTTAAAAAATGATTTAAAAAAGAGGTTAATTTTATTTATTTTTTTCAAAAAACAATGGGCTATAACCCATGTTTTTTTTTTTTTTTTAATTTTTTTCAAATCCTCTAAAATGATGAAAAACGGCGTGCTATAGTTTGCCGTACGGTATGGTCTATAGCCCATGGTCAAAAATGATGAAAAACGAGGGTAAATATTTTTTCAAAAATTCAAAAAACTATGGGCTATAACCCATGTTTTTTTTGTTTTTTTTCAAATCCTCAAAAATTATGAAAAACGGCGTGCTATAGTATGCCATACGGTATGGGCTATAGCCCATGGTCAAAAATGATGAAAAACGAGGGTAAATATTTTTTCAAAAATTCAAAAAACGATGGGCTATAACCCATGTTTTTTTTTTTTTCATTTTTTTCATATCCTCAAAAATGATGAAAAACGGTGTGCTATAGTATGCCGTACGTCATGGGCTATAGCCCATGTTAAAAAATAGGTAATTTTTTTTTTAATTTTCAAAAAACAATGGGCTATAACCCATGTTTTTTTTTTTTTTTTCATTTTTTTCAAATCCTCTAAAATGATGAAAAACGGCGTGCTATAGTTTGCCGTACGGTATGGTCTATAGCCCATGGTCAAAAATGATGAAAAACGAGGGTAAATATTTTTTCAAAAATTCAAAAAACGATGGGCTATAACCCATGTTTTTTTTTTTTTTTTCAAATCCTCTAAAATGATGAAAAACGGCGTGCTATAGTATGCCGTACGGTATGGTCTATAGCCCATGGTCATAAATGATGAAAAACGAGGGTAAATATTTTTTCAAAAATTCAAAAAACGATGGGCTATAACCCATGTTTTTTTTTTCTTCATTTTTTCCAAATCCTCAAAAATGATGAAAAACGGCGTGCTATAGTATGCCGTACGGTATGGGCTATAGCCCATGGTCAAAAATGATGAAAAACGAGGATAAAAAAAAAATCAAAAATTCAAAAAACGATGGGCTATAACCCATGTTTTTTTTTTTTTTTTCATTTTTTTCAAATCCTCTAAAATGATGAAAAACGGCGTGCTATAGTATGCCGTACGGTATGGTCTATAGCCCATGGTCAAAAATGATGAAAAACGAGGGTAAATATTTTTTCAAAAATTCAAAAAACGATGGGCTATAACCCATGTTTTTTTTTTTTTTTTCAAATCCTCTAAAATGATGAAAAACGGCGTGCTATAGTATGCCGTACGGTATGGTCTATAGCCCATGGTCAAAAATGATGAAAAACGAGGGTAAATATTTTTTCAAAAATTCAAAAAACGATGGGCTATAACCCATGTTTTTTTTTTTTTTTTCAAATCCTCTAAAATGATGAAAAACGGCGTGCTATAGTATGCCGTACGGTATGGTCTATAGCCCATGGTCAAAAATGATGAAAAACGAGGGTAAATATTTTTTCAAAAATTCAAAAAACGATGGGCTATAACCCATGTTTTTTTTTTCTTCATTTTTTCCAAATCCTCAAAAATGATGAAAAACGGCGTGCTATAGTATGCCGTACGGTATGGGCTATAGCCCATGGTCAAAAATGATGAAAAACGAGGATAAAAAAAAAATCAAAAATTCAAAAAACGATGGGCTATAACCCATGTTTTTTTTTTTTTTTTCGTTTTTTTCAAATCCTCTAAAATGATGAAAAACGGCGTGCTATAGTATGCCGTACGGTATGGTCAATAGCCCATGGTCAAAAATGATGAAAAACGAGGGTAAATATTCTTTCAAAAATTCAAAAAAAGATGGGTTATAACCCATGTTTTTTTTCTTCATTTTTTCCAAATCCTCAAAAATGATGAAAAACGGCGTGCTATAGTATGCCGTACGGTATGGGCTATAGCCCATGGTCAAAAATGATGAAAAACGAGGATAAAAAAAAAATCAAAAATTCAAAAAACGATGGGCTATAACCCATGTTTTTTTTTTTTTTTCATTTTTTTCAAATCCTCTAAAATGATGAAAAACGGCGTGCTATAGTATGCCGTACGGTATGGTCTATAGCCCATGGTCAAAAATGATGAAAAACGAGGGTAAATATTTTTTCAAAAATTCAAAAAACGATGGGTTATAACCCATGTTTTTTTGTTTTTTTTCATTTTTTTCAAATCCTCTAAAATGATGAAAAACGGCGTGCTATAGTATGCCGTATGGTATGGTCTATAGCCCATGGTCAAAAATGATGAAAAAAAAGAGGTTCATTTTTATTTATTTTTAAAAAAAACAATGGGTTATAACCTATGTTTTTTTTTTTTTCCTTTTTTTCCAAATCCTCAAAAATGATGAAAAACGGCGTGCTATAGTATGCCGTACGGTATGGGCTATAGCCCATGGTCAAAAATGATGAAAAACGAGGATATTTTTTTTTTCAAAAATTCAAAAAACGATGGGCTATAACCCATGTTTTTTTTTTCTTCATTTTTTTCAAATCCTCAAAAATGATGAAAAACGGTGTGCTATAGTATGCCGTACGTCATGGGCTATAGCCCATGTTAAAAAATGATTTAAAAAAGAGGTTATTTTTTTTTTAATTTTCAAAAAACTTGCTATAACCCATGTTTTTTTTTTTTTTTTCATTTTTTTCAAATCCTCTAAAATGATGAAAAACGGCGTGCTATAGTTTGCCGCACGGTATGGTCTATAGCCCATGGTCAAAAATGATGAAAAACGAGGGTAAATATTTTTTCAAAAATTCAAAAAACCATGGGCTATAACCCATGTTTTTTTTTTTTTTTTTTTAATCCTCAAAAATTATGAAAAACGGCGTGCTATAGTATGCCATACGGTATGGGCTATAGCCCATGGTCAAAAATGATGAAAAACGAGGGTAAATATTTTTTCAAAAATTCAAAAAACGATGGGCTATAACCCATGTTTTTTTTTTCTTCATTTTTTTCAAATCCTCAAAAATGATGAAAAACGGTGTGCTATAGTATGCCGTACGTCATGGGCTATAGCCCATGTTAAAAAATTATTTAAAAAAGAGGTTAATTGTTTTTTAATTTTCAAAAAACAATGGGCTATAACCCATGCTTTTTTTTTTTTCATTTTTTTCAAATCCTCTAAAATGATGAAAAACGGCGTGCTATAGTTTGCCGTACGGTATGGTCTATAGCCCATGGTCAAAAATGATGAAAAACGAGGGTAAATATTTTTTCAAAAATTCAAAAAACGATGGGCTATAACCCATGTTTTTTTTTTTTTTTTTTTTTTTTTTTTTAATCCTCTAAAATGATGAAAAACGGCGTGCTATAGTATGCCGTACGGTATGGTCTATAGCCCATGGTCAAAAATGATGAAAAACGAGGGTAAATATTTTTTCAAAAATTCAAAAAACGATGGGCTATAACCCATGTTTTTTTTTTCTTCATTTTTTCCAAATCCTCAAAAATGATGAAAAACGGCGTGCTATAGTATGCCGTACGGTATGGGCTATAGCCCATGGTCAAAAATGATGAAAAACGAGGATAAAAAAAAATTCAAAAATTCAAAAAACGATGGGCTATAACCCATGTTTTTTTTTTTTTTTTCATTTTTTTCAAATCCTCTAAAATGATGAAAAACGGCGTGCTATAGTATGCCGTATGGTATGGTCTATAGCCCATGGTCAAAAATGATGAAAAACGAGGGTAAATATTTTTTCAAAAATTCAAAAAACGATGGGCTATAACCCATGTTTTTTTTTTCTTCATTTTTTCCAAATCCTCAAAAATGATGAAAAACGGCGTGCTATAGTATGCCGTACGGTATGGTCTATAGCCCATGGTCAAAAATGATGAAAAACGAGGGTAAATATTTTTTCAAAAATTCAAAAAACGATGGGCTATAACCCATGTTTTTTTTCTTCATTTTTTCCAAATCCTTCAAAAATGATGAAAAACGGCGTGCTATAGTATGCCATACGGTATGGGCTATAGCCCATGGTCAAAAATGATGAAAAACGAGTTTTTCTTTTTTTTTCAAAGTTTCAAAAAATGATGGGCTATAACCCATGTTTTTTGTTTTTTTTTCATATCCTCAAAACAGACGTCTAAAACACGTCTATTTTTAGACTTGTTTTAGACGTTTATAAACAGAACTGTCCATCTAAATTCTAAACGGATGGTTAAATATAAGTTCCCGATTGTACCTCACATGCCAGTGTGGCACCGTAGATAAACCTGGGGTTTATAAGCAGAACATTCCGGGTTCAATTCTCCTGAAGAACATTTTCACTGTCCATCTAAATTCTAAACGGCTGGTTAAATATAAGTTCCCGATTGTACCTTACATGCTGATGTGGCTCAAAAGATAAATCTGAGGTTCATAATCCAAAGGTTACTGGTTCAAAACTAATACTCAACCAATGCTGCAGTAATTTGAACTTTTCAAGGCTAGAATAAAAAATAAAAACTCATAAGCACCAGGAGACATCTGCTGATTGCCCCAAGGTGCCTTAGCTCAATGGTGTGGTGTGCTTGATCGGTAGCCTCTGCTACCACCTGCCTGCAGGTTCAAGTCCCATGCAAGGTACTAGTGAGGACCATCGGGAGACGGTGCTCTCTCCCCCTGTTTCCTGAAAAGTAGCAGTTGGGGGTTATGTTTGAAAGAACCCTGTCCACCTAAAATTTTACAGATAAGAATGAGGTCAAACGTTTAAAAATAAAATAGCAATTTGGCCCATCATCTGACAGAAAGAATAGTCTGTGTATTTGCATACTGGGCCAAAACTTGGTTGGAAAGTCCCTCTTTTATGTCTGGCTTCCAGGCCAGTTGGAAAAGGGCAAACTGAGAGGTGGTAAGAGTATGTTAAATTGGACATTTTCATGGTAAAATGTTAGCTGGACAGGGTTCTTTCAGACATAAGCCCCAACCGTTACATCTCAGGAAACAGGGGGAGAGAGCACCCTCTCCCGATGGTCCTCCAGCACCTTGATGTCATGACATGGGACTTGAACCTGCCAACTGCCTGTAGCAGAGGCAACGGGTCAAGCGCTCCACACCATTACACCAAGGCACGTTTGGGCATTCAGCAGATGTCTCCTGGTGCTTTTGAGTTTTTATTTTTCATTCAAGCCTTGAAAAGTTCAAATTACTGCAGCATTGAGCTGTAGGAGGAACAGGACTTGAACATGGAATGTCTGTACTGAAAGCCTGATGATTAGACCATTGCACCATCAGTCAGACACTCTCAGGCAAAGTCTCCTGGTCATTTTGAAGTGATCTTTTGTTCGTTAGCCTTCAGTTAGTAAAGTTTAAATAACACAGAATCATATTAATCAGATGTTTCTTAGCGCTGTTGAGGTCTTCTTTTATATGATAGTGTAACAGCCGGGAATCGAACCCTGGTCTCCCACGTGGAAAGCCAACATCTTAACCACTACGACAATTAGAGTTTTGAGGTAATCAGGCTGAGGCTGAGGCTGTGAGCCACTGCTAGAATAGCAGTAAATGAAGCTCAATAACTAGCATTAAACTTTAGGAAGAGTGGGATTTGAAAATGAACTCTCTGTGCGGAATAACCCCTACTACACCATCACTCAGTAACATCTGCCTCTTTGTACTGTTGAAGAGATCTTTTGTATGTTAGCCTTCAGATAGTAAAGTTGAAAGAATCAAGAGTTGAACATTGAATCACGTTCATCAGAGTGTAACACCCAGGAATCGAACACAGGTCACCTGCACTGAAGGACAACATCTTAACCACTAAGCCAAAGCAACTGCCTATGGCTCAGGGGAGATATGAGACTTTTGAGGTCATCAGGCTGAGGCTGTGAGCCACTGCTATACAATAAAAAAAATCAAAAAACGATGGGCTATAACCCATGTTTTTTTTTTTTTTCATTTTTTCCAAATCCTCAAAAATGATGAAAAACGGCGTGCTATAGTATGCCGTACGGTATGGGCTATAGCCCATGGTCAAAAATGATGAAAAACGAGGATAATTTTTTTTTCAAAAATTCAAAAAACGATGGGCTATAACCCATGTTTTTTTTTTCTTCATTTTTTTCAAATCCTCAAAAATGATGAAAAACGGTGTGCTATAGTATGCCGTACGTCATGGGCTATAGCCCATGTTAAAAAATGATTTAAAAAAGAGGTTAATTTTATTTATTTTTTTCAAAAAACAATGGGCTATAACCCATGTTTTTTTTTTTTTTTTTTTTTTTTTTCAAATCCTCTAAAATGATGAAAAACGGCGTGCTATAGTTTGCCGTACGGTATGGTCTATAGCCCATGGTCAAAAATGATGAAAAACGAGGGTAAATATTTTTTCAAAAATTCAAAAAACTATGGGCTATAACCCATGTTTTTTTTTTTTTTTTTCAAATCCTCAAAAATTATGAAAAACGGCGTGCTATAGTATGCCATACGGTATGGGCTATAGCCCATGGTCAAAAATGATGAAAAACGAGGGTAAATATTTTTTCAAAAATTCAAAAAACGATGGGCTATAACCCATGTTTTTTTTTTCTTCATTTTTTTCATATCCTCAAAAATGATGAAAAACGGTGTGCTATAGTATGCCGTACGTCATGGGCTATAGCCCATGTTAAAAAATGATTTAAAAAAGAGGTAATTTTTTTTTTAATTTTCAAAAAACAATGGGCTATATCCCATGTTTTTTTTTTTTTTTTCATTTTTTTCAAATCCTCTAAAATGATGAAAAACGGCGTGCTATAGTTTGCCGTACGGTATGGGCTATAGCCCATGGTCAAAAATGATGAAAAACGAGGATAAAAAAAAAATCAAAAATTCAAAAAACGATGGGCTATAACCCATGTTTTTTTTTTTTTTTCATTTTTTTCAAATCCTCTAAAA
Organism: Protomyctophum parallelum; assembly: GCF_964188405.1. Lineage (NCBI taxonomy): Eukaryota > Metazoa > Chordata > Actinopteri > Myctophiformes > Myctophidae > Protomyctophum > Protomyctophum parallelum. The sequence goes on along the minus strand of NC_139705.1, from coordinate 15,110,082 downwards.
TGATGAAAAACGGCGTGCTATAGTATGCCGTACGGTATGGTCTATAGCCCATGGTCAAAAATGATGAAAAACGAGGGTAAATATTTTTTCAAAAATTCAAAAAAAGATGGGTTATAACCCATGTTTTTTTTCTTCATTTTTTCCAAATCCTCAAAAATGATGAAAAACGGCGTGCTATAGTATGCCGTACGGTATGGGCTATAGCCCATGGTCAAAAATGATGAAAAACGAGGATAAAAAAAAAATCAAAAATTCAAAAAACGATGGGCTATAACCCATGTTTTTTTTTTTTTTTCATTTTTTTCAAATCCTCTAAAATGATGAAAAACGGCGTGCTATAGTATGCCGTACGGTATGGTCTATAGCCCATGGTCAAAAATGATGAAAAACGAGGGTAAATATTTTTTCAAAAATTCAAAAAACGATGGGTTATAACCCATGTTTTTTTTTTTTTTTTTTTTTTTTCAAATCCTCTAAAATGATGAAAAACGGCGTGCTATAGTATGCCGTATGGTATGGTCTATAGCCCATGGTCAAAAATGATGAAAAACGAGGGTAAATATTTTTTCAAAAATTCAAAAAACGATGGGCTATAACCCATGTTTTTTTTTTTTTTCATTTTTTAAAAATCCTCTAAAATGATGAAAAACGGCGTGCTATAGTATGCCGTACGGTATGGTCTATAGCCCATGGTCAAAAATGATGAAAAACGAGGGTAAATATTTTTTCAAAAATTCAAAAAACGATGGGCTATAACCCATGTTTTTTTTTTCTTCATTTTTTTCAAATCCTCAAAAATGATGAAAAACGGTGTGCTATAGTATGCCGTACGTCATGGGCTATAGCCCATGTTAAAAAATGATTTAAAAAAGAGGTTATTATTTTTTTTAATTTTCAAAAAACAATGGGCTATAACCCATGTTTTTTTTTTTTTTTTCATTTTTTTCAAATCCTCTAAAATGATGAAAAACGGCGTGCTATAGTTTGTCGTACGGTATGGTCTATAGCCCATGGTCAAAAATGATGAAAAACGAGGGTAAATATTTTTTCAAAAATTCAAAAAACGATGGGCTATAACCCATGTTTTTTTTGTTTTTTTTCAAATCCTCAAAAATTATGAAAAACGGCGTGCTATAGTATGCCATACGGTATGGGCTATAGCCCATGGTCAAAAATGATGAAAAACGAGGGTAAATATTTTTTCAAAAATTCAAAAAACGATGGGCTATAACCCATGTTTTTTTTTTTTTTTCATTTTTTACCAATCCTCTAAAATGATGAAAAACGGCGTGCTATAGTATGCCGTACGGTATGGTCTATAGCCCATGGTCAAAAATGATGAAAAACGAGGGTAAATATTTTTTCAAAAATTCAAAAAACGATGGGCTATAACCCATGTTTTTTTTTTCTTCATTTTTTCCAAATCCTCAAAAATGATGAAAAACGGCGTGCTATAGTATGCCGTACGGTATGGGCTATAGCCCATGGTCAAAAATGATGAAAAACGAGGATAAAAAAAAAATCAAAAATTCAAAAAACGATGGGCTATAACCCATGTTTTTTTTTTTTTTTCATTTTTTTCAAATCCTCTAAAATGATGAAAAATGGCGTGCTATAGTATGCCGTACGGTATGGTCTATAGCCCATGGTCAAAAATGATGAAAAACGAGGGTAAATATTTTTTCAAAAATTCAAAAAACGATGGGCTATAACCCATGTTTTTTTTTTCTTCATTTTTTCCAAATCCTCAAAAATGATGAAAAACGGCGTGCTATAGTATGCCGTACGGTATGGGCTATAGCCCATGGTCAAAAATGATGAAAAACGAGGATAAAAAAAAAATCAAAAATTCAAAAAACGATGGGCTATAACCCATGTTTTTTTTTTTTTTTTCATTTTTTTCAAATCCTCTAAAATGATGAAAAACGGCGTGCTATAGTATGCCGTACGGTATGGTCTATAGCCCATGGTCAAAAATGATGAAAAACGAGGGTAAATATTTTTTCAAAAATTCAAAAAACGATGGGTTATAACCCATGTTTTTTTTCTTCATTTTTTCCAAATCCTCAAAAATGATGAAAAACGGCGTGCTATAGTATGCCGTACGGTATGGGCTATAGCCCATGGTCAAAAATGATGAAAAACGAGGATAAAAAAAAAATCAAAAATTCAAAAAACGATGGGCTATAACCCATGTTTTTTTTTTTTTTTCATTTTTTTCAAATCCTCTAAAATGATGAAAAACGGCGTGCTATAGTATGCCGTACGGTATGGTCTATAGCCCATGGTCAAAAATGATGAAAAACGAGGGTAAATATTTTTTCAAAAATTCAAAAAACCATGGGCTATAACCCATGTTTTTTTTGTTTTTTTTTTAATCCTCAAAAATTATGAAAAACGGCGTGCTATAGTATGCCATACGGTATGGGCTATAGCCCATGGTCAAAAATGATGAAAAACGAGGGTAAATATTTTTTCAAAAATTCAAAAAACGATGGGCTATAACCCATGTTTTTTTTTTCTTCATTTTTTTCAAATCCTCAAAAATGATGAAAAACGGTGTGCTATAGTATGCCGTACGTCATGGGCTATAGCCCATGTTAAAAAATGATTTAAAAAAGAGGTTAATTTTTTTTTAATTTTCAAAAAACAATGGGCTATAACCCATGCTTTTTTTTTTTTCTTTTTTTTCAAATCCTCTAAAATGATGAAAAACGGCGTGCTATAGTTTGCCGTACGGTATGGTCTATAGCCCATGGTCAAAAATGATGAAAAACGAGGGTAAATATTTTTTCAAAAATTCAAAAAACGATGGGCTATAACCCATGTTTTTTTTTTTTTTTAATCCTCTAAAATGATGAAAAACGGCGTGCTATAGTATGCCGTACGGTATGGTCTATAGCCCATGGTCAAAAATGATGAAAAACGAGGGTAAATATTTTTTCAAAAATTCAAAAAACGATGGGCTATAACCCATGTTTTTTTTTTCTTCATTTTTTCCAAATCCTCAAAAATGATGAAAAACGGCGTGCTATAGTATGCCGTACGGTATGGGCTATAGCCCATGGTCAAAAATGATGAAAAACGAGGATAAAAAAAAATTCAAAAATTCAAAAAACGATGGGCTATAACCCATGTTTTTTTTTTTTTTTCATTTTTTTCAAATCCTCTAAAATGATGAAAAACGGCGTGCTATAGTATGCCGTATGGTATGGTCTATAGCCCATGGTCAAAAATGATGAAAAACGAGGGTAAATATTTTTTCAAAAATTCAAAAAACGATGGGCTATAACCCATGTTTTTTTTTTTTTTTCATTTTTTTCAAATCCTCTAAAATGATGAAAAACGGCGTGCTATAGTATGCCGTACGGTATGGTCTATAGCCCATGGTCAAAAATGATGAAAAACGAGGGTAAATATTTTTTCAAAAATTCAAAAAACGATGGGCTATAACCCATGTTTTTTTTTTCTTCATTTTTTCCAAATCCTCAAAAATGATGAAAAACGGCGTGCTATAGTATGCCGTACGGTATGGTCTATAGCCCATGGTCAAAAATGATGAAAAACGAGGGTAAATATTTTTTCAAAAATTCAAAAAACGATGGGCTATAACCCATGTTTTTTTTCTTCATTTTTTCCAAATCCTTCAAAAATGATGAAAAACGGCGTGCTATAGTATGCCATACGGTATGGGCTATAGCCCATGGTCAAAAATGATGAAAAACGAGTTTTTCTTTTTTTTTCAAAGTTTCAAAAAATGATGGGCTATAACCCATGTTTTTTTTTTTTTTTTCATATCCTCAAAACAGACGTCTAAAACACGTCTATTTTTAGACTTGTTTTAGACGTTTATAAACAGAACTGTCCATCTAAATTCTAAACGGATGGTTAAATATAAGTTCCCGATTGTACCTCACATGCCAGTGTGGCACCGTAGATAAACCTGGGGTTTATAAGCAGAACATTCCGGGTTCAATTCTCCTGAAGAACATTTTCACTGTCCATCTAAATTCTAAACGGCTGGTTAAATATAAGTTCCCGATTGTACCTTACATGCTGATGTGGCTCAAAAGATAAATCTGAGGTTCATAATCCAAAGGTTACTGGTTCAAAACTAATACTCAACCAATGCTGCAGTAATTTGAACTTTTCAAGGCTAGAATAAAAAATAAAAACTCATAAGCACCAGGAGACATCTGCTGATTGCCCCAAGGTGCCTTAGCTCAATGGTGTGGTGTGCTTGATCGGTAGCCTCTGCTACCACCTGCCTGCAGGTTCAAGTCCCATGCAAGGTACTAGTGAGGACCATCGGGAGACGGTGCTCTCTCCCCCTGTTTCCTGAAAAGTAGCAGTTGGGGGTTATGTTTGAAAGAACCCTGTCCACCTAAAATTTTACAGATAAGAATGAGGTCAAACGTTTAAAAATAAAATAGCAATTTGGCCCATCATCTGACAGAAAGAATAGTCTGTGTATTTGCATACTGGGCCAAAACTTGGTTGGAAAGTCCCTCTTTTATGTCTGGCTTCCAGGCCAGTTGGAAAAGGGCAAACTGAGAGGTGGTAAGAGTATGTTAAATTGGACATTTTCATGGTAAAATGTTAGCTGGACAGGGTTCTTTCAGACATAAGCCCCAACCGTTACATCTCAGGAAACAGGGGGAGAGAGCACCCTCTCGCGATGGTCCTCCAGCACCTTGATGTCATGACATGGGACTTGAACCTGCCAACTGCCTGTAGCAGAGGCAACGGGTCAAGCGCTCCACACCATTACACCAAGGCACGTTTGGGCATTCAGCAGATGTCTCCTGGTGCTTTTGAGTTTTTATTTTTCATTCAAGCCTTGAAAAGTTCAAATTACTGCAGCATTGAGCTGTAGGAGGAACAGGACTTGAACATGGAATGTCTGTACTGAAAGCCTGATGATTAGACCATTGCACCATCAGTCAGACACTCTCAGGCAAAGTCTCCTGGTCATTTTGAAGTGATCTTTTGTTCGTTAGCCTTCAGTTAGTAAAGTTTAAATAACACAGAATCATATTAATCAGATGTTTCTTAGCGCTGTTGAGGTCTTCTTTTATATGATAGTGTAACAGCCGGGAATCGAACCCTGGTCTCCCACGTGGAAAGCCAACATCTTAACCACTACGACAATTAGAGTTTTGAGGTAATCAGGCTGAGGCTGAGGCTGTGAGCCACTGCTAGAATAGCAGTAAATGAAGCTCAATAACTAGCATTAAACTTTAGGAAGAGTGGGATTTGAAAATGAACTCTCTGTGCGGAATAACCCCTACTACACCATCACTCAGTAACATCTGCCTCTTTGTACTGTTGAAGAGATCTTTTGTATGTTAGCCTTCAGATAGTAAAGTTGAAAGAATCAAGAGTTGAACATTGAATCACGTTCATCAGAGTGTAACACCCAGGAATCGAACACAGGTCACCTGCACTGAAGGACAACATCTTAACCACTAAGCCAAAGCAACTGCCTATGGCTCAGGGGAGATATGAGACTTTTGAGGTCATCAGGCTGAGGCTGTGAGCCACTGCTATACAATAAAAAAAATCAAAAAACGATGGGCTATAACCCATGTTTTTTTTTTTTTTCATTTTTTCCAAATCCTCAAAAATGATGAAAAACGGCGTGCTATAGTATGCCGTACGGTATGGGCTATAGCCCATGGTCAAAAATGATGAAAAACGAGGATAATTTTTTTTTCAAAAATTCAAAAAACGATGGGCTATAACCCATGTTTTTTTTTTCTTCATTTTTTTCAAATCCTCAAAAATGATGAAAAACGGTGTGCTATAGTATGCCGTACGTCATGGGCTATAGCCCATGTTAAAAAATGATTTAAAAAAGAGGTTAATTTTATTTATTTTTTTCAAAAAACAATGGGCTATAACCCATGTTTTTTTTGTTTTTTTTAATTTTTTTCAAATCCTCTAAAATGATGAAAAACGGCGTGCTATAGTTTGCCGTACGGTATGGTCTATAGCCCATGGTCAAAAATGATGAAAAACGAGGGTAAATATTTTTTCAAAAATTCAAAAAACTATGGGCTATAACCCATGTTTTTTTTTTTTTTTTTCAAATCCTCAAAAATTATGAAAAACGGCGTGCTATAGTATGCCATACGGTATGGGCTATAGCCCATGGTCAAAAATGATGAAAAACGAGGGTAAATATTTTTTCAAAAATTCAAAAAACGATGGGCTATAACCCATGTTTTTTTTTTCTTCATTTTTTTCATATCCTCAAAAATGATGAAAAACGGTGTGCTATAGTATGCCGTACGTCATGGGCTATAGCCCATGTTAAAAAATGATTTAAAAAAGAGGTAATTTTTTTTTTAATTTTCAAAAAACAATGGGCTATATCCCATGTTTTTTTTTTTTTTTTCATTTTTTTCAAATCCTCTAAAATGATGAAAAACGGCGTGCTATAGTTTGCCGTACGGTATGGGCTATAGCCCATGGTCAAAAATGATGAAAAACGAGGATAAAAAAAAAATCAAAAATTCAAAAAACGATGGGCTATAACCCATGTTTTTTTTTTTTTTTCATTTTTTTCAAATCCTCTAAAATGATGAAAAACGGCGTGCTATAGTATGCCGTACGGTATGGTCTATAGCCCATGGTCAAAAATGATGAAAAACGAGGGTAAATATTTTTTCAAAAATTCAAAAAAAGATGGGTTATAACCCATGTTTTTTTTCTTCATTTTTTCCAAATCCTCAAAAATGATGAAAAACGGCGTGCTATAGTATGCCGTACGGTATGGGCTATAGCCCATGGTCAAAAATGATGAAAAACGAGGATAAAAAAAAAATCAAAAATTCAAAAAACGATGGGCTATAACCCATGTTTTTTTTTTTTTTTCATTTTTTTCAAATCCTCTAAAATGATGAAAAACGGCGTGCTATAGTATGCCGTACGGTATGGTCTATAGCCCATGGTCAAAAATGATGAAAAACGAGGGTAAATATTTTTTCAAAAATTCAAAAAACGATGGGTTATAACCCATGTTTTTTTTTTTTTTTTTTTTTTTTTCAAATCCTCTAAAATGATGAAAAACGGCGTGCTATAGTATGCCGTATGGTATGGTCTATAGCCCATGGTCAAAAATGATGAAAAACGAGGGTAAATATTTTTTCAAAAATTCAAAAAACGATGGGCTATAACCCATGTTTTTTTTTTTTTTCATTTTTTAAAAATCCTCTAAAATGATGAAAAACGGCGTGCTATAGTATGCCGTACGGTATGGTCTATAGCCCATGGTCAAAAATGATGAAAAACGAGGGTAAATATTTTTTCAAAAATTCAAAAAACGATGGGCTATAACCCATGTTTTTTTTTTCTTCATTTTTTTCAAATCCTCAAAAATGATGAAAAACGGTGTGCTATAGTATGCCGTACGTCATGGGCTATAGCCCATGTTAAAAAATGATTTAAAAAAGAGGTTATTATTTTTTTTAATTTTCAAAAAACAATGGGCTATAACCCATGTTTTTTTTTTTTTTTTCATTTTTTTCAAATCCTCTAAAATGATGAAAAACGGCGTGCTATAGTTTGTCGTACGGTATGGTCTATAGCCCATGGTCAAAAATGATGAAAAACGAGGGTAAATATTTTTTCAAAAATTCAAAAAACGATGGGCTATAACCCATGTTTTTTTTTTTTTTTTTCAAATCCTCAAAAATTATGAAAAACGGCGTGCTATAGTATGCCATACGGTATGGGCTATAGCCCATGGTCAAAAATGATGAAAAACGAGGGTAAATATTTTTTCAAAAATTCAAAAAACGATGGGCTATAACCCATGTTTTTTTTTTTTTTTCATTTTTTACCAATCCTCTAAAATGATGAAAAACGGCGTGCTATAGTATGCCGTACGGTATGGTCTATAGCCCATGGTCAAAAATGATGAAAAACGAGGGTAAATATTTTTTCAAAAATTCAAAAAACGATGGGCTATAACCCATGTTTTTTTTTTCTTCATTTTTTCCAAATCCTCAAAAATGATGAAAAACGGCGTGCTATAGTATGCCGTACGGTATGGGCTATAGCCCATGGTCAAAAATGATGAAAAACGAGGATAAAAAAAAAATCAAAAATTCAAAAAACGATGGGCTATAACCCATGTTTTTTTTTTTTTTTCATTTTTTTCAAATCCTCTAAAATGATGAAAAATGGCGTGCTATAGTATGCCGTACGGTATGGTCTATAGCCCATGGTCAAAAATGATGAAAAACGAGGGTAAATATTTTTTCAAAAATTCAAAAAACGATGGGCTATAACCCATGTTTTTTTTTTCTTCATTTTTTCCAAATCCTCAAAAATGATGAAAAACGGCGTGCTATAGTATGCCGTACGGTATGGGCTATAGCCCATGGTCAAAAATGATGAAAAACGAGGATAAAAAAAAAATCAAAAATTCAAAAAACGATGGGCTATAACCCATGTTTTTTTTTTTTTTTTCATTTTTTTCAAATCCTCTAAAATGATGAAAAACGGCGTGCTATAGTATGCCGTACGGTATGGTCTATAGCCCATGGTCAAAAATGATGAAAAACGAGGGTAAATATTTTTTCAAAAATTCAAAAAACGATGGGTTATAACCCATGTTTTTTTTCTTCATTTTTTCCAAATCCTCAAAAATGATGAAAAACGGCGTGCTATAGTATGCCGTACGGTATGGGCTATAGCCCATGGTCAAAAATGATGAAAAACGAGGATAAAAAAAAAATCAAAAATTCAAAAAACGATGGGCTATAACCCATGTTTTTTTTTTTTTTTCATTTTTTTCAAATCCTCTAAAATGATGAAAAACGGCGTGCTATAGTATGCCGTACGGTATGGTCTATATCCCATGGTCAAAAATGATGAAAAACGAGGGTAAATATTTTTTCAAAAATTCAAAAAACGATGGGCTATAACCCATGTTTTTTTTTCTTCATTTTTTTCAAATCCTCAAAAATGATGAAAAACGGTGTGCTATAGTATGCCGTACGTCATGGGCTATAGCCCATGTTAAAAAATGATTTAAAAAAGAGGTTATTATTTTTTTTAATTTTCAAAAAACAATGGGCTATAACCCATGTTTTTTTTTTTTTTTTCATTTTTTTCAAATCCTCTAAAATGATGAAAAACGGCGTGCTATAGTTTGTCGTACGGTATGGTCTATAGCCCATGGTCAAAAATGATGAAAAACGAGGGTAAATATTTTTTCAAAAATTCAAAAAACGATGGGCTATAACCCATGTTTTTTTTTTCTTCATTTTTTCCAAATCCTCAAAAATGATGAAAAACGGCGTGCTATAGTATGCCGTACGGTATGGGCTATAGCCCATGGTCAAAAATGATGAAAAACGAGGATAAAAAAAAAATCAAAAATTCAAAAAACGATGGGCTATAACCCATGTTTTTTTTTTTTTTTCATTTTTTTCAAATCCTCTAAAATGATGAAAAACGGCGTGCTATAGTATGCCGTACGGTATGGTCTATAGCCCATGGTCAAAAATGATGAAAAACGAGGGTAAATATTTTTTCAAAAATTCAAAAAACGATGGGTTATAACCCATGTTTTTTTTCTTCATTTTTTCCAAATCCTCAAAAATGATGAAAAACGGCGTGCTATAGTATGCCGTACGGTATGGGCTATAGCCCATGGTCAAAAATGATGAAAAACGAGGATAAAAAAAAAATCAAAAATTCAAAAAACGATGGGCTATAACCCATGTTTTTTTTTTTTTTTCATTTTTTTCAAATCCTCTAAAATGATGAAAAACGGCGTGCTATAGTATGCCGTACGGTATGGTCTATAGCCCATGGTCAAAAATGATGAAAAACGAGGGTAAATATTTTTTCAAAAATTCAAAAAACGATGGGCTATAACCCATGTTTTTTTTTCTTCATTTTTTTCAAATCCTCAAAAATGATGAAAAACGGTGTGCTATAGTATGCCGTACGTCATGGGCTATAGCCCATGTTAAAAAATGATTTAAAAAAGAGGTTATTATATTTTTTAATTTTCAAAAAACAATGGGCTATAACCCATGTTTTTTTTTTTTTTTTCATTTTTTTCAAATCCTCTAAAATGATGAAAAACGGCGTGCTATAGTTTGTCGTACGGTATGGTCTATAGCCCATGGTCAAAAATGATGAAAAACGAGGGTAAATATTTTTTCAAAAATTCAAAAAACGATGGGCTATAACCCATGTTTTTTTTTTCTTCATTTTTTCCAAATCCTCAAAAATGATGAAAAACGGCGTGCTATAGTATGCCGTACGGTATGGGCTATAGCCCATGGTCAAAAATGATGAAAAACGAGGATAAAAAAAAAATCAAAAATTCAAAAAACGATGGGCTATAACCCATGTTTTTTTTTTTTTTTTCATTTTTTTCAAATCCTCTAAAATGATGAAAAACGGCGTGCTATAGTAAGCCGTACGGTATGGTCTATAGCCCATGGTCAAAAATGATGAAAAACGAGGGTAAATATTTTTTCAAAAATTCAAAAAACGATGGGTTATAACCCATGTTTTTTTTCTTCATTTTTTCCAAATCCTCAAAAATGATGAAAAACGGCGTGCTATAGTATGCCGTACGGTATGGGCTATAGCCCATGGTCAAAAATGATGAAAAACGAGGATAAAAAAAAAATCAAAAATTCAAAAAACGATGGGCTATAACCCATGTTTTTTTTTTTTTTTCATTTTTTTCAAATCCTCTAAAATGATGAAAAACGGCGTGCTATAGTATGCCGTACGGTATGGTCTATAGCCCATGGTCAAAAATGATGAAAAACGAGGGTAAATATTTTTTCAAAAATTCAAAAAACGATGGGCTATAACCCATGTTTTTTTTTCTTCATTTTTTTCAAATCCTCAAAAATGATGAAAAACGGTGTGCTATAGTATGCCGTACGTCATGGGCTATAGCCCATGTTAAAAAATGATTTAAAAAAGAGGTTATTATTTTTTTTAATTTTCAAAAAACAATGGGCTATAACCCATGTTTTTTTGTTTTTTTTCATTTTTTTCAAATCCTCTAAAATGATGAAAAACGGCGTGCTATAGTTTGTCGTACGGTATGGTCTATAGCCCATGGTCAAAAATGATGAAAAACGAGGGTAAATATTTTTTCAAAAATTCAAAAAACGATGGGCTATAACCCATGTTTTTTTTTTTTTTCATTTTTTAAAAATCCTCTAAAATGATGAAAAACGGCGTGCTATAGTATGCCGTACGGTATGGTCTATAGCCCATGGTCAAAAATGATGAAAAACGAGGGTAAATATTTTTTCAAAAATTCAAAAAACGATGGGCTATAACCCATGTTTTTTTTTCTTCATTTTTTTCAAATCCTCAAAAATGATGAAAAACGGTGTGCTATAGTATGCCGTACGTCATGGGCTATAGCCCATGTTAAAAAATGATTTAAAAAAGAGGTTATTATTTTTTTTAATTTTCAAAAAACAATGGGCTATAACCCATGTTTTTTTTTTTTTTTTCATTTTTTTCAAATCCTCTAAAATGATTAAAAACGGCGTGCTATAGTTTGTCGTACGGTATGGTCTATAGCCCATGGTCAAAAATGATGAAAAACGAGGGTAAATATTTTTTCAAAAATTCAAAAAACGATGGGCTATAACCCATGTTTTTTTTTTTTTTCATTTTTTAAAAATCCTCTAAAATGATGAAAAACGGCGTGCTATAGTATGCCGTACGGTATGGTCTATAGCCCATGGTCAAAAATGATGAAAAACGAGGGTAAATATTTTTTCAAAAATTCAAAAAACGATGGGTTATAACCCATGTTTTTTTTCTTCATTTTTTCCAAATCCTCAAAAATGATGAAAAACGGCGTGCTATAGTATGCCGTACGGTATGGGCTATAGCCCATGGTCAAAAATGATGAAAAACGAGGATAAAAAAAAAATCAAAAATTCAAAAAACGATGGGCTATAACCCATGTTTTGTTTTTTTTTTCATTTTTTTCAAATCCTCTAAAATGATGAAAAACGGCGTGCTATAGTATGCCGTACGGTATGGTCTATAGCCCATGGTCAAAAATGATGAAAAACGAGGGTAAATATTTTTTCAAAAATTCAAAAAACGATGGGCTATAACCCATGTTTTTTTTTCTTCATTTTTTTCAAATCCTCAAAAATGATGAAAAACGGTGTGCTATAGTATGCCGTACGTCATGGGCTATAGCCCATGTTAAAAAATGATTTAAAAAAGAGGTTATTATTTTTTTTAATTTTCAAAAAACAATGGGCTATAACCCATGTTTTTGTTTTTTTTTTCATTTTTTTCAAATCCTCTAAAATGATGAAAAACGGCGTGCTATAGTTTGTCGTACGGTATGGTCTATAGCCCATGGTCAAAAATGATGAAAAACGAGGGTAAATATTTTTTCAAAAATTCAAAAAACGATGGGCTATAACCCATGTTTTTTTTTTTTTTCATTTTTTAAAAATCCTCTAAAATGATGAAAAACGGCGTGCTATAGTATGCCGTACGGTATGGTCTATAGCCCATGGTCAAAAATGATGAAAAACGAGGGTAAATATTTTTTCAAAAATTCAAAAAACGATGGGCTATAACCCATGTTTTTTTTTCTTCATTTTTTTCAAATCCTCAAAAATGATGAAAAACGGTGTGCTATAGTATGCCGTACGTCATGGGCTATAGCCCATGTTAAAAAATGATTTAAAAAAGAGGTTATTATTTTTTTTAATTTTCAAAAAACAATGGGCTATAACCCATGTTTTTTTTTTTTTTTTCATTTTTTTCAAATCCTCTAAAATGATGAAAAACGGCGTGCTATAGTTTGTCGTACGGTATGGTCTATAGCCCATGGTCAAAAATGATGAAAAACGAGGGTAAATATTTTTTCAAAAATTCAAAAAACGATGGGCTATAACCCATGTTTTTTTTTTTTTTTTTCAAATCCTCAAAAATTATGAAAAACGGCGTGCTATAGTATGCCATACGGTATGGGCTATAGCCCATGGTCAAAAATGATGAAAAACGAGGGTAAATATTTTTTCAAAAATTCAAAAAACGATGGGCTATAACCCATGTTTTTTTTTTTTTTTCATTTTTTACCAATCCTCTAAAATGATGAAAAACGGCGTGCTATAGTATGCCGTACGGTATGGTCTATAGCCCATGGTCAAAAATGATGAAAAACGAGGGTAAATATTTTTTCAAAAATTCAAAAAACGATGGGCTATAACCCATGTTTTTTTTTTCTTCATTTTTTCCAAATCCTCAAAAATGATGAAAAACGGCGTGCTATAGTATGCCGTACGGTATGGGCTATAGCCCATGGTCAAAAATGATGAAAAACGAGGATAAAAAAAAAATCTAAAATTCAAAAAACGATGGGCTATAACCCATGTTTTTTTTTTTTTTTCATTTTTTTCAAATCCTCTAAAATGATGAAAAACGGCGTGCTATAGTATGCCGTACGGTATGGTCTATAGCCCATGGTCAAAAATGATGAAAAACGAGGGTAAATATTTTTTCAAAAATTCAAAAAACGATGGGTTATAACCCATGTTTTTTTTTTCTTCATTTTTTTCAAATCCTCTAAAATGATGAAAAACGGCGTGCTATAGTATGCCGTACGGTATGGTCTATAGCCCATGGTCAAAAATGATGAAAAACGAGGGTAAATATTTTTTCAAAAATTCAAAAAACGATGGGTTATAACCCATGTTTTTTTTTTCTTCATTTTTTTCAAATCCTCAAAAATGATGAAAAACGGTGTGCTATAGTATGCCGTACGTTATGGGCTATAGCCCATGTTTAAAAATGATATAAAAAAAGAGGTTCATTTTTATTTATTTAAAAAAAAAACAATGGGTTATAACCCATGTTTTTTTTTTCTTCATTTTTTCCAAATCCTCAAAAATGATGAAAAACGGCGTGCTATAGTATGCCGTACGGTATGGGCTATAGCCCATGGTCAAAAATGATGAAAAACGAGGATAAAAAAAAAATCAAAAATTCAAAAAACGATGGGCTATAACCCATGTTTTTTTGTTTTTTTCATTTTTTTCAAATCCTCTAAAATGATGAAAAACGGCGTGCTATAGTATGCCGTACGGTATGGTCTATAGCCCATGGTCAAAAATGATGAAAAACGAGGGTAAATATTTTTTCAAAAATTCAAAAAACGATGGGTTATAACCCATGTTTTTTTTTTCTTCATTTTTTTCAAATCCTCAAAAATGATGAAAAACGGTGTGCTATAGTATGCCGTACGTTATGGGCTATAGCCCATGTTTAAAAATGATTTAAAAAAAGAGGTTAATTTTTATTTATTTAAAAAAAAAACAATGGGTTATAACCCATGTTTGTTTTTTTTTCCTTTTTTTCCAAATCCTCAAAAATGATGAAAAACGGCGTGCTATAGTATGCCGTACGGTATGGGCTATAGCCCATGGTCAAAAATGATGAAAAACGAGGATAATTTTTTTTTCAAAAATTCAAAAAACGATGGGCTATAACCCATGTTTTTTTTTTCTTCATTTTTTTCAAATCCTCAAAAATGATGAAAAACGGTGTGCTATAGTATGCCGTACGTCATGGGCTATAGCCCATGTTAAAAAATGATTTAAAAAAGAGGTTAATTTTTTTTTTAATTTTCAAAAAACAATGGGCTATAACCCATGTTTTTTTTTTTTTTTTCATTTTTTTCAAATCCTCTAAAATGATGAAAAACGGCGTGCTATAGTTTGCCGTACGGTATGGTCTATAGCCCATGGTCAAAAATGATGAAAAACGAGGGTAAATATTTTTTCAAAAATTCAAAAAACGATGGGCTATAACCCATGTTTTTTTTTTCTTCATTTTTTTCAAATCCTCAAAAATGATGAAAAACGGTGTGCTATAGTATGCCGTACGTCATGGGCTATAGCCCATGTTAAAAAATGATTTAAAAAAGAGGTTAATTTTTTTTTAATTTTCAAAAAACAATGGGCTATAACCCATGTTTTTTTTTTTTTTTTCATTTTTTTCAAATCCTCTAAAATGATGAAAAACGGCGTGCTATAGTTTGCCGTACGGTATGGTCTATAGCCCATGGTCAAAAATGATGAAAAACGAGGGTAAATATTTTTTCAAAAATTCAAAAAACGATGGGCTATAACCCATGTTTTTTTTTTTTTTTTTTTTTTTTTTTTAATCCTCTAAAATGATGAAAAACGGCGTGCTATAGTATGCCGTACGGTATGGTCTATAGCCCATGGTCAAAAATGATGAAAAACGAGGGTAAATATTTTTTCAAAAATTCAAAAAACGATGGGCTATAACCCATGTTTATTTTTTCTTCATTTTTTCCAAATCCTCAAAAATGATGAAAAACGGCGTGCTATAGTATGCCGTACGGTATGGGCTATAGCCCATGGTCAAAAATGATGAAAAACGAGGATAAAAAAAATTCAAAAATTCAAAAAACGATGGGCTATAACCCATGTTTTTTTTTTTTTTTCATTTTTTTCAAATCCTCTAAAATGATGAAAAACGGCGTGCTATAGTATGCCGTACGGTATGGTCTATAGCCCATGGTCATAAATGATGAAAAACGAGGGTAAATATTTTTTCAAAAATTCAAAAAACGATGGGCTATAACCCATGTTTTTTTTTTTTTTTCATTTTTTACCAATCCTCTAAAATGATGAAAAACGGCGTGCTATAGTATGCCGTACGGTATGGTCTATAGCCCATGGTCAAAAATGATGAAAAACGAGGGTAAATATTTTTTCAAAAATTCAAAAAACGATGGGCTATAACCCATGTTTTTTTTTTCTTCATTTTTTCCAAATCCTCAAAAATGATGAAAAACGGCGTGCTATAGTATGCCGTACGGTATGGGCTATAGCCCATGGTCAAAAATGATGAAAAACGAGGATAAAAAAAAATTCAAAAATTCAAAAAACTATGGGCTATAACCCATGTTTTTTTTTTTTTTTCATTTTTTTCAAATCCTCTAAAATGATGAAAAACGGCGTGCTATAGTATGCCGTACGGTATGGTCTATAGCCCATGGTCAAAAATGATGAAAAACGAGGGTAAATATTTTTTCAAAAATTCAAAAAACGATGGGTTATAACCCATGTTTTTTTTTTCTTCATTTTTTTCAAATCCTCAAAAATGATAAAAAACGGTGTGCTATAGTATGCCGTACGTTATGGGCTATAGCCCATGTTTAAAAATGATTTAAAAAAAGAGGTTCATTTTTATTTATTTAAAAAAAAAACAATGGGTTATAACCCATGTTTTTTTTTTTTTTCTTTTTTTCCAAATCCTCAAAAATGATGAAAAACGGCGTGCTATAGTATGCCGTACGGTATGGGCTATAGCCCATGGTCAAAAATGATGAAAAACGAGGATAATTTTTTTTTCAAAAATTCAAAAAACGATGGGCTATAACCCATGTTTTTTTTTTCTTCATTTTTTTCAAATCCTCAAAAATGATGAAAAACGGTGTGCTATAGTATGCCGTACGTCATGGGCTATAGCCCATGTTAAAAAATGATTTAAAAAATAGGTTAATTTTTTTTTTTAATTTTCAAAAAACAATGGGCTATAACCCATGTTTTTTTTTTTTTTTTCATTTTTTTCAAATCCTCTAAAATGATGAAAAACGGCGTGCTATAGTATGCCGTACGGTATGGTCTATAGCCCATGGTCAAAAATGATGAAAAACGAGGGTAAATATTTTTTCAAAAATTCAAAAAACGATGGGCTATAACCCATGTTTTTTTTTTTTTTTAAATCCTCAAAAATGATGAAAAACGGCGTGCTATAGTATGCCGTACGGTATGGGCTATAGCCCATGGTCAAAAATGATGAAAAACGAGGATAAAAAAAAAATCAAAAATTCAAAAAACGATGGGCTATAACCCATGTTTTTTTTTTTTTTTCATTTTTTTCAAATCCTCTAAAATGATGAAAAACGGCGTGCTATAGTATGCCGTACGGTATGGTCTATAGCCCATGGTCATAAATGATGAAAAACGAGGGTAAATATTTTTTCAAAAATTCAAAAAACGATGGGCTATAACCCATGTTTTTTTTTTTTTTTCATTTTTTACCAATCCTCTAAAATGATGAAAAACGGCGTGCTATAGTATGCCGTACGGTATGGTCTATAGCCCATGGTCAAAAATGATGAAAAACGAGGGTAAATATTTTTTCAAAAATTCAAAAAACGATGGGCTATAACCCATGTTTTTTTTTTCTTCATTTTTTCCAAATCCTCAAAAATGATGAAAAACGGCGTGCTATAGTATGCCGTACGGTATGGGCTATAGCCCATGGTCAAAAATGATGAAAAACGAGGATAAAAAAAAATTCAAAAATTCAAAAAACGATGGGCTATAACCCATGTTTTTTTTTTTTTTTTCATTTTTTTCAAATCCTCTAAAATGATGAAAAACGGCGTGCTATAGTATGCCGTACGGTATGGTCTATAGCCCATGGTCAAAAATGATGAAAAACGAGGGTAAATATTTTTTCAAAAATTCAAAAAACGATGGGCTATAACCCATGTTTTTTTTTTTTTTTAAATCCTCAAAAATGATGAAAAACGGCGTGCTATAGTATGCCGTACGGTATGGGCTATAGCCCATGGTCAAAAATGATGAAAAACGAGGATAAAAAAAAAATCAAAAATTCAAAAAACGATGGGCTATAACCCATGTTTTTTTTTTTTTTTCATTTTTTTCAAATCCTCTAAAATGATGAAAAACGGCGTGCTATAGTATGCCGTACGGTATGGTCTATAGCCCATGGTCATAAATGATGAAAAACGAGGGTAAATATTTTTTCAAAAATTCAAAAAACGATGGGCTATAACCCATGTTTTTTTTTTTTTTTCATTTTTTACCAATCCTCTAAAATGATGAAAAACGGCGTGCTATAGTATGCCGTACGGTATGGTCTATAGCCCATGGTCAAAAATGATGAAAAACGAGGGTAAATATTTTTTCAAAAATTCAAAAAACGATGGGCTATAACCCATGTTTTTTTTTTCTTCATTTTTTCCAAATCCTCAAAAATGATGAAAAACGGCGTGCTATAGTATGCCGTACGGTATGGGCTATAGCCCATGGTCAAAAATGATGAAAAACGAGGATAAAAAAAAATTCAAAAATTCAAAAAACGATGGGCTATAACCCATGTTTTTTTTTTTTTTTCATTTTTTTCAAATCCTCTAAAATGATGAAAAACGGCGTGCTATAGTATGCCGTACGGTATGGTCTATAGCCCATGGTCAAAAATGATGAAAAACGAGGGTAAATATTTTTTCAAAAATTCAAAAAACGATGGGTTATAACCCATGTTTTTTTTTTCTTCATTTTTTTCAAATCCTCAAAAATGATAAAAAAACGGTGTGCTATAGTATGCCGTACGTTATGGGCTATAGCCCATGTTTAAAAATGATTTAAAAAAAGAGGTTCATTTTTATTTATTTAAAAAAAAAACAATGGGTTATAACCCATGTTTTTTTTTTTTTTTTTTTTTCCAAATCCTCAAAAATGATGAAAAACGGCGTGCTATAGTATGCCGTACGGTATGGGCTATAGCCCATGGTCAAAAATGATGAAAAACGAGGATAATTTTTTTTTCAAAAATTCAAAAAACGATGGGCTATAACCCATGTTTTTTTTTTCTTCATTTTTTTCAAATCCTCAAAAATGATGAAAAACGGTGTGCTATAGTATGCCGTACGTCATGGGCTATAGCCCATGTTAAAAAATGATTTAAAAAATAGGTTAATTTTTTTTTTAATTTTCAAAAAACAATGGGCTATAACCCATGTTTTTTTTTCTTTTTTCATTTTTTTCAAATCCTCTAAAATGATGAAAAACGGCGTGCTATAGTATGCCGTACGGTATGGTCTATAGCCCATGGTCAAAAATGATGAAAAACGAGGGTAAATATTTTTTCAAAAATTCAAAAAACGATGGGCTATAACCCATGTTTTTTTTTTTTTTCAAATCCTCAAAAATGATGAAAAACGGCGTGCTATAGTATGCCGTACGGTATGGGCTATAGCCCATGGTCAAAAATGATGAAAAACGAGGATAAAAAAAAAATCAAAAATTCAAAAAACGATGGGCTATAACCCATGTTTTTTTTTTTTTTTCATTTTTTTCAAATCCTCTAAAATGATGAAAAACGGCGTGCTATAGTATGCCGTACGGTATGGTCTATAGCCCATGGTCAAAAATGATGAAAAACGAGGGTAAATATTTTTTCAAAAATTCAAAAAACGATGGGTTATAACCCATGTTTTTTTATTTTTTTTTCATTTTTTTCAAATCCTCTAAAATGATGAAAAACGGCGTGCTATAGTATGCCGTATGGTATGGTCTATAGCCCATGGTCAAAAATGATGAAAAACGAGGGTAAATATTTTTTCAAAAATTCAAAAAACGATGGGCTATAACCCATGTTTTTTTTTTTTTTCATTTTTTTAAAATCCTCTAAAATGATGAAAAACTGCGTGCTATAGTATGCCGTACGGTATGGTCTATAGCCCATGGTCAAAAATGATGAAAAACGAGGGTAAATATTTTTTCAAAAATTCAAAAAACGATGGGCTATAACCCATGTTTTTTTTTTCTTCATTTTTTTCAAATCCTCAAAAATGATGAAAAACGGTGTGCTATAGTATGCCGTACGTCATGGGCTATAGCCCATGTTAAAAAATGATTTAAAAAAGAGGTTATTATTTTTTTTAATTTTCAAAAAACAATGGGCTATAACCCATGTTTTTTATTTTTTTTCATTTTTTTCAAATCCTCTAAAATGATGAAAAACGGCGTGCTATAGTTTGCCGTACGGTATGGTCTATAGCCCATGGTCAAAAATGATGAAAAACGAGGGTAAATATTTTTTCAAAAATTCAAAAAACGATGGGCTATAACCCATGTTTTTTTTTTTTTTTTCAAATCCTCAAAAATTATGAAAAACGGCGTGCTATAGTATGCCATACGGTATGGGCTATAGCCCATGGTCAAAAATGATGAAAAACGAGGGTAAATATTTTTTCAAAAATTCAAAAAACGATGGGCTATAACCCATGTTTTTTTTTTTTTTTTCATTTTTTACCAATCCTCTAAAATGATGAAAAACGGCGTGCTATAGTATGCCGTACGGTATGGTCTATAGCCCATGGTCAAAAATGATGAAAAACGAGGGTAAATATTTTTTCAAAAATTCAAAAAACGATGGGCTATAACCCATGTTTTTTTTTTCTTCATTTTTTCCAAATCCTCAAAAATGATGAAAAACGGCGTGCTATAGTATGCCGTACGGTATGGGCTATAGCCCATGGTCAAAAATGATGAAAAACGAGGATAAAAAAAAAATCAAAAATTCAAAAAACGATGGGCTATAACCCATGTTTTTTTTTTTTTTTTCATTTTTTTCAAATCCTCTAAAATGATGAAAAACGGCGTGCTATAGTATGCCGTACGGTATGGTCTATAGCCCATGGTCAAAAATGATGAAAAACGAGGGTAAATATTTTTTCAAAAATTCAAAAAACGATGGGTTATAACCCATGTTTTTTTTTTCTTCATTTTTTTCAAATCCTCAAAAATGATGAAAAACGGTGTGCTATAGTATGCCGTACGTTATGGGCTATAGCCCATGTTTAAAAATGATTTAAAAAAAGAGGTTCATTTTTATTTATTTAAAAAAAAAACAATGGGTTATAACCCATGTTTTTTTTTTTTTCCTTTTTTTCCAAATCCTCAAAAATGATGAAAAACGGCGTGCTATAGTATGCCGTACGGTATGGGCTATAGCCCATGGTCAAAAATGATGAAAAACGAGGATAATTTTTTTTTCAAAAATTCAAAAAACGATGGGCTATAACCCATGTTTTTTTTTTCTTCATTTTTTTCAAATCCTCAAAAATGATGAAAAACGGTGTGCTATAGTATGCCGTACGTCATGGGCTATAGCCCATGTTAAAAAATGATTTAAAAAAGAGGTTAATTTTTTTTTAATTTTCAAAAAACAATGGGCTATAACCCATGTTTTTTTTTTTTTTTTTTTTTTTTTCAAATCCTCTAAAATGATGAAAAACGGCGTGCTATAGTTTGCCGTACGGTATGGTCTATAGCCCATGGTCAAAAATGATGAAAAACGAGGGTAAATATTTTTTCAAAAATTCAAAAAACGATGGGCTATAACCCATGTTTTTTTTTTTTTTTTTTTTTTTTTTTTAATCCTCTAAAATGATGAAAAACGGCGTGCTATAGTATGCCGTACGGTATGGTCTATAGCCCATGGTCAAAAATGATGAAAAACGAGGGTAAATATTTTTTCAAAAATTCAAAAAACGATGGGCTATAACCCATGTTTTTTTTTTCTTCATTTTTTCCAAATCCTCAAAAATGATGAAAAACGGCGTGCTATAGTATGCCGTACGGTATGGGCTATAGCCCATGGTCAAAAATGATGAAAAACGAGGATAAAAAAAAATTCAAAAATTCAAAAAACGATGGGCTATAACCCATGTTTTTTTTTTTTTTTCATTTTTTTCAAATCCTCTAAAATGATGAAAAACGGCGTGCTATAGTATGCCGTACGGTATGGTCTATAGCCCATGGTCAAAAATGATGAAAAACGAGGGTAAATATTTTTTCAAAAATTCAAAAAACGATGGGCTATAACCCATGTTTTTTTTTTCTTCATTTTTTCCAAATCCTCAAAAATGATGAAAAACGGCGTGCTATAGTATGCCGTACGGTATGGGCTATAGCCCATGGTCAAAAATGATGAAAAACGAGGATAAAAAAAAATTCAAAAATTCAAAAAACGATGGGCTATAACCCATGTTTTTTTTTTTTTTTCATTTTTTTCAAATCCTCTAAAATGATGAAAAACGGCGTGCTATAGTATGCCGTACGGTATGGTCTATAGCCCATGGTCATAAATGATGAAAAACGAGGGTAAATATTTTTTCAAAAATTCAAAAAACGATGGGCTATAACCCATGTTTTTTTTTTTTTTTCATTTTTTACCAATCCTCTAAAATGATGAAAAACGGCGTGCTATAGTATGCCGTACGGTATGGTCTATAGCCCATGGTCAAAAATGATGAAAAACGAGGGTAAATATTTTTTCAAAAATTCAAAAAACGATGGGCTATAACCCATGTTTTTTTTTTCTTCATTTTTTCCAAATCCTCAAAAATGATGAAAAACGGCGTGCTATAGTATGCCGTACGGTATGGGCTATAGCCCATGGTCAAAAATGATGAAAAACGAGGATAAAAAAAAAATCAAAAATTCAAAAAACGATGGGCTATAACCCATGTTTTTTTTTTTTTTCATTTTTTTCAAATCCTCTAAAATGATGAAAAACGGCGTGCTATAGTATGCCGTACGGTATGGTCTATAGCCCATGGTCAAAAATGATGAAAAACGAGGGTAAATATTTTTTCAAAAATTCAAAAAACGATGGGTTATAACCCATGTTTTTTTTTTCTTCATTTTTTTCAAATCCTCAAAAATGATGAAAAACGGTGTGCTATAGTATGCCGTACGTTATGGGCTATAGCCCATGTTTAAAAATGATTTAAAAAAAGAGGTTCATTTTTATTTATTTAAAAAAAAAACAATGGGTTATAACCCATGTTTTTTTTTTTTTCCTTTTTTTCCAAATCCTCAAAAATGATGAAAAACGGCGTGCTATAGTATGCCGTACGGTATGGGCTATAGCCCATGGTCAAAAATGATGAAAAACGAGGATAATTTTTTTTTCAAAAATTCAAAAAACGATGGGCTATAACCCATGTTTTTTTTTTCTTCATTTTTTTCAAATCCTCAAAAATGATGAAAAACGGTGTGCTATAGTATGCCGTACGTCATGGGCTATAGCCCATGTTAAAAAATGATTTAAAAAAGAGGTTAATTTTTTTTTTAATTTTCAAAAAACAATGGGCTATAACCCATGTTTTTTTTTTTTTTTTTTTTTTTTTCAAATCCTCTAAAATGATGAAAAACGGCGTGCTATAGTTTGCCGTACGGTATGGTCTATAGCCCATGGTCAAAAATGATGAAAAACGAGGGTAAATATTTTTTCAAAAATTCAAAAAACGATGGGCTATAACCCATGTTTTTTTTTTTTTTTTTTTTTTTTTTAATCCTCTAAAATGATGAAAAACGGCGTGCTATAGTATGCCGTACGGTATGGGCTATAGCCCATGGTCAAAAATGATGAAAAACGAGGATTAAAAAAAATTCAAAAATTCAAAAAACGATGGGCTATAACCCATGTTTTTTTTTTGTTTTTTTTTTTTTTCAAATCCTCTAAAATGATGAAAAACGGCGTGCTATAGTATGCCGTACGGTATGGTCTATAGCCCATGGTCAAAAATGATGAAAAACGAGGGTAAATATTTTTTCAAAAATTCAAAAAACGATGGGTTATAACCCATGTTTTGTTTTTTTTTTCATTTTTTTCAAATCCTCTAAAATGATGAAAAACGGCGTGCTATAGTATGCCGTATGGTATGGTCTATAGCCCATGGTCAAAAATGATGAAAAACGAGGGTAAATATTTTTTCAAAAATTCAAAAAACGATGGGCTATAACCCATGTTTTTTTGTTTTTTTCATTTTTTTCAAATCCTCTAAAATGATGAAAAACGGCGTGCTATAGTATGCCGTACGGTATGGTCTATAGCCCATGGTCAAAAATGATGAAAAACGAGGGTAAATATTTTTTCAAAAATTCAAAAAACGATGGGCTATAACCCATGTTTTTTTTTTCTTCATTTTTTCCAAATCCTCTAAAATGATGAAAAACGGCGTGCTATAGTATGCCGTACGGTATGGTCTATAGCCCATGGTCATAAATGATGAAAAACGAGGGTAAATATTTTTTCAAAAATTCAAAAAACGATGGGCTATAACCCATGTTTTTTTTTTCTTCATTTTTTCCAAATCCTCAAAAATGATGAAAAACGGCGTGCTATAGTATGCCGTACGGTATGGGCTATAGCCCATGGTCAAAAATGATGAAAAACGAGGGTAAATATTTTTTCAAAAATTCAAAAAACGATGGGCTATAACCCATGTTTGTTTTTTTTTTTCATTTTTTTCAAATCCTCTAAAATGATGAAAAACGGCGTGCTATAGTATGCCGTACGGTATGGGCTATAGCCCATGGTAAAAAATGATGAAAAATGAGGGTAAATATTTTTTCAAAAATTCTAAAAACGATGGGCTATAACCCATGTTTTTTTTTTCTTCATTTTTTTCAAATCCTCAAAAATGATGAAAAACGGTGTGCTATAGTATGCCGTACGTCATGGGCTATAGCCCATGTTAAAAAATGATTTAAAAAAGAGGTTATTATTTTTTTTAATTTTCAAAAAACAATGGGCTATAACCCATGTTTTTTTTTTCTTTTTCATTTTTTTCAAATCCTCTAAAATGATGAAAAACGGCGTGCTATAGTTTGCCGTACGGTATGGTCTATAGCCCATGGTCAAAAATGATGAAAAACGAGGGTAAATATTTTTTCAAAAATTCAAAAAACGATGGGCTATAACCCATGTTTTTTTTTTTTTTTTTTTTTATCCTCAAAAATGATGAAAAACGGCGTGCTATAGTATGCCGTACGGTATGGTCTATAGCCCATGGTCAAAAATGATGAAAAACGAGGGTAAATATTTTTTCAAAAATTCAAAAAACGATGGGTTATAACCCATGTTTTGTTTTTTTTTTCATTTTTTTCAAATCCTCTAAAATGATGAAAAACGGCGTGCTATAGTATGCCGTATGGTATGGTCTATAGCCCATGGTCAAAAATGATGAAAAACGAGGGTAAATATTTTTTCAAAAATTCAAAAAACGATGGGCTATAACCCATGTTTTTTTTTTTTTTTCATTTTTTTCAAATCCTCTAAAATGATGAAAAACGGCGTGCTATAGTATGCCGTACGGTATGGTCTATAGCCCATGGTCAAAAATGATGAAAAACGAGGGTAAATATTTTTTCAAAAATTCAAAAAACGATGGGCTATAACCCATGTTTTTTTTTTCTTCATTTTTTCCAAATCCTCAAAAATGATGAAAAACGGCGTGCTATAGTATGCCGTACGGTATGGGCTATAGCCCATGGTCAAAAATGATGAAAAACGAGGATAAAAAAAAATTCAAAAATTCAAAAAACGATGGGCTATAACCCATGTTTTTTTTTTCTTCATTTTTTCCAAATCCTCAAAAATGATGAAAAACGGCGTGCTATAGTATGCCGTACGGTATGGGCTATAGCCCATGGTCAAAAATGATGAAAAACGAGGATAAAAAAAAAATCAAAAATTCAAAAAACGATGGGCTATAACCCATGTTTTTTTTTTTTTTTTTTTTTTTTTAAATCCTCTAAAATGATGAAAAACGGCGTGCTATAGTATGCCGTACGGTATGGTCTATAGCCCATGGTCAAAAATGATGAAAAACGAGGGTAAATATTTTTTCAAAAATTCAAAAAACGATGGGTTATAACCCATGTTTTGTTTTTTTTTTCATTTTTTTCAAATCCTCTAAAATGATGAAAAACGGCGTGCTATAGTATGCCGTATGGTATGGTCTATAGCCCATGGTCAAAAATGATGAAAAACGAGGGTAAATATTTTTTCAAAAATTCAAAAAACGATGGGCTATAACCCATGTTTTTTTTTTTTTTTCATTTTTTTCAAATCCTCTAAAATGATGAAAAACGGCGTGCTATAGTATGCCGTACGGTATGGTCTATAGCCCATGGTCAAAAATGATGAAAAACGAGGGTAAATATTTTTTCAAAAATTCAAAAAACGATGGGCTATAACCCATGTTTTTTTTTTCTTCATTTTTTCCAAATCCTCAAAAATGATGAAAAACGGCGTGCTATAGTATGCCGTACGGTATGGGCTATAGCCCATGGTCAAAAATGATGAAAAACGAGGATAAAAAAAAATTCAAAAATTCAAAAAACGATGGGCTATAACCCATGTTTTTTTTTTCTTCATTTTTTCCAAATCCTCAAAAATGATGAAAAACGGCGTGCTATAGTATGCCGTACGGTATGGGCTATAGCCCATGGTCAAAAATGATGAAAAACGAGGATAAAAAAAAAATCAAAAATTCAAAAAACGATGGGCTATAACCCATGTTTTTTTTTTTTTTTTTTTTTTTTTTAATCCTCTAAAATGATGAAAAACGGCGTGCTATAGTATGCCGTACGGTATGGTCTATAGCCCATGGTCAAAAATGATGAAAAACGAGGGTAAATATTTTTTCAAAAATTCAAAAAACGATGGGTTATAACCCATGTTTTGTTTTTTTTTTCATTTTTTTCAAATCCTCTAAAATGATGAAAAACGGCGTGCTATAGTATGCCGTATGGTATGGTCTATAGCCCATGGTCAAAAATGATGAAAAACGAGGGTAAATATTTTTTCAAAAATTCAAAAAACGATGGGCTATAACCCATGTTTTTTTGTTTTTTTCATTTTTTTCAAATCCTCTAAAATGATGAAAAACGGCGTGCTATAGTATGCCGTACGGTATGGTCTATAGCCCATGGTCAAAAATGATGAAAAACGAGGGTAAATATTTTTCAAAAATTCAAAAAACGATGGGCTATAACCCATGTTTTTTTTTTCTTCATTTTTTCCAAATCCTCTAAAATGATGAAAAACGGCGTGCTATAGTATGCCGTACGGTATGGTCTATAGCCCATGGTCATAAATGATGAAAAACGAGGGTAAATATTTTTTCAAAAATTCAAAAAACGATGGGCTATAACCCATGTTTTTTTTTTCTTCATTTTTTCCAAATCCTCAAAAATGATGAAAAACGGCGTGCTATAGTATGCCGTACGGTATGGGCTATAGCCCATGGTCAAAAATGATGAAAAACGAGGGTAAATATTTTTTCAAAAATTCAAAAAACGATGGGCTATAACCCATGTTTTTTGTTTTTTTTCATTTTTTTCAAATCCTCTAAAATGATGAAAAACGGCGTGCTATAGTATGCCGTACGGTATGGGCTATAGCCCATGGTAAAAAATGATGAAAAATGAGGGTAAATATTTTTTCAAAAATTCAAAAAACGATGGGCTATAACCCATGTTTTTTTTTTCTTCATTTTTTTCAAATCCTCAAAAATGATGAAAAACGGTGTGCTATAGTATGCCGTACGTCATGGGCTATAGCCCATGTTAAAAAATGATTTAAAAAAGAGGTTATTATTTTTTTTAATTTTCAAAAAACAATGGGCTATAACCCATGTTTTTTTTTTCTTTTTCATTTTTTTCAAATCCTCTAAAATGATGAAAAACGGCGTGCTATAGTTTGCCGTACGGTATGGTCTATAGCCCATGGTCAAAAATGTAGAAAAACGAGGGTAAATATTTTTTCAAAAATTCAAAAAACGATGGGCTATAACCCATGTTTTTTTTTTTTTTTTTTTTTAATCCTCAAAAATGATGAAAAACGGCGTGCTATAGTATGCCGTACGGTATGGTCTATAGCCCATGGTCAAAAATGATGAAAAACGAGGGTAAATATTTTTTTAAAAATTCAAAAAACGATGGGTTATAACCCATGTTTTGTTTGTTTTTTCATTTTTTTCAAATCCTCTAAAATGATGAAAAACGGCGTGCTATAGTATGCCGTACGGTATGGTCTATAGCCCATGGTCAAAAATGATGAAAAACGAGGGTAAATATTTTTTCAAAAATTCAAAAAACGATGGGCTATAACCCATGTTTTTTTTTTCTTCATTTTTTCCAAATCCTCAAAAATGATGAAAAACGGCGTGCTATAGTATGCCGTACGGTATGGGCTATAGCCCATGGTCAAAAATGATGAAAAACGAGGATAAAAAAAAATTCAAAAATTCAAAAAACGATGGGCTATAACCCATGTTTTTTTTTTCTTCATTTTTTCCAAATCCTCAAAAATGATGAAAAACGGCGTGCTATAGTATGCCGTACGGTATGGGCTATAGCCCATGGTCAAAAATGATGAAAAACGAGGATAAAAAAAAATTCAAAAATTCAAAAAACGATGGGCTATAACCCATGTTTTTTTTTTTTTTTCATTTTTTTCAAATCCTCTAAAATGATGAAAAATGGCGTGCTATAGTATGCCGTATGGTATGGTCTATAGCCCATGGTCAAAAATGATGAAAAACGAGGGTAAATATTTTTTCAAAAATTCAAAAAACGATGGGCTATAACCCATGTTTTTTTTTTTTTTTCATTTTTTTCAAATCCTCTAAAATGATGAAAAACGGCGTGCTATAGTATGCCGTACGGTATGGTCTATAGCCCATGGTCAAAAATGATGAAAAACGAGGGTAAATATTTTTTCAAAAATTCAAAAAACGATGGGTTATAACCCATGTTTTGTTTTTTTTTTCATTTTTTTCAAATCCTCTAAAATGATGAAAAACGGCGTGCTATAGTATGCCGTATGGTATGGTCTATAGCCCATGGTCAAAAATGATGAAAAACGAGGGTAAATATTTTTTCAAAAATTCAAAAAACGATGGGCTATAACCCATGTTTTTTTGTTTTTTTCATTTTTTTCAAATCCTCTAAAATGATGAAAAACGGCGTGCTATAGTATGCCGTACGGTATGGTCTATAGCCCATGGTCAAAAATGATGAAAAACGAGGGTAAATATTTTTTCAAAAATTCAAAAAACGATGGGCTATAACCCATGTTTTTTTTTTCTTCATTTTTTCCAAATCCTCTAAAATGATGAAAAACGGCGTGCTATAGTATGCCGTACGGTATGGTCTATAGCCCATGGTCATAAATGATGAAAAACGAGGGTAAATATTTTTTCAAAAATTCAAAAAACGATGGGCTATAACCCATGTTTTTTTTTTCTTCATTTTTTCCAAATCCTCAAAAATGATGAAAAACGGCGTGCTATAGTATGCCGTACGGTATGGGCTATAGCCCATGGTCAAAAATGATGAAAAACGAGGGTAAATATTTTTTCAAAAATTCAAAAAACGATGGGCTATAACCCATGTTTTTTTTTTTTTTTCATTTTTTTCAAATCCTCTAAAATGATGAAAAACGGCGTGCTATAGTATGCCGTACGGTATGGGCTATAGCCCATGGTAAAAAATGATGAAAAATGAGGGTAAATATTTTTTCAAAAATTCAAAAAACGATGGGCTATAACCCATGTTTTTTTTTTCTTAATTTTTTTCAAATCCTCAAAAATGATGAAAAACGGTGTGCTATAGTATGCCGTACGTCATGGGCTATAGCCCATGTTAAAAAATGATTTAAAAAAGAGGTTATTATTTTTTTTAATTTTCAAAAAACAATGGGCTATAACCCATGTTTTTTTTTTCTTTTTCATTTTTTTCAAATCCTCTAAAATGATGAAAAACGGCGTGCTATAGTTTGCCGTACGGTATGGTCTATAGCCCATGGTCAAAAATGATGAAAAACGAGGGTAAATATTTTTTCAAAAATTCAAAAAACGATGGGCTATAACCCATGTTTTTTTTTTTTTTCTTTTTAATCCTCAAAAATGATGAAAAACGGCGTGCTATAGTATGCCGTACGGTATGGTCTATAGCCCATGGTCAAAAATGATGAAAAACGAGGGTAAATATTTTTTCAAAAATTCAAAAAACGATGGGTTATAACCCATGTTTTGTTTTTTTTTTCATTTTTTTCAAATCCTCTAAAATGATGAAAAACGGCGTGCTATAGTATGCCGTATGGTATGGTCTATAGCCCATGGTCAAAAATGATGAAAAACGAGGGTAAATATTTTTTCAAAAATTCAAAAAACGATGGGCTATAACCCATGTTTTTTTTTTTTTTTCATTTTTTTCAAATCCTCTAAAATGATGAAAAACGGCGTGCTATAGTATGCCGTACGGTATGGTCTATAGCCCATGGTCAAAAATGATGAAAAACGAGGGTAAATATTTTTTCAAAAATTCAAAAAACGATGGGTTATAACCCATGTTTTGTTTTTTTTTTCATTTTTTTCAAATCCTCTAAAATGATGAAAAACGGCGTGCTATAGTATGCCGTATGGTATGGTCTATAGCCCATGGTCAAAAATGATGAAAAACGAGGGTAAATATTTTTTCAAAAATTCAAAAAACGATGGGCTATAACCCATGTTTTTTTGTTTTTTTCATTTTTTTCAAATCCTCTAAAATGATGAAAAACGGCGTGCTATAGTATGCCGTACGGTATGGTCTATAGCCCATGGTCAAAAATGATGAAAAACGAGGGTAAATATTTTTTCAAAAATTCAAAAAACGATGGGCTATAACCCATGTTTTTTTTTTCTTCATTTTTTCCAAATCCTCTAAAATGATGAAAAACGGCGTGCTATAGTATGCCGTACGGTATGGTCTATAGCCCATGGTCATAAATGATGAAAAACGAGGGTAAATATTTTTTCAAAAATTCAAAAAACGATGGGCTATAACCCATGTTTTTTTTTTCTTCATTTTTTCCAAATCCTCAAAAATGATGAAAAACGGCGTGCTATAGTATGCCGTACGGTATGGGCTATAGCCCATGGTCAAAAATGATGAAAAACGAGGGTAAATATTTTTTCAAAAATTCAAAAAACGATGGGCTATAACCCATGTTTTTTTTTTTTTTTCATTTTTTTCAAATCCTCTAAAATGATGAAAAACGGCGTGCTATAGTATGCCGTACGGTATGGGCTATAGCCCATGGTAAAAAATGATGAAAAATGAGGGTAAATATTTTTTCAAAAATTCAAAAAACGATGGGCTATAACCCATGTTTTTTTTTTCTTAATTTTTTTCAAATCCTCAAAAATGATGAAAAACGGTGTGCTATAGTATGCCGTACGTCATGGGCTATAGCCCATGTTAAAAAATGATTTAAAAAAGAGGTTATTATTTTTTTTAATTTTCAAAAAACAATGGGCTATAACCCATGTTTTTTTTTTCTTTTTCATTTTTTTCAAATCCTCTAAAATGATGAAAAACGGCGTGCTATAGTTTGCCGTACGGTATGGTCTATAGCCCATGGTCAAAAATGATGAAAAACGAGGGTAAATATTTTTTCAAAAATTCAAAAAACGATGGGCTATAACCCATGTTTTTTTTTTTTTTCTTTTTAATCCTCAAAAATGATGAAAAACGGCGTGCTATAGTATGCCGTACGGTATGGTCTATAGCCCATGGTCAAAAATGATGAAAAACGAGGGTAAATATTTTTTCAAAAATTCAAAAAACGATGGGTTATAACCCATGTTTTGTTTTTTTTTTCATTTTTTTCAAATCCTCTAAAATGATGAAAAACGGCGTGCTATAGTATGCCGTATGGTATGGTCTATAGCCCATGGTCAAAAATGATGAAAAACGAGGGTAAATATTTTTTCAAAAATTCAAAAAACGATGGGCTATAACCCATGTTTTTTTTTTTTTTTCATTTTTTTCAAATCCTCTAAAATGATGAAAAACGGCGTGCTATAGTATGCCGTACGGTATGGTCTATAGCCCATGGTCAAAAATGATGAAAAACGAGGGTAAATATTTTTTCAAAAATTCAAAAAACGATGGGCTATAACCCATGTTTTTTTTTTCTTCATTTTTTCCAAATCCTCAAAAATGATGAAAAACGGCGTGCTATAGTATGCCGTACGGTATGGGCTATAGCCCATGGTCAAAAATGATGAAAAACGAGGATAAAAAAAAATTCAAAAATTCAAAAAACGATGGGCTATAACCCATGTTTTTTTTTTCTTCATTTTTTCCAAATCCTCAAAAATGATGAAAAACGGCGTGCTATAGTATGCCGTACGGTATGGGCTATAGCCCATGGTCAAAAATGATGAAAAACGAGGATAAAAAAAAATTCAAAAATTCAAAAAACGATGGGCTATAACCCATGTTTTTTTTTTTTTTTCATTTTTTTCAAATCCTCTAAAATGATGAAAAACGGCGTGCTATAGTATGCCGTATGGTATGGTCTATAGCCCATGGTCAAAAATGATGAAAAACGAGGGTAAATATTTTTTCAAAAATTCAAAAAACGATGGGCTATAACCCATGTTTTTTTTTTTTTTTCATTTTTTTCAAATCCTCTAAAATGATGAAAAACGGCGTGCTATAGTATGCCGTACGGTATGGTCTATAGCCCATGGTCAAAAATGATGAAAAACGAGGGTAAATATTTTTTCAAAAATTCAAAAAACGATGGGCTATAACCCATGTTTTTTTTTTTTTCATTTTTTTCAAATCCTCTAAAATGATGAAAAACGGCGTGCTATAGTATGCCGTATGGTATGGTCTATAGCCCATGGTCAAAAATGATGAAAAACGAGGGTAAATATTTTTTCAAAAATTCAAAAAACGATGGGCTATAACCCATGTTTTTTTTTTTTTTTCATTTTTTTCAAATCCTCTAAAATGATGAAAAACGGCGTGCTATAGTATGCCGTACGGTATGGTCTATAGCCCATGGTCAAAAATGATGAAAAACGAGGGTAAATATTTTTTCAAAAATTCAAAAAACGATGGGCTATAACCCATGTTTTTTTTTTCTTCATTTTTTCCAAATCCTCAAAAATGATGAAAAACGGCGTGCTATAGTATGCCGTACGGTATGGGCTATAGCCCATGGTCAAAAATGATGAAAAACGAGGATAAAAAAAAATTCAAAAATTCAAAAAACGATGGGCTATAACCCATGTTTTTTTTTTCTTCATTTTTTCCAAATCCTCAAAAATGATGAAAAACGGCGTGCTATAGTATGCCGTACGGTATGGGCTATAGCCCATGGTCAAAAATGATGAAAAACGAGGATAAAAAAAAATTCAAAAATTCAAAAAACGATGGGCTATAACCCATGTTTTTTTTTTTTTTTCATTTTTTTCAAATCCTCTAAAATGATGAAAAACGGCGTGCTATAGTATGCCGTATGGTATGGTCTATAGCCCATGGTCAAAAATGATGAAAAACGAGGGTAAATATTTTTTCAAAAATTCAAAAAACGATGGGCTATAACCCATGTTTTTTTTTTTTTTTTCATTTTTTTCAAATCCTCTAAAATGATGAAAAACGGCGTGCTATAGTATGCCGTACGGTATGGTCTATAGCCCATGGTCAAAAATGATGAAAAACGAGGGTAAATATTTTTTCAAAAATTCAAAAAACGATGGGCTATAACCCATGTTTTTTTTTTCTTCATTTTTTCCAAATCCTCAAAAATGATGAAAAACGGCGTGCTATAGTATGCCGTACGGTATGGGCTATAGCCCATGGTCAAAAATGATGAAAAACGAGGATAAAAAAAAATTCAAAAATTCAAAAAACGATGGGCTATAACCCATGTTTTTTTTTTTTTTTCATTTTTTTCAAATCCTCTAAAATGATGAAAAACGGCGTGCTATAGTATGCCGTACGGTATGGTCTATAGCCCATGGTCATAAATGATGAAAAACGAGGGTAAATATTTTTTCAAAAAACGATGGGCTATAACCCATGTTTTTTTTTTCTTCATTTTTTCCAAATCCTCAAAAATGATGAAAAACGGCGTGCTATAGTATGCCGTACGGTATGGGCTATAGCCCATGGTCAAAAATGATGAAAAACGAGGGTAAATATTTTTTCAAAAATTCAAAACACGATGGGCTATAACCCATGTTTTTTTTTTTTTTTTCATTTTTGTCAAATCCTCTAAAATGATGAAAAACGGTGTGCTATAATATGCCGTACGGTATGGTCTATAGCCCATGGTCAAAAATGATGAAAAATGAGGGTAAATATTTTTTCAAAAATTCAAAAAACGATGGGCTATAACCCATGTTTTTTTTTTCTTCATTTTTTTCAAATCCTCAAAAATGATGAAAAACGGTGTGCTATAGTATGCCGTACGTCATGGGCTATAGCCCATGTTAAAAAATGATTTAAAAAAGAGGTTATTATTTTTTTTAATTTTCAAAAAACAATGGGCTATAACCCATGTTTTTTTTTTCTTTTTCATTTTTTTCAAATCCTCTAAAATGATGAAAAACGGCGTGCTATAGTATGCCGTACGGTATGGGCTATAGCCCATGGTCAAAAATGATGAAAAACGAGGATAAAAAAAAAATCAAAAATTCAAAAAACGATGGGCTATAACCCATGTTTTTTTTTTTTTTTCATTTTTTTCAAATCCTCTAAAATGATGAAAAACGGCGTGCTATAGTATGCCGTACGGTATGGTCTATAGCCCATGGTCATAAATGATGAAAAACGAGGGTAAATATTTTTTCAAAAAACGATGGGCTATAACCCATGTTTTTTTTTTCTTAATTTTTTCCAAATCCTCAAAAATGATGAAAAACGGCGTGCTATAGTATGCCGTACGGTATGGGCTATAGCCCATGGTCAAAAATGATGAAAAACGAGGGTAAATATTTTTTCAAAAATTCAAAAAACGATGGGCTATAACCCATGTTTTTTTTTTTTTTTCATTTTTGTCAAATCCTCTAAAATGATGAAAAACGGCGTGCTATAATATGCCGTACGGTATGGTCTATAGCCCATGGTCAAAAATGATGAAAAATGAGGGTAAATATTTTTTCAAAAATTCAAAAAACGATGGGCTATAACCCATGTTTTTTTTTTCTTCATTTTTTTCAAATCCTCAAAAATGATGAAAAACGGTGTGCTATAGTATGCCGTACGTCATGGGCTATAGCCCATGTTAAAAAATGATTTAAAAAAGAGGTTATTATTTTTTTTAATTTTCAAAAAACAATGGGCTATAACCCATGTTTTTTTTTTCTTTTTCATTTTTTTCAAATCCTCTAAAATGATGAAAAACGGCGTGCTATAGTTTGCCGTACGGTATGGTCTATAGCCCATGGTCAAAAATGATGAAAAACGAGGGTAAATATTTTTTCAAAAATTCAAAAAACGATGGGCTATAACCCATGTTTTTTTTTTTTTTTTTTTAATCCTCAAAAATTATGAAAAACGGCGTGCTATAGTATGCCATACGGTATGGGCTATAGCCCATGGTCAAAAATGATGAAAAACGAGTTTTTCTTTTTTTTTCAAAGTTTCAAAAAACGATGGGCTATAACCCATGTTTTTTGTTTTTTTTTCATATCCTCAAAACAGACGTCTAAAACACGTCTATTTTTAGACTTGTTTTAGACGTTTATAAACAGAACTGTCCATCTAAATTCTAAACGGATGGTTAAATATAAGTTCCCGATTGTACCTCACATGCCAGTGTGGCACCGTAGATAAACCTGGGGTTTATAAGCAGAACATTCCGGGTTCAATTCTCCTGAAGAACATTTTCACTGTCCATCTAAATTCTAAACGGCTGGTTAAATATAAGTTCCCGATTGTACCTTACATGCTGATGTGGCTCAAAAGATAAATCTGAGGTTCATAATCCAAAGGTTACTGGTTCAAAACTAATACTCAACCAATGCTGCAGTAATTTGAACTTTTCAAGGCTAGAATAAAAAATCAAAACTCATAAGCACCAGGAGACATCTGCTGATTGCCCCAAGGTGCCTTAGCTCAATGGTGTGGTGTGCTTGATCGGTAGCCTCTGCTACCACCTGCCTGCAGGTTCAAGTCCCATGCAAGGTACTAGTGAGGACCATCGGGAGACGGTGCTCTCTCCCCCTGTTTCCTGAAAAGTAGCAGTTGGGGGTTATGTTTGAAAGAACCCTGTCCACCTAAAATTTTACAGATAAGAATTAGGTCAAACGTTTAAAAATAAAATAGCAATTTGGCCCATCATCTGACAGAAAGAATAGTCTGTGTATTTGCATACTGGGCCAAAACTTGGTTGGAAAGTCCCTCTTTTATGTCTGGCTTCCAGGCCAGTTGGAAAAGGGCAAACTGAGAGGTGGTAAGCAGTATGTTAAATTGGACATTTTCATGGTAAAAGGTTAGCTGGACAGGGTTCTTTCAGACATAAGCCCCAACCGTTACATCTCAGGAAACAGGGGGAGAGAGCACCCTCTCCCGATGGTCCTCCAGCACCTTGATGTCATGACATGGGACTTGAACCTGCCAACTGCCTGTAGCAGAGGCAACGGGTCAAGCGCTCCACACCATTACGCCAAGGCACCTTTGGGCATTCAGCAGATGTCTCCTGGTGCTTTTGAGTTTTTATTTTTCATTCAAGCCTTGAAAAGTTCAAATTACTGCAGCATTGAGCTGTAGGAGGAACAGGACTTGAACATGGAATGTCTGTACTGAAAGCCTGATGATTAGACCATTGCACCATCAGTCAGACACTCTCAGGCAAAGTCTCCTGGTCATTTTGAAGTGATCTTTTGTTCGTTAGCCTTCAGTTAGTAAAGTTTAAATAACACAGAATCATATTAATCAGATGTTTCTTAGCGCTGTTGAGGTCTTCTTTTATATGATAGTGTAACAGCCGGGAATCGAACCCTGGTCTCCCACGTGGAAAGCCAACATCTTAACCACTACGACAATTAGAGTTTTGAGGTAATCAGGCTGAGGCTGAGGCTGAGGCTGTGAGCCACTGCTAGAATAGCAGTAAATGAAGCTCAATAACTAGCATTAAACTTTAGGAAGAGTGGGATTTGAAAATGAACTCTCTGTGCGGAATAACCCCTACTACACCATCACTCAGTAACATCTGCCTCTTTGTACTGTTGAAGAGATCTTTTGTATGTTAGCCTTCAGATAGTAAAGTTGAAAGAATCAAGAGTTGAACATTGAATCACGTTCATCAGAGTGTAACACCCATGAATCGAACACAGGTCACCTGCACTGAAGGACAACATCTTAACCACTAAGCCAAAGCAACTGCCTATGGCTCAGGGGAGATATGAGACTTTTGAGGTCATCAGGCTGAGGCTGTGAGCCACTGCTATACAATAAAAAAAATCAAAAAACGATGGGCTATAACCCATGTTTTTTTTTTTTTTCATTTTTTCCAAATCCTCAAAAATGATGAAAAACGGCGTGCTATAGTATGCCGTACGGTATGGGCTATAGCCCATGGTCAAAAATGATGAAAAACGAGGATAAAAAAAAAATCAAAAATTCAAAAAACGATGGGCTATAACCCATGTTTTTTTTTTTTTTTCATTTTTTTCAAATCCTCTAAAATGATGAAAAACGGCGTGCTATAGTATGCCGTACGTTATGGGCTATAGCCCATGTTTAAAAATGATTTAAAAAAAGAGGTTAATTTTTATTTATTTAAAAAAAAAACAATGGGTTATAACCCATGTTTTTTTTTTTTTCCTTTTTTTTTAAATCCTCAAAAATGATGAAAAACGGCATGCTATAGTATGCCGTACGGTATGGTCTATAGCCCATGGTCAAAAATGATGAAAAACGAGGGTAAATATTTTTTCAAAAATTCAAAAAACGATGGGCTATAACCCATGTTTTGTTTTTTTTTCATTTTTTCCAAATCCTCAAAAATTATGAAAAACGGCGTGCTATAGTATGCCATACGGTATGGGCTATAGCCCATGGTCAAAAATGATGAAAAACGAGGATAATTTTTTTTTCAAAAATTCAAAAAATGATGGGCTATAACCCATGTTTTTTTTTTTTTTTCATTTTTTTCAAATCCTCTAAAATGATGAAAAACGGCGTGCTATAGTATGCCGTACGGTATGGTCTATAGCCCATGGTCAAAAATGATGAAAAACGAGGGTAAATATTTTTTCAAAAATTCAAAAAACGATGGGCCATGTTTGGGCCATGTTTTTTTTTTCTTCATTTTTTTCAAATCCTCAAAAATGATGAAAAACGGTGTGCTATAGTATGCCGTACGTCATGGGCTATAGCCCATGTTAAAAAATGATTTAAAAAAGAGGTAATTTTTTTTTTAATTTTCAAAAAACAATGGGCTATAACCCATGTTTTTTTTTTTTTTTTCATTTTTTTCAAATCCTCTAAAATGATGAAAAACGGCGTGCTATAGTTTGCCGTACGGTATGGTCTATAGCCCATGGTCAAAAATGATGAAAAACGAGGGTAAATATTTTTTCAAAATTTCAAAAAACGATGGGCTATAACCCATTATTTTTTTTATTTTATTTTTTTTCTCCAAATCCTCAAAAATGATGAAAAACGGCGTGCTATAGTATGCCGTACGGTATGGGCTATAGCCCATGGTCAAAAATGATGAAAAACGAGGATAATTCTTTTTTCAAAAATTCAAAAAACGATGGGCTATAACCCATGTTTGTTTTTTTTTTCATTTTTTTCAAATCCTCAAATGATGAAAAACGGCGTGCTATAGTATGCCGTACGGTATGGTCTATAGCCCATGGTCAAAAATGATGAAAAACGAGGGTAAATATTTTTTCAAAAATTCAAAAAACGATGGGCTATAACCCATGTTTTTTTTCTTCATTTTTTCCAAATCCTCAAAAATGATGAAAAACGGCGTGCTATAGTATGCCGTACGGTATGGGCTATAGCCCATGGTCAAAAATGATGAAAAACGAGGATAAAAAAAAAATCAAAAATTCAAAAAACGATGGGCTATAACCCATGTTTTTTTTCATTTTTTCATTTTTTTCAAATCCTCTAAAATGATGAAAAACGGCGTGCTATAGTATGCCGTACGGTATGGTCTATAGCCCATGGTCAAAAATGATGAAAAACGAGGGTAAATATTTTTTCAAAAATTAAAAAAACGATGGGCTATAACCCATGTTTTTTTTTTCTTCATTTTTTTCAAATCCTCAAAAATGATGAAAAACGGTGTGCTACAATTTAGGCATTTAGCAGACGCTCTTAATCCAGAGCGACTTACATTTAGGCAAGAACAAAAGCATGGGAATACATCACATAAAAGCATTTATCATGAAACATGCGTAAGATAAGAAGGTAACAGTGGAATATCTATATGATGAAACTATACATACACTATACATAATAAACTATACATATTCACTACTATGCTATACATATGTACTATGGCGTGCTATGACTATATACAATACAATTATAGTGCTGTCAATTATAGTGCTGTCTACATAACATGCTATAGTATGCCGTACGTCATGGGCTATAGCCCATGTTAAAAAATGATTTAAAAAAGAGGTTATTATTTTTTTTAATTTTCAAAAAACAATGGGCTATAACCCATGTTTTTTTTTTTTTTTTTAATTTTTTTCAAATCCTCTAAAATGATGAAAAACGGCGTGCTATAGTTTGCCGTACGGTATGGTCTATAGCCCATGGTCAAAAATGATGAAAAACGAGGGTAAATATTTTTTCAAAATTTCAAAAAACGATGGGCTATAACCCATTTTTTCTTTCTTTTTTTTTTTTTTTTTCAAATCCTCAAAAATGATGAAAAACGGCGTGCTATAGTATGCCGTACGGTATGGGCTATAGCCCATGGTCAAAAATGATGAAAAACGAGGATAATTCTTTTTTCAAAAATTCAAAAAACGATGGGCTATAACCCATGTTTTTTTTTTTTTTTCATTTTTTTAAAATCCTCTAAAATGATGAAAAACGGCGTGCTATAGTATGCCGTACGGTATGGTCTATATCCCATGGTCAAAAATGATGAAAAACGAGGGTAAATATTTTTTCAAAAATTCAAAAAACGATGGGCTATAACCCATGTTTTTTTTTTCTTCATTTTTTTCAAATCCTCAAAAATGATGAAAAACGGTGTGCTATAGTATGCCGTACGTCATGGGCTATAGCCCATGTTAAAAAATGATTTAAAAAAGAGGTTATTATTTTTTTTTAATTTTCAAAAAACAATGGGCTATAACCCATGTTTTTTTTTTTTTTTTAATTTTTTTCAAATCCTCTAAAATGATGAAAAACGGCGTGCTATAGTTTGCCGTACGGTATGGTCTATAGCCCATGGTCAAAAATGATGAAAAACGAGGGTAAATATTTTTTCAAAAATTCAAAAAACGATGGGCTATAACCCATGTTTTTTTTTTTTTTTTTCAAATCCTCAAAAATTATGAAAAACGGCGTGCTATAGTATGCCATACGGTATGGGCTATAGCCCATGTTCAAAAATGATGAAAAACGAGTTTTCTTTTTTTTTCAAAGTTTCAAAAAACGATGGGCTATAACCCATGTTTTTTTTTTTTTTTTTCATATCCTCAAAACAGACGTCTAAAACACGTCTATTTTTAGACTTGTTTTAGACGTTTATAAACAGAACTGTCCATCTAAATTCTAAACGGATGGTTAAATATAAGTTCCCGATTGTACCTCACATGCCAGTGTGGCACCGTAGATAAACCTGGGGATTATAAGCAGAACATTCCGGGTTCAATTCTCCTGAAGAACATTTTCACTGTCCATCTAAATTCTAAACGGCTGGTTAAATATAAGTTCCCGATTGTACCTTACATGCCGATGTGGCTCAAAAGATAAATCTGAGGTTCATAATCCAAAGGTTACTGGTTCAAAACTAATACTCAACCAATGCTGCAGTAATTTGAACTTTTCAAGGCTAGAATAAAAAATAAAAACTCATAAGCACCAGGAGACATCTGCTGATTGCCCCAAGGTGCCTTAGCTCAATGGTGTGGTGTGCTTGATCGGTAGCCTCTGCTACCACCTGCCTGCAGGTTCAAGTCCCATGCAAGGTACTAGTGAGGACCATCGGGAGACGGTGCTCTCTCCCCCTGTTTCCTGAAAAGTAGCAGTTGGGGGTTATGTTTGAAAGAACCCTGTCCACCTAAAATTTTACAGATAAGAATTAGGTCAAACGTTTAAAAATAAAATAGCAATTTGGCCCATCATCTGACAGAAAGAATAGTCTGTGTATTTGCATACTGGGCCAAAACTTGGTTGGAAAGTCCCTCTTTTATGTCTGGCTTCCAGGCCAGTTGGAAAAGGGCAAACTGAGAGGTGGTAAGCAGTATGTTAAATTGGACATTTTCATGGTAAAAGGTTAGCTGGACAGGGTTCTTTCAGACATAAGCCCCAACCGTTACATCTCAGGAAACAGGGGGAGAGAGCACCCTCTCCCGATGGTCCTCCAGCACCTTGATGTCATGACATGGGACTTGAACCTGCCAACTGCCTGTAGCAGAGGCAACGGGTCAAGCGCTCCACACCATTACGCCAAGGCACCTTTGGGCATTCAGCAGATGTCTCCTGGTGCTTTTGAGTTTTTATTTTTCATTCAAGCCTTGAAAAGTTCAAATTACTGCAGCATTGAGCTGTAGGAGGAACAGGACTTGAACATGGAATGTCTGTACTGAAAGCCTGATGATTAGACCATTGCACCATCAGTCAGACACTCTCAGGCAAAGTCTCCTGGTCATTTTGAAGTGATCTTTTGTTCGTTAGCCTTCAGTTAGTAAAGTTTAAATAACACAGAATCATATTAATCAGATGTTTCTTAGCGCTGTTGAGGTCTTCTTTTATATGATAGTGTAACAGCCGGGAATCGAACCCTGGTCTCCCACGTGGAAAGCCAACACCTTAACCACTACGACAATTAGAGTTTTGAGGTAATCAGGCTGAGGCTGTGAGCCACTGCTAGAATAGCAGTAAATGAAGCTCAATAACTAGCATTAAACTTTAGGAAGAGTGGGATTTGAAAATGAACTCTCTGTGCGGAATAACCCCTACTACACCAACACTCAGTAACATCTGCCTCTTTGTACTGTTGAAGCGATCTTTTGTATGTTAGCCTTCAGATAGTAAAGTTGAAAGAATCAAGAGTTGAACATAGAATCACGTTCATCAGAGTGTAACACCCAGGAATCGAACACAGGTCACCTGCACTGAAGGACAACATCTTAACCACTAAGCCAAAGCAACTGCCTATGGCTCAGGGGAGATATGAGACTTTTGAGGTCATCAGGCTGAGGCTGTGAGCCACTGCTATACAATACAAAAAATCAAAAAACGATGGGCTATAACCCATGTTTTTTTTTTTTTTCTTCATTTTTTTCAAATCCTCAAAAAGGATGAAAAACGGCGTGCTATAGTATGCCATACGGTATGGGCTATATAGCCCATGTTCAAAAATGATGAAAAACGAGGTTAATTGCAATTCCTCCGCAACACTCCGCAATTTGCTAACGGCCGGTAGTCACAGAATACAAAACTCTGATGCTGGCATTCAAAGCAGTGTTGCGGGGGATGCGGAGGAATTGCGGAGTGTTGCGGAGGATTTTTTTTTTTTAATTTTCAAAAAACGATGGGCTATAACCCATGTTTTTTTTTTTTTCATTTTTTTCAAATCCTCAAAAATTATGAAAAACGGCGTGCTATAGTATGCCGTACGGTATGGGCTATAGCCCATGTTCAAAAATGATGAAAAACGAGGTTATTTTTTTTTCAAAATTTCAAAAAACGATGGGCTATAACCCTTTTTTTTTTTTTTTTCAAATCCTCAAAAACGATGAAAAACGGCGTGCTATAGTATGCCGTATGGTATGGGCGATAGCCCATGTTCAAAAATGATGAAAAACGAGTTCTTTTTTTTTCTTCAAAATTTCAAAAAACGATGGGCTATAACCCATGTTTTTTTTTTTTTTCATTTTTTTCAAATCCTCAAAAATGATGAAAAACGGCGTGCTATAGTATGCCATACGGTATGGGCGATAGCCCATGTTCAAAAATGAAGAAAAACAAGGTTAATTTTTTTTTTCAAAATTTCAAAAAACGATGGGCTATAACCCATGTTTTTTTTTTCTTCATTTTTTTCAAATCCTCAAAAATGATGAAAAACGGTGTGCTATAGTATGCCGTACGTCATGGGCTATAGCCCATGTTAAACATGATTTAAAAAAGAGGTTAATTTTTTTTTTAATTTTCAAAAAACAATGGGCTATAACCCATGTTTTTTTTTTATTTTTTATTTTTTTCAAATCCTCTAAAATGATGAAAAACGGCGTGCTATAGTT
Organism: Protomyctophum parallelum; assembly: GCF_964188405.1. Lineage (NCBI taxonomy): Eukaryota > Metazoa > Chordata > Actinopteri > Myctophiformes > Myctophidae > Protomyctophum > Protomyctophum parallelum. Next base: position 15,067,160 of record NC_139705.1, on the reverse strand, counting down.
TGCCGTACGGTATGGTCTATAGCCCATGGTCAAAAATGATGAAAAACGAGGGTAAATATTTTTTCAAAAATTCAAAAAATGATGGGCTATAACCCATGTTTTTTTTTTTTTTTCATTTTTTCCAAATCCTCAAAAATGATGAAAAACGGCGTGCTATAGTATGCCGTACGGTATGGTCTATAGCCCATGGTCAAAAATGATGAAAAACGAGGGTAAATATTTTTTCAAAAATTCAAAAAACGATGGGCTATAACCCATGTTTTTTTTTTTTTCAAATACTCAAAAATGATGAAAAACTGCGTGCTATAGTATGCCGTATTGTATGGGCTATAGCCCATGGTCAAAAATGATGAAAAACGAGGATAAAAGAATATTCAAATATTCAAAAAACGATGGGTTATAACCCATGTTTTTTTTTTCTTCATTTTTTTCAAATGCTCAAAAATGATGAAAAACGGTGTGCTATAGTATGCCGTACGTTATGGGCTATAGCCCATGTTTAAAAATGATTTAAAAAAAGAGGTTAATTTTTTTTTTAATTTTCAAAAAACAATGGGTTATAACCCATGTTTTTTTTTTGTTTTGTTTTTTTCAAATCCTCAAAAATGATGAAAAACGGCGTGCTATAGTATGCCGTACGGTATGGGCTATAGCCCATGGTCAAAAATGATGAAAAACGAGGATTAAAAAAAAATTCAAAAATTCAAAAAAACGATGGGCTATAACCCATGTTTGTTTGTTTTTTTCATTTTTTTCAAATCCTCTAAAATGATGAAAAACGGCGTGCTATAGTTTGCCGTACGGTATGGTCTATAGCCCATGGTCAAAAATGATGAAAAACGAGGGTAAATATTTTTTCAAAATTTCAAAAAACGATGGGCTATAACCCATTTTTTCTTTATTTTTTTTATTTTTTTCCAAATCCTCAAAAATGATGAAAAACGGCGTGCTATAGTATGCCGTACGGTATGGGCTATAGCCCATGGTCAAAAATGATGAAAAACGAGGATAATTCTTTTTTCAAAAATTCAAAAAACGATGGGCTATAACCCATGTTTTTTTTTTTTTTTCATTTTTTTAAAATCCTCTAAAATGATGAAAAACGGCGTGCTATAGTATGCCGTACGGTATGGTCTATAGCCCATGGTCAAAAATGATGAAAAACGAGGGTAAATATTTTTTCAAAAATTCAAAAAACGATGGGCTATAACCCATGTTTTTTTTTTCTTCATTTTTTTCAAATCCTCAAAAATGATGAAAAACGGTGTGCTATAGTATGCCGTACGTCATGGGCTATAGCCCATGTTAAAAAATGATTTAAAAAAGAGGTTATTTTTTTTTTTTAATTTTCAAAAAACAATGGGCTATAACCCATGTTTTTTTTTTTTTTTTCATTTTTTTCAAATCCTCTAAAATGATGAAAAACGGCGTGCTATAGTTTGCCGTACGGTATGGTCTATAGCCCATGGTCAAAAATGATGAAAAACGAGGGTAAATATTTTTTCAAAAATTCAAAAAATGATGGGCTATAACCCATGTTTTTTTTTTTTTTTCATTTTTTCCAAATCCTCAAAAATGATGAAAAACGGCGTGCTATAGTATGCCGTACGGTATGGTCTATAGCCCATGGTCAAAAATGATGAAAAACGAGGGTAAATATTTTTTCAAAAATTCAAAAAACGATGGGCTATAATCCATGTTTTTTTTTTTTTTAAATACTCAAAAATGATGAAAAACTGCGTGCTATAGTATGCCGTATTGTATGGGCTATAGCCCATGGTCAAAAATGATGAAAAACGAGGATAAAAGAATATTCAAATATTCAAAAAACGATGGGTTATAACCCATGTTTTTTTTTTCTTCATTTTTTTCAAATGCTCAAAAATGATGAAAAACGGTGTGCTATAGTATGCCGTACGTTATGGGCTATAGCCCATGTTTAAAAATGATTTAAAAAAAGAGGTTAATTTTTTTTTTAATTTTCAAAAAACAATGGGTTATAACCCATGTTTTTTTTTTGTTTTGTTTTTTTCAAATCCTCAAAAATGATGAAAAACGGCGTGCTATAGTATGCCGTACGGTATGGGCTATAGCCCATGGTCAAAAATGATGAAAAACGAGGATTAAAAAAGAATTCAAAAATTCAAAAAAACGATGGGCTATAACCCATGTTTGTTTGTTTTTTTCATTTTTTTCAAATCCTCTAAAATGATGAAAAACGGCGTGCTATAGTTTGCCGTACGGTATGGTCTATAGCCCATGGTCAAAAATGATGAAAAACGAGGGTAAATATTTTTTCAAAAATTCAAAAAACGATGGGCTATAACCCATGTTTTTTTTTTTTTTTCATTTTTTCCAAATCCTCAAAAATTATGAAAAACGGCGTGCTATAGTATGCCGTACGGTATGGGCTATAGCCCATGGTCAAAAATGATGAAAAACGAGGATAAAAAAAAATTCAAAAATAAAAAAAATGATGGGCTATAACCCATGTTTTTTTTTTTTTTCATTTTTTTCAAATCCTCTAAAATGATGAAAAACGGCGTGCTATAGTTTGCCGTATGGTATGGTCTATAGCCCATGGTCAAAAATGATGAAAAACGAGGGTAAATATTTTTTCAAAAATTCAAAAAATGATGGGCTATAACCCATGTTTTTTTTTTTTTTTTTTCATTTTTTCCAAATCCTCAAAAATGATGAAAAACGGCGTGCTATAGTATGCCGTACGGTATGGTCTATAGCCCATGGTCAAAAATGATGAAAAACGAGGGTAAATATTTTTTCAAAAATTCAAAAAACGATGGGCTATAACCCATGTTTTTTTTTTTTTCAAATACTCAAAAATGATGAAAAACTGCGTGCTATAGTATGCCGTATTGTATGGGCTATAGCCCATGGTCAAAAATGATGAAAAACGAGGATAAAAGAATATTCAAATATTCAAAAAACGATGGGTTATAACCCATGTTTTTTTTTTCTTCATTTTTTTCAAATGCTCAAAAATGATGAAAAACGGTGTGCTATAGTATGCCGTACGTTATGGGCTATAGCCCATGTTTAAAAATGATTTAAAAAAAGAGGTTAATTTTTTTTTTAATTTTCAAAAAACAATGGGTTATAACCCATGTTTTTTTTTTGTTTTGTTTTTTTCAAATCCTCAAAAATGATGAAAAAAGGCGTGCTATAGTATGCCGTACGGTATGGGCTATAGCCCATGGTCAAAAATGATGAAAAACGAGGATTAAAAAAAAATTCAAAAATTCAAAAAAACGATGGGCTATAACCCATGTTTGTTTGTTTTTTTCATTTTTTTCAAATCCTCTAAAATGATGAAAAACGGCGTGCTATAGTTTGCCGTACGGTATGGTCTATAGCCCATGGTCAAAAATGATGAAAAACGAGGGTAAATATATTTTCAAAAATTCAAAAAACGATGGGCTATAACCCATGTTTTTTTTTTTTTTTTCATTTTTTCCAAATCCTCAAAAATTATGAAAAACGGCGTGCTATAGTATGCCGTACGGTATGGGCTATAGCCCATGGTCAAAAATGATGAAAAACGAGGATAAAAAAAAAATCAAAAATAAAAAAAACGATGGGCTATAACCCATGTTTTTTTTTTTTTTCATTTTTTTCAAATCCTCTAAAATGATGAAAAACGGCGTGCTATAGTATGCCGTACGGTATGGTCTATAGCCCATGGTCAAAAATGATGAAAAACGAGGGTAAATATTTTTTCAAAAATTCAAAAAACGATGGGCTATAACCCATGTTTTTTTTTTCTTCATTTTTTTCAAATCCTCAAAAATGATGAAAAACGGTGTGCTATAGTATGCCGTACGTTATGGGCTATAGCCCATGTTAAAAAATGATTTAAAAAAGAGGTTATTTTTTTTTTTAATTTTCAAAAAACAATGGGCTATAACCCATGTTTTTTTTTTTTTTTCATTTTTTCCAAATCCTCAAAAATTATGAAAAACGGCGTGCTATAGTATGCCGTACGGTATGGGCTATAGCCCATGGTCAAAAATGATGAAAAACGAGGATAAAAAAAAATTCAAAAATAAAAAAAACGATGGGCTATAACCCATGTTTTTTTTTTTTTTTCATTTTTTTCAAATCCTCTAAAATGATGAAAAACGGCGTGCTATAGTATTCCGTACGGTATGGTCTATAGCCCATGGTCAAAAATGATGAAAAACGAGGGTAAATATTTTTTCAAAAATTCAAAAAACGATGGGCTATAACCCATGTTTTTTTTTCTTCATTTTTTTCAAATCCTCAAAAATGATGAAAAACGGTGTGCTATAGTATGCCGTACGTTATGGGCTATAGCCCATGTTAAAAAATGATTTAAAAAAGAGGTTATTTTTTTTTTTAATTTTCAAAAAACAATGGGCTATAACCCATGTTTGTTTTTTTTTCCTTTTTTTCAAATCCTCAAAAATGATGAAAAACGGCGTGCTATAGTATGCCGTACGGTATGGGCTATAGCCCATGGTCAAAAATGATGAAAAACAAGGATAACTTTTTTTTTTCAAAAGTTCAAAAAACGATGGGCTATAACCCATGTTTGTTTGTTTTTTTCATTTTTTTCAAATCCTCTAAAATGATGAAAAACGGCGTGCTATAGTTTGCCGTACGGTATGGTCTATAGCCCATGTTCAAAGATGATGAAAAAAGAGGATAATCTTTTTTTTCAAAAGTTCAAAAAACGATGGGCTATAACCCATGTTTGTTTTTTTTTCTTCATTTTTTTCAAATCCTCTAAAATGATGAAAAACGGCGTGCTATAGTTTGCCGTACGGTATGGTCTATAGCCCATGGTCAAAAATGATGAAAAACGAGGGTAAATATCTTTTCAAAAATTCAAAAAACGATGGGCTATAACCCATGTTTTTTTTTTTTTATTATTTTTTCCAAATCCTCAAAAATGATGAAAAACTGCGTGCTATAGTATGCCGTACGGTATGGGCTATAGCCCATGTTCAAAGATGATGAAAAAAGAGGATAATCTTTTTTTTCAAATTTTCAAAAAACGATGGGCTATAACCCATGTTTTTTTTTTTTTTTTTTTTTTTCCAAATCCTCAAAAATGATGAAAAACTGCGTGCTATAGTATGCCGTACGGTATGGGCTATAGCCCATGTTCAAAGATGATGAAAAAAGAGGATAATCTTTTTTTTTCAAATTTTCAAAAAACGATGGGCTATAACCCATGTTTTTGTTTTTTTTTCATTTTTTTCAAATCCTCAAAAATGATGAAAAACTGCGTGCTATAGTATGCCGTATTGTATGGGCTATAGCCCATGGTCAAAAATGATGAAAAACGAGGATAAAAGAAAATTCAAATATTCAAAAAACGATGGGCTATAACCCATGTATTTTTTTTTTCCCTTTTTTTCAAATCCTCAAAAATGATGAAAAACGGTGTGCTATAGTATGCCGTACGTTATGGGCTATAGCCCATGTTAAAAAATGATTTAATAAAAGAGGTTAATTTTTTTTTAATTTTCAAAAAACGATGGGTTATAACCCATGTTTTTTTTTTCTTCATTTTTTTCAAATCCTCAAAAATGATGAAAAACGGTGTGCTATAGTATGCCGTACGTTATGGGCTATAGCCCATGTTAAAAAATGATTTTAAAAAAGAGGTTAATTTTTTTTTTAATTTTCAAAAAACAATGGGCTATAGCCCATGTTTGTTTTTTTTTCCTTTTTTTCAAATCCTCAAAAATGATGAAAAACGGCGTGCTATAGTATGCCGTACGGTATGGTCTATAGCCCATGGTCAAAAATGATGAAAAAAGATGATAATCTTTTTTTTCAAATTTTCAAAAAACGATGGGCTATAACCCATGTTTTTTTTTTTTTTTCATTTTTTTCAAATCCTCAAAAATGATGAAAAACTGCGTGCTATAGTATGCCGTATTGTATGGGCTATAGCCCATGGTCAAAAATGATGAAAAACGAGGATAAAAGAATATTCAAATATTCAAAAAACGATGGGTTATAACCCATTGTTTTTTTTTCTTCATTTTTTTTCAAATCCTCAAAAATTATGAAAAACGGTGTGCTATAGTATGCCGTACGTTATGGGCTATATAGCCCATGTTAAAAAATGATTTAAAAAAGAGGTTAATTATTTTTTAATTTTTCAAAAAACAATGGGCTATAACCCATGTTTTTTTTTTTTCCTTTTTTTTCAAATCCTCAAAAATGATGAAAAACGGCGTGCTATAGTATGCCGTACGGTATGGGCTATAGCCCATGGTCAAAAATGATGAAAAACGAGGATAATATTTTTTTCAAAAATTCAAAAAACGATGGGCTATAACCCAAGTTTGTTTGTTTTTTTCATTTTTTTCAAATCCTCTAAAATGATGAAAAACGGCGTGCTATAGTTTGCCGTACGGTATGGTCTATAGCCCATGGTCAAAAATGATGAAAAACGAGTTTAAATATTTTTTAAAAAATTCAAAAAACGATGGGCTATAACCCATGTTTTTTTTTGTTTTTCTTTTTTTTCAAATCCTCAAAAATGATGAAAAACTGCGTGCTATAGTATGCCGTATGGTATGGGCTATAGCCCATGATCAAAAATGATGAAAAACGAGGATTAAAAAAAAAAATCCAAAATTCAAAAAACGATGGGCTATAACCCATGTTTTTTTTTTTTTTTTTTTTTTCCAAATCCTCAAAAATGATGAAAAACGGTGTGCTATAGTATGCCGTACGTTATGGGCTATAGCCCATGTTAAAAATGATTTAAAAAAAGGTTAATTCTTTTTTTAATTTTCAAAAAACAATGGGCTATAACCCATGTTTGTTTTTTTTTTCCTTTTTTTCAAATCCTCAAAAATGATGAAAAACGGCGTGCTATAGTATGCCGTACGGTATGGGCTATAGCCCATGGTCAAAAATGATGAAAAACAAGGATAAAAAAAAAAATCAAAAATTAAAAAAACTATGGGCTATAACCCATGTTTTTTTTTTTTTTTTTTTTTTTTTCAAATCCTCAAAAATGATGAAAAACGGCGTGCTATAGTATGCCGTACGGTATGGTCTATAGCCCATGGTCAAAAATGATGAAAAAAGATGATAATCTTTTTTTTCAAATTTTCAAAAAACGATGGGCTATAACCCATGTTTTTTTTTTTTTTTCATTTTTTTCAAATCCTCAAAAATGATGAAAAACTGCGTGCTATAGTATGCCGTATTGTATGGGCTATAGCCCATGGTCAAAAATGATGAAAAACGAGGATAAAAGAATATTCAAATATTCAAAAAACGATGGGTTATAACCCATTGTTTTTTTTTCTTCATTTTTTTTCAAATCCTCAAAAATTATGAAAAACGGTGTGCTATAGTATGCCGTACGTTATGGGCTATATAGCCCATGTTAAAAAATGATTTAAAAAAGAGGTTAATTATTTTTTAATTTTTCAAAAAACAATGGGCTATAACCCATGTTTTTTTTTTTTCCTTTTTTTTCAAATCCTCAAAAATGATGAAAAACGGCGTGCTATAGTATGCCGTACGGTATGGGCTATAGCCCATGGTCAAAAATGATGAAAAACGAGGATAATATTTTTTTCAAAAATTCAAAAAACGATGGGCTATAACCCAAGTTTGTTTGTTTTTTTCATTTTTTTCAAATCCTCTAAAATGATGAAAAACGGCGTGCTATAGTTTGCCGTACGGTATGGTCTATAGCCCATGGTCAAAAATGATGAAAAACGAGTTTAAATATTTTTTCAAAAATTCAAAAAACGATGGGCTATAACCCATGTTTTTTTTTGTTTTTCTTTTTTTTCAAATCCTCAAAAATGATGAAAAACTGCGTGCTATAGTATGCCGTATGGTATGGGCTATAGCCCATGATCAAAAATGATGAAAAACGAGGATTAAAAAAAAAAATCCAAAATTCAAAAAACGATGGGCTATAACCCATGTTTTTTTTTTTTTCGTTTTTTTCAAATCCTCAAAAATGATGAAAAACGGTGTGCTATAGTATGCCGTACGTTATGGGCTATAGCCCATGTTAAAAATGATTTAAAAAAAGGTTAATTCTTTTTTTAATTTTCTAAAAACAATGGGCTATAACCCATGTTTGTTTTTTTTTTCCTTTTTTTCCAATCCTCAAAAATGATGAAAAACGGCGTGCTATAGTATGCCGTACGGTATGGGCTATAGCCCATGGTCAAAAATGATGAAAAACAAGGATAAAAAAAAAAATCAAAAATTAAAAAAACTATGGGCTATAACCCATGTTTTTTTTTTTTTTTTTTTTTTTTTCAAATCCTCTAAAATGATGAAAAACTGCGTGCTATAGTATGCCGTATGGTATGGGCTATAGCCCATGGTCAAAAATGATGAAAAACGAGGATAAAAGAAAATTCAAATATTCAAAAAACAATGGGCTATAACCCATGTTTTTTTTTTTTCCCCTTTTTTTCAAATCCTCAAAAATGATGAAAAACGGCGTGCTATAGTATGCCGTACGGTATGGGCTATAGCCCATGGTCAAAAATGATGAAAAACAAGGATTTTTTTTTTTTTCAAAAATTAAAAAAACTATGGGCTATAACCCATGTTTTTTTGTTTTTTTTTCAAATCCTCTAAAATGATGAAAAACTGCGTGCTATAGTATGCCGTACGGTATGGGCTATTGCCCATGTTCAAAAATGATGAAAAAAGAGGTAATCTTTTTTTTCAAATCTTCAAAAAACGATGGGCTATAACCCATGTTTTTTTTTTTTTTTGACGTTCTCTACCGCAACATACTTAAAAGTATAGCGGTGTATGAGAATGGGTGTTGCGGAGGATGAGAAACTGTTTCTCATCCTCCGCAACACCCATTAAGATGTTTCTCATCCTCCGCAACACCCATTATGATGTTTTGCTAACAACATAGAAGCCTACATTCTTACACCTAGCAACCCCATTCTAGCCTACTTAGGTTCATCTTACGGTGGACATGTTTGCCTGAAAAGGAATATTTGAAATGTTTCATAGTTTTAGAAATATAGTGCTTTCAAATTTACAATTTTGGCTCAATGGCGGACATTGGCACATCAAAAATCACTTTCACCTCAAAACTCCATTCACACTTTTTATTATTCAGCTTACTGTGGAGACACATGCTGGAAATTTTTACTTTGAAATGTTTTGTAGTTTCTGAGTTATTTAACTTAAACGCCCAATGCATTCTCAATGGCAATAGCACAACCTTTGGCATGCTACTAGTTCTACATACGTACACCTAGATTCCCCATTCCAACCTATTTAGGTTCATGGACATGTTTGCCTGGAAAGGAATCTTTGAAATGTTTCATAGTTTTAGAAATATAGTGCTTTTACATTTGAGAAATTCTGAATGGGGGTCAATGGCAGATTTTGGCAAGTAAAGACTTGAGTGGGGTTTGAACCCACAACCTCCAGATGATGTAACCAGTGTGCTAAGTCACTGATCTACTACTTGTTACCTGCCACAATGCAGTCTGCTGTTCCCTTTGAGTAACAACATTGATACAAAAATAAAATGCAAAAAATAAACTAACAGGAGATTTGTTTATTGTTTATTTTGCTGTTGTTTATCTCTAGACGTTCGAATGTTTATGAACCACAATGGAAACAAGTCTCTGGCTCTTCTGTCATTATCTATTCAGCGTTTTGAGAACAGCTTGCACAGTGGTTCACTGGGTACAGAGCCTGCCTGGGAATCAGGAGGCTGCAGATTCAAGTCCTGGCTCTGACATAGTGTCCCAAAATCATGAAAATATGACATACTATAGTATGCCGTCCGAAACCATGAACTATATAGTATGTCGTTTTTTTCAAATCCTCCAAAATCACCTCATGAAACCAAATATGAGAAATGTATAACTTTGCCATACTTACACCTAGAAAACCCATTCAAACCTATTTAGGTTCATCTTACGGTGGACATGTTTGCCTGAAACTTAATCTTTGAAATGTTTCTTAGTTTTAGAAATATAGTGCTTTCAAATTTGAGAAATTTACAACAACCAACACTCCACATGGTTTCTCGGTTACCTTACCGGTCCGGTTGTAACAGCAACGCACAGACAGTAGGACTAACACAGCCACGTAACGTAGAACAAACACTCTTTGAGCAACGTCAGTAGTGGTCTGTCACTGCAGTATATTATTGGTTTTGTGTAGGCTATATGGTTGGAACACAAACCGGGTTGTTTTAGAAAGGCAAGCTTGTGAAGTTTGGCGAAATTTGTGTGTGTACTCCAGCAGCACCTGCCTGACTGCCGGTCCGCACCGCCATCTTGCCTCGCAAGAATGCTGTTCCCTTTAATGTTGAAGTTGATTCCAAAGTGATTTCAAAGTCACTTTGGAACTGTGCAGATACCCTTTATGTATAAACTTTTACTGTTTATGCGTGAGAAGACAATGTTGCACATTACATAATCATATGGGGACCCCCCTGGGGGTCACAACCCATAGTTTGGGAACCACTGGTCTGTCTATCTATCTATCTAGCCGTAGGGCGTATAGGCAGATAAATCTTCAGGGGCGGGATGATGGTTTGGCCTGTGTGTGTCTGTGCACACACACACACGCTTACATGTGCGTGTCCAGGAAGTTTGTCGTCTGTCCAGGGGGAAAAACGTGTATTTCCGAGTGCTGCATACATTAGCATAGCTTAATGAAAGGTAGACAGCTTCCAGTGTTCATTCCTCATTGTAATTTTCACCCAATCAAATTTCTGTAGATAGAGAACATGTTTATTGGTTTGGACGGCGCTCCGCATCATTGCGTTTCATGCCGTGCCAAACTTGAAGCAACTGTTGGAAGTATATAGTCACATCATAGCCTAAATTAAACAAATCAAAGGACGGGAGGCGAAACAGACGGGGATGATGCTGGGGGCAAATTAAAAATCCTACTCCTCACAAAAGACAGACGTTTTGCATCACATAATAAGGCCTGGGAAAAAACATACACGCACACGCGCGCACACACACACACACACACACACACACACACACACACACACACACACACACACACACACACACACACACACACACACACACACACACACACACACACACACACACACACACACACACACACACACACACAAGCCCTGTCTGTGCAAGCTGGTTGAAAGTCTACAAACATTCAGTGTTCAGTGGTGTGATCACTTTTTGAGTGGTGCAACCACTCCAAGGAATAGCAATGTCCGTGTTCCCGTGTTCACCTATGTGACGTTAATGAGCACCAGTATAATGAGTACCAGTAGGGGCGCTGTTGTGCCAGAAACAGAGAGAGGGATAGTGCTGCACTGTTGCCTGCTAATGAGAGAGAGAGAGAGAGAGAAAGGGGGGGGGGGGGGGGGGGGGGGTAGTTGCAACACTCAGTTCACATGGGTGTGATTTTTTCCCTACAATTAAATATGAAGGAGGATGAGTAATTGATTAGGAGTAGTTATGGAATTGTATAGATCAGTGATTCTCCGACGTTTTAATTTGAAGGACCCCCAGTTTGACATGCATTAAAGTCACGGACTCCCATAACCGAGAGAGGGCGCAACCATAACCATTTCTGTGAGATAAAAATCATTCTACGCTATCAAATAAATACTGTTTTGCAGTTCCTAACTGTATGTTTCAACAAAATCCGAACAACATCTAAATTGTTTTTTAAACACCATTTTATTTCAAAAAAGTACACAAACAGGACCAATACCTTTCAATAAGGCAAAGCTCAAATATCAACAACCACTCATGTCGGAGGACTCATAGTCTCATATAGTCACAGTTTATGGGTACCACTTGCAAATCAATAAATAAAACTGTCTCTTTTTATATATAGAACATATTGTATATTTTTCTCATCATCATGGCAATTATAATACAAATCTTTGAACAAACATAGGTATCATTATTACCCCAGCCACAATAATCATCTTCATCATTGTTCATAATATTTGTTTTAATCTTCAGAATGTTGCCGTCGATGAGAATTCAGACGGAGCCTGGGAAAGGCTATACCGGTCTCTCTTACGACAAAGGCTGTTATCTCTTGTTAGGTGGCATTGCAGTTCTCAACCTTATGAATTTCTGGGACCTCCACTTTGATATGCATTAGGCCTAACCCTGACGCCCCAGGAGTTGAGGCATTACTTTAGTTTGACAGATACTTAGCGTGAAAATAATAATAATAATCTTTCTTATATTATTTGACTATTTGGCCAATGTTTGACCCGTATTTTAGTTTTTTTTAGGTATTCAAAATTACTTAAAAGTCCTTAAATTGTCACTTCACTGTCATCAATTAACCCTCAGGTTGAGAACCACTGCATTAGGCCTGGGATCCCACTTTCTATAACCTTGAATTGTGAGCTGGTCAACGGAGGGGCAGAAGCGAATGTCACCTCATTCGATATTTCAAAGATACCGAAATGACGGAACAGTTAATTAGTGTCACCTCGTTCCTGTCGCTCGATGCAATGTTGCGCTAAAGGTGGTTGCACACTGGACGCGTTTTCTGATTTTTTGCTGTGTTTTTCCAAAAAACGCATCCAGTGTGCAGCCACCTTAAGTTTAGTCTTTGTACAGTATGTAATCGTGCCCCATGAACAATTATTTTATCTTGCACTTGGTGTTATGTGCTCTGTGTTGTTTTTGATGTGGGTGTTTGAACAGACTGTGAAGACGAATATCCTTCGGGACAATAAAGAATATTATTATTGTACTGGGAAAGCACACTCAGTGTTTATTTGACTCTGAGAGTGTACAGATGGAACCATTTTATTTGTACGCTATCAGAGTTACAGACCCGTGATCGGTCCATTTTTGACCCCTGGTGGTCCTCGGACCTGATGTTGAGAAACGGCGACCTAGCCATTAGCTGCTCTTTGAAAAGATTGACCCATTGTTGTGTGAGCAATAGTGAATATTACTAAACAGTTCAGTTTGCATTGGTTTAGAAGCTAGAGAGTGCATTGTTAAGCGTAAAATTGTTACGTCGCAAACCTCTGCGATACATCTCCTATAATGTAGCTTGGTTTGTCTTCGACTGATCTGGCCAAGAAAAGCACCATATTGACCAACTATGCAGCAGCTGCCGAAGCGTCACTCATTCGGTGTCAATCCTTTCGAAAGCAGTGGCAGACTTATTGCCCAAATCATGCTTTGAGCGACAAGTGTCGACGTTAAAATGACCAAAGTGAGGTCCAAATGAAAAGCAAGGCTGACGATATGCCGCATACCACTAGAAAAACCAACGGTTTTCATAAAAATGATTGGTAGGGACGATGCACAAGACAAAATCTACTTCTGCGTTCACGTTTTGTCGTGGCAACACTGCTGCATCTGCGATTCGCAGACGGTATGAATGCTCGAAACTGACATGCTGGTCAGCACCATAAACTGTTAAAAAGTATGGACGGAGGGATAATGTGACTTCACCCGTTGGTTCTTTTAAGTTGTGTTCGCGAAATATTTCGCTCTATGGGAGGTTTTCCTTTCAAAACCGAGGTGCAGAACTTCATTTATGAACTCATCACAGGACATGAAAATAATGTACTGTGGGTTTAAGAGTGGTGACGTCAGACGCCCGGACCTTCAGGGTTCAAAAGGTGGCGTCTACGTCACCGCCTCATTCGTTTTCCTTCTGCCAAGAGGTACCGCAAGAGCTTTGCTAGCCAAGTTTGTTTGGAGTGATTTACGTCTCATAAATCGGGCAAGAGAAGGACTCGAGCTCCGTGAGACTCTCCGACACCTTTGGTTACTGAACTTGTATACTGAAATTGCAGAAAAAAACTTTTTATCGCTTTTTTCCTTTACGCTAAAATTATTTTACGTTTTGGAAACTAGTTTGCTTCACAGCTAGCTTACCGCTCGAGCGGGAAGCTACCTAGCTTTTAGCTTTGTGTTTAGCCGCCGGGCCGCCAACACACCGAGGCTTCACTTTTAGCTTCCAGCTAACTCTAGATAACCCTGTTAGCTTAGAACGGGCCGCCAACACCCGCTCTTTTAGGCTAGTTTTTTTTCGCCGGGCCGCCAACGCTGAGCACCTAAATGCTAGCCTAATTCGACGACAAGATGTCCAAATGCGGCAACACAATGTCGGGGCAGGACGAGCATATGGTATCCCTCTATTGCCTGGGGGTCGCTCACGCTCGCAATGCTATCACCGGGGAAGGCCCCACCTGCATCCCCTGCGACAACATGAAGGACCTGAGCCTCAAGAAGTCCCGTCTCCACCGAGTGAGAGCTACCCAGGAGCGACCTGTCCCGGCTCCGCGCACTCGCACTCCGGCCACAGCTACCGTTACCTCCTCCCAGGCCTCGGCAGTCAGGACCGCCAACGCCCACGACTACGAGGCTTGTGGAGCGAGGCCTAAAACGACGACCAGGCCCCGCCAGCCAGCCGGCCGGGAAAACCTTCCTCCAACAGGGCCGCCACCACCCAAGTAGGATTTTCCCCCCGCTCCGGTGGCCAGACCCCGCCAGCAGCTCGTCAGGGCCATCGTGGAACCCCCTCCTAGGCACGCAGCACCCGCTGTTGCGTCTAGCAGGGTAGCTGACCGCCTGGATCCTTCCCCACAGCGCTGGGACAAGGAGGAAGAGGAGGGAGAACTCCCTTCCTACCAGATGCCTTATGACGAGGACTTCGTTATCGTCGACGAAGCTGGCTATGCGTACTACGAGTTCTACAACAACGAAGAGGATGACGACGAAATGCCCCGCTGCCCCCTCTACGAGGATAACGACGGCGACATGCAGGTCGAACAGCAGCAGAAGCTAGGAGCCCAGGACCGCGACGAAATGCTCATAGATGACTCCAACATCATGGGCATTTACAAAACGGCGGTTCTACGGTGCGAGCATGCATGGCCCGAATCCTCAGTCAAGAGGATCCAGTGGGAAGGTAGGAATGAAGAACGACGTCCTCCCCCCCCCACCTAAGAAGCAGAAGCTCCCCCAGGGCCAGAGCCGTCACGCCAAAAGTTTCTCTCACACTCTAACAAAGTTGAAAAGAGAAAACGGGCCATGCCTCTACGCGCCCAGGCCACTAGAGGGCACCAGAGCCTCACAGACAGAGCCTCCCCCGAGAACAGGGAGTCCTCTGTCACGTCACCTGGCTCAGTGGCAGATGTGCGGGGCTTCCCCGTGGATCATGCGCACTATAGCGACAGGATACAGGCTCCAATTTGCCTCGAAACCACCCACCTTCGAGAAAATTATTTGGGTGGTGCACATTCTGCAGGAGGAAATCTTTTCCCTGCTACAGAAAGGCGCCACTTCAGAGGTCTCTGCCAACCAGTCTCTCAACGGGTTTTATTCCCGCTATTTCCTGGTGAAAAAGAAGGGGGGCGGGCTTCGCCCCATTCTAGATCTCAGAGCCCTGAATCGCTTTTTGAAGAAATTCCGCTTCAAAATGCTGACGCCGCCAGTCCTACTGCACTCACTCCGCAAAGGGGACTGGTTCACGTCAATAGACCTACAGGACGCTTATTTTCATATTCCAATTTACCCCCCGCACAGAAAGTTTCTGCGCTTCGGGTTCAAAGGGAGAGTTTACGAGTACAACGTCCTCCCCTTCGGAATGTCCTTGAGTCCGAGAGTCTTTGTGAAGTGTACAGCCGTAAAATTAGCTGTACTTGCCTTAGAACAAAATATTTTGTCAATGACCATTTATTTTATGACTGCCATAATCTGTTGTTACCTGTTATGACAGGCATTACGTCCTCCTTATATTTTAGCAGAGGAAAGGAACTGGTTTACTGTCAAAAACACCACAATGCCCACTCAATGTGTAATAATATGTTAACGTACCAAAAAGTGCTACCACTAAAAAAATATATATCAGCCCTTTTTATGTGTTCCGGCTTTGTGTTCCGGCTTTTACAATGTTGTCCGTGTTGGACGTTTGACTGTGACAGAGTGTAGAATTATACTCAGTGTTTTCGTTTGCAGGATAAATTGGTTTTTGATCAATCGACTCATGTTGCCTAATGCCTACATGGCACTGTGGTATCAACAAATAGTATTTGACAAACATCTGGGACCTTTGTCTGTTGTCTATTGATAAACGATTTCACAGATTATTTCTATAAGAGTTTGTTTTTTCCCTCTATTTTTGTTCGAAAATATTGATCCATTATTTGAAATAAAAAATCTGTTCACAGTAAAAATAAAAATAAAACTATCTGGAGCTGATGGCGGTACTCCTCACTCTGAGGGATTTCGAACCGCGCATCCGAGGTTGTCACGTTCTGGTCAGGACGGACAACACAACAGCTATGTGCTACATCAACAAACAAGGGGGACTCAGGTCCCCTCGCTTGCATCAGTTGCCTCAGAGACTCACAATGTGGTGCGACGCTCGTCTCCTATCCATCACAGCGTGTCACATCCCGGGTGTTCTGAACACAGGGGCGGACCTGCTGTCCAGAGGAACCCTCCGCTACGCAGACTGGTCACTACATCCCCAGGTAGCGAACCAGATCTGGGACAGGTTCGGGACACCCAAGGTGGACGTTTTTGCCTCAGAGCAGAACACGAAGTGTCCTCTCTTCTTCGCCATGGGAGGACCATCGACATTGGGGCTAGACGCTCTAGCACACCAATGGCCCAGGTCCCTCCTCTACGCCTTTCCCCCACTGAGTCTCATTCTTCCCACTCTGGACAGAGTGAGAACTCGGGGTCTGACGGTACTACTAGTAGCACCAACCTGGGGCGTCTGGAGGACGGAGATAGCTCCCCTCCTCTACAGCCAACCATGGCAGCTCCCTCTACGAGCGGATCTTCTCATGCAAGCGGGACAAGAAATCTTCCACCCTTGCCCCAAGGACCTAGACCTATGGGTCTGGCCCGTGAGAGGCTAATGCTGACTGAGGCCGGTCTCCCTCCGAATGTTGTTGCAACAATTCAGAAGGCCAGAGCCCAATCAACAATGACCCGCTATGAAACAGCTTGGCGTGTATTTGAGCAGTGGTGCTCAGAACAACCTAACAAGGTTATTCCATTCCAAGCTTCAGTAGTTGACGTCCTGACATTCCTGCAGGAGTTCCTAGACAGAGGTCTAGGCCTCTCCTCAGTAAAAACCCACTTAGCAGCCATCTCAGCCTGCCATGTGGGCATTAACGACCAGACCATATGGAAACATCCTCTGGTAAAACAGTTTGTGAAGGGCGTACGCAGGGAACACAAGGTCAACAGGCCCCTGGTCCCCTCTTGGGATCTGTCTCTGGTCCTCAGGGCTCTAACCAATGAACCCTTCGAGCCACTGCAGACGGCTGACCTAAAATGTCATACTCTAAAGACAGCCCTCCTAGTCGCCCTGACAACCGCTAAAAGGGTCAGCGATCTACACGCACTCTCAACCATCCCAGAGTGCATGAGATTCGACGAAAGGTCAACCAAGGTAACCATTCTTACCGAAGAACGCTTTCTCAGTTTGCGTACCAGTGGATCTACAGGCTTTCCACCCCCTCCCTTCGCTACCGAAGAGGACAGGAGGCTGAACTGCCTCTGTCCAGTAAGAGCCCTCCGCACTTACATGGACAGAACAGGCCCCTCCAGGATAGGTCATCAACTGTTCATATCCTGGGGTGACAGAACCATGGGAAAACCTGTCACAAAGGTTACTATCTCAAACTGGATAGTGCAGGCCATTCGCCTGGCCTACACCACTCAGGGAGTGGAGCCCCCGCTAACGCTAAAGGCTCATTCCACAAGAGGCATGGCAGCATCCTGGGCACTCCACAAGGGTGTCTCAATCCAGGATGTCTGCACGGTGGCAAGCTGGTCCTCCTCCTCGACCTTCGCCACATACTATAACTTAGATGTGGCAGTGCCCTCTCTAGCGCACGCGGTCTTGGGAGCTGCCGCACCCTAAATGGACTCCGATAAAGTCAGATCAAGTCCATCTCACAAGAGCTCTAGAGGAAATGAGGCAGCGCCCCTCCTCCTCCCTCTATAAAACCCAGGCTGCCTGGGGCAGACTTCACCCTACCCCAGTTAGCCACTCCGGGAAGACACTGACAGTCTAAGACTGGCACCTTTCCACCCTGTGGGACCGGGCTACAAACCTAAGGTTTATCCCCAGCCCTTATTTATCCTCAAGTCCTAGGACTCACTTGGCTAGTTCAGGATATGGGAGTTCATAAGGTCCCATAGAGCGAAATATTTCGCCAACACAACTTAAAAGAACATGGAGGTTACTTTAGTAACCATGGTTCTTTAAGTAAGTGAGCGAAATATTTCACTGAACACCCTTCTGTCTTGCTCTTGGCAGAAGGAAAGTGTTCGAATGAGGCGGTGACGTAGACGCCATTTTTTTGAACCCCAGGTCTGACGTCACCACTCTTAAACCCACAGTACATTATTTTCATGTCCTGTGATGAGTTCATAAATGAAGTTCTGCACCTCGGTTTTGAAAGGAAAACCTCCCATAGAGCGAAATATTTCGCTCACTTACTTAACAGTTTGACTGCGGAAAACGATTTACCAGACTTTTAATCAACCCCCCTTCACTGCCGAGATTGTTGTATTACCTTTAGAGCATACGCTGAATTATGTGGGCTTTTAATCCGCGAAAATCGAGCGAAAAAAGCTCCCCCCGTTTGTTATGAACGGCAGCACCACCCGCCATCTTGGTACACCCGGAAGACGCAGCACAGGACCCTCCTCCATGAGGCGTTGAACCCCATTCGTTTGCATTGGCCTCAATTTCCCAGAAGCCCTAGCAGCCCACAGCATGTGACGATTTCCGGTTTCTCCGTCAAAACAAATGCATCTAGTCTCTTTCTCCGCGGCGAAGAAGGATTTTATTTTTATTTATTACATTACGGCGGATTAAACACATAAAACAAAAGTCGCGTATGTCCGATATGGCAGCGACATTAACCTGGAGTAATCCATTCAAAGCACGGAAACTGTTAAAGAACCATGGTTACTAAAGTAACCTCCATGTTTCCAGAGACCTGTTTTTGAAGCCACGTGATGTAAGCGCATTCAAATCCACCATCTTTGATTTCCAGACCCGAGTGGCACTGGAAAACAAATGCTATTGGCTGGAAGGAGAGGGCGGGTCTTCACTCAGTAGAACCAGTATAAAGCATGCCCTTCTTTCAGAATTATCTTTTTTTTTTTAATTATTATTATGGGAGCATAATAAAAAATAAAAAAACCCAAAAACACAGAAGCATATCATGATTATTGAAAGAAGACTTTAAACTAGGAATTGAAAACATAATGTATATATATTAGAGCTGCCAACGAATATTCGTTTTCCGAATCCATTTCCGAATCCAAAAAATAAATGAATAACCGAATATATCAAATTAAGGTCAGAATTAAAAATAATAATAAAAAATATATTTTATTTATTATTATTATTAGTTTTCACGAGACGGTGCCATGGGTAAGCGACGCGTTGTGACTTGTGAGCTTGTAGATTAGTTATATTTGCCACGCAACACGCCGACACCGGCATACAGAATAAATAAATAAATAAATAAATAAATAAATAAAGAATAAATCATCTCTGCCTCGTACTCTTCCTAGCAGCGCAGCCTGCGTAGTGAGCACAGGGCGGGCGGGGCCGCGGGAGCCTTTTACGTTCTTTGCGCAGTGAGTGTAGGCTGCACAGAATGGTGAAATCTTCCGTCAACAGCGTATCTAGTGATCAGAATCTGGGTCGGTGACTGTTGTTTCGGACAGACGGGAGAATCATGAAGCGACTTTATCCTTCAGGAAATTATAAGAAGATAAATAAAATGCGTAAGGATGAAATGTGGTGCCGGGTCCGGCAGCAGCAGCAGCAATGCAGTGTTCTGTTCTGTGAATTAAATTAATACTGCCTCCGTGCCTCGTTTTGATAAGGCTGTGTGGTAGGATTGCTCATTTAAGAAAAAAAAAGTTTTACTGGAGAAAGGAGAATGAATGCGTTGTGTTCCAACTCGCTTTTCAGCCGCACCAATGCGCGGAGAGAGAGTTGCGCCAGCAATGCGATCTTAAATGTTATGTCTCAGGTTGTATTGGTGTAAATATAATTATTAATAAATCCGAATGGCTCGAATTGAAATCCGAAATCCGAATGGGTCGAATTGCTCGAATCCACGTGGGTTTTTAAAACGAATATCCGAATCCAATTTTTGGACAATTACGGCAGCACTATTATATATAAAAAAAAAAGTTTACTTAATGTAATACAACCAAGTCCGGCAAAACTAGCCTGGTTAATAAACCAGACCGAATCAGCCGTTGGCAAAAATAAATTGCCTGCCGGCGGATTATGGTATGGAGAGGCTCAATTGTACGCCCATTTCCTACACCAGAGAAATGGGGCGGCCAATCGGGACACGGTATGCAATATGGGCGGGCTTTGGTACAGTGACTTTCAATGCTTGAGACCTTTGACTGACAGCCGCTCTGACCAATTGCGTCAAAGAGAAAATGTTTCAACCCGCCCCCCTGGAAATGAAATCCAAGCTGAGCCTCCCAAGACTAATATCCCGCGGTGCGTGCGATATTAGTCTGGTTTATTAACCAGGCTACGGCAAAACACCCATAAACGTTAATGGAATGAGAGTTCTTCTGCAACCAGAAGGAGGGGAAATAGCGACACATCGACGAGAACTGCAGTCTTTTCATTACTTCCACCGGCTTCGTTTGCCGCGGCGGATGCTTGCCGCCTATAGAGCCGGTCGGCTCTAGTGGGGCTTCATGGGAGGCGGGTAGTAGCAGTGGTGGTGGTGGTGGTGGTGAGTCGAAATCGGGCACGGGTCTAGCGAGGGGACGAGGGGTTCTCTTCTTCTCCGTGGCATGGTTTAGGGTCGTTTTGCATGCCGAGCCAAGCCAATCCAAGTCCAGATATGGATGGGGAGGCGTGGCCAGCCCTGGTCACCTGGGGAAGAGCGCCAGCAGCGCGCAGAGCAGCGTGGCGGCCACGGACGGAAGCAGAGCCACAGCACCTCCACATTCCATGGAGTTCTCCTGGAGAGAGAGACCATGAGAGACAACAGAGAGACAACAGAGAGAGAGAGAGAGACCATGAGAGACAACAGAGAGACAACAGAGAGAGAGAGAGACCATGAGAGACAACAGAGAGAGAGAGAGAGAGAGAGAGAGACCAGAGCACCTCCACACTCCATGGAGTTCTCCTGGAGAGACCATGAGAGACGAGAGAGAGACCTCTTAAGTCGTGATAACATAATGACACATAAGTGTAAAGAAGAGGTCCTCCGTTACTTATACTTTGAACATTTATGCTTATTTTGTACCAGTACCAGTGTTTGATTGAATTATTTATATTGGCACAGCTTATGAACTTTAGTCATTTGCATATTTGCACAAAAAGGAAAAAGCAGTCATGATTTTAATTAGTTTATTGAAAAGTATTAAAACATGTGAGCTTGTTTACTCATGTGTTTACTGATTATGTGTGCAAAATAAGCATAATGTGCAAAGTAGAGCACCTCTTCATAACAGCAAGTATCTGACATTACTGTATATTAGGTATACTGTAATTTATAAGGTTTTCTTCATTTCCTGAAAAAATTACATTTTTGGAGACTGTAGAGATATTATGTAAATGAGCGGTTTGAGCTTGTAATGAACTTGTAATTCGCCCAAAATAAGGAACAAAGTGAGTCCATCATTTCAATAAGGGACACGTCTAAGTTTCCAAATGAAGCGACAGATTCTGTACTTCAAGGGACAGTTGGCATTGGCAGCCCTAGTTCTACTGGGAATTTGGAAGCATTTTCTTTTCTTTTTTCCTTCTTTTCTTTTAGCAGAGCGCTTAGCATTTTCAGCCTGGAAATAAATGCATAAATGCTTTGGTTGGACAGACAGACAGACAGACAGACAGACAGACAGACAGACAGACAGACAGACAGACAGACAGACAGACAGACTTCCACTGTTTCCACACGCAAAACGGCCGACAGCCGCGGACAGTTGAAGCTGCGCACAGCTTCTTTTTCCGGGTTTTTAGACAGCTGGTGGATGGAAATTAAGCTCCACCTCCGCGGACAACTGACGCGGCGGAGAGCGTTTCTGGGAATATGGCCATCGCGCAAGTCGTCCGCGGAAGTGGAGCTTCTTTTCCATCCACCAGCTGTCTAAAAACTCGGAAAAAGAAGCTGCACCCAGTCGAGAACGTGCGCGGCTCTTTATAAAGTGTGGCAGCACCGAGACAGTGTGTCTGGTGTGGGCGTGGCCTCACCTCAGGGTGGAAGGGGTGACAGGTGTCCGGGCGTCGCCGGTCCTTCTGGAACTTCAGTCGCTCACACTTGAGAGATTCATTATGTGAGGTCCAGGTTAAGGAACAAACACTCAGTGTACTTTTTCTCAAGTAATGTACTTAACATTTTGAAGTACTTTTATTTCTACTCCACCACATCTCAGATCCAAATATTGTACTTTTACTCCAATATATTTACTTGAAAAGTAAAAGTAACTTTAGTGACTATAGTTACTTTTTTAATTTTGATTATTATTACAAAACATACACTAACCACATACATTATACACTAACCATACAATCTCACAATGCGCATTGTAGATCGGCTATTTTCA
This sequence comes from Protomyctophum parallelum, assembly GCF_964188405.1. Taxonomy (NCBI): domain Eukaryota; kingdom Metazoa; phylum Chordata; class Actinopteri; order Myctophiformes; family Myctophidae; genus Protomyctophum; species Protomyctophum parallelum. Next base: position 15,044,580 of record NC_139705.1, on the reverse strand, counting down.
GCATGCAATCAAGTGCAAAATCTGCCATTACACCACCATCAAGGCCTACGAAAATATTTTTTGGTCGACAAAACCAACTGTAGATTTAGTCGACTATTAAATCAATATTTAGTTGATTAAAACTAGACTCAATCTATAACATTTCAGGTGACTAAAACAAAATGAAGTACTCCACAGTAAATGTACTCATTAAGAACCGTGTACTGAAGTACTCCACAGTAAATGTACTCATTGAGAACCGTGCACTGAAGTACTCCACAGTAAATGTACTCAGTTCCTTTCCATGGCATGGTCTACCTCCTTATTTATAATGGAAAGGACACGTGTTGTGGAGTGCACCGTGGTGGAAAGATGCCCTTGTTGAAGGCAGGGCTATTTTTGCTCACTGCAAGAGAGGAGGAAAAACTTGCTGCTGTTGCCGGGGAAGAAACCATGTATCTCCAAATTTCCCCTTTTTTATTTTTCATATTTACCACAGCACCATCTGGTGGATGGCTCAGGGCGCCATCCTTCTACCCTAATAGACAGGGGGTACACAAGCACATGGCCGTTTATCCGTGCTCCTTCTCCTACCAAACCACACTGTTGGCACACATCTCTCCATGCAAAATAAAATCTTCACGCTCCCAGAATCCAGCTGCACTACATTGCATCCACACAACTGTCATATTTACTGTACAAATATTACTTTTGCACAACATTTCGCTGTGATGCAAATTACATCACAACTTTCTCATTCCCCGGTACCTCCCCTTTTCACTGCACACACATACACACACACACACACACACACACACACACGTGCGCACACACATACACAGGGCACAGCAGCACGGTACAGCACAGTATGCTACAGTACAGTACAGTATGGTAAGGCACAGCACAGTACAGTATGGACCAGTACAGTGCGTTACAGTATGGGACAGTATTGTACGGTACAGTACAGTACAGAAGAGAAGAGAGCAGAACAGAGGAGAAGAGAGCAGAACAGAGGAGTACAGTACAGTACAGTACAGTACAGTACAGTACAGTACAGTACAGTACAGTACAGTACAGTACAGTACAGTACAGTACAGTACAGTACAGTACAGTACAGTACAGTACAGCACAGCACAGCACAGTTGAGTCGAGTCGAGTGTAGAGTGTGAGTAGAGTAGAGTGTGAGTAGAGTAGAGTGTGAGTAGAGTGCGAGTAGAGTGCGAGTAGAGTGCGAGTAGAGTGTGAGTAGAGTGTGAGTAGAGTAGAGTGCGAGTAGAGTGCGAGTAGAGTGCGAGTAGAGTGCGAGTAGAGTGCGAGTAGAGTGCGAGTAGAGTGCGAGTAGAGTGCGAGTAGAGTGTGAGTAGAGTAGAGTGCGAGTAGAGTGCGAGTAGAGTGCGAGTAGAGTGCGAGTAGAGTGCGAGTAGAGTGCGAGTAGAGTGCGAGTAGAGTGCGAGTAGAGTGCGAGTAGAGTGCGAGTAGAGTGCGAGTAGAGTGCGAGTAGAGTGCGAGTAGAGTGCGAGTAGAGTGTGAGTAGAGTAGAGTGCGAGTAGAGTGCGAGTAGAGTGCGAGTAGAGTGCGAGTAGAGTGCGAGTAGAGTGCGAGTAGAGTGCGAGTAGAGTGCGAGTAGAGTGCGAGTAGAGTGCGAGTAGAGTGCGAGTAGAGTGCGAGTAGAGTGCGAGTAGAGTGCGAGTAGAGTGCGAGTAGAGTGCGAGTAGAGTGCGAGTAGAGTGCGAGTAGAGTGCGAGTAGAGTGCGAGTAGAGTGCGAGTAGAGTGCGAGTAGAGTGCGAGTAGAGTGCGAGTAGAGTGCGAGTAGAGTGCGAGTAGAGTGCGAGTAGAGTGTGAGTAGAGTAGAGTGCGAGTAGAGTGCGAGTAGAGTGCGAGTAGAGTGCGAGTAGAGTGCGAGTAGAGTGCGAGTAGAGTGTGAGTAGAGTAGAGTGCGAGTAGAGTGCGAGTAGAGTGCGAGTAGAGTGCGAGTAGAGTGCGAGTAGAGTGCGAGTAGAGTGCGAGTAGAGTGCGAGTAGAGTGCGAGTAGAGTGCGAGTAGAGTGCGAGTAGAGTAGAGTGCGAGTAGAGTGCGAGTAGAGTGCGAGTAGAGTGCGAGTAGAGTGCGAGTAGAGTGCGAGTAGAGTGCGAGTAGAGTGCGAGTAGAGTGCGAGTAGAGTGTGAGTAGAGTAGAGTGCGAGTAAAGTGTGAGTAGAGTAGAGTGCGAGTAGAGTGCGAGTAGAGTGCGAGTAGAGTGCGAGTAGAGTGTGAGTAGAGTAGAGTGCTAGTAAAGTGCGAGTAAAGTGCGAGTAGAGTGCGAGTAGAGTGCGAGTAGAGTGCGAGCGAGTATAGTGCGAGTAGAGTGCGAGTAGAGTAGAGTGCGAGGCGAGTAGAGTGCGAGTAGAGTGCGAGTAGAGTGCGAGGCGAGTAGAGTGCGAGTAGAGTAGAGTAGAGTGCGAGTAGAGTGCGAGTAGAGTGCGAGTAGAGTACGAGTAGAGTACGAGTGCGAGTAGAGTGCGAGTAGAGTATGAGTGTGAGTAGAGTGCGAGTAGAGTACGAGTAGAGTACGAGTGCGAGTAGAGTGCGAGTAGAGTGCGAGTAGAGTGCGAGTAGAGTACGAGTAGAGTACGAGTGCGAGTAGAGTGCGAGTAGAGTGCGAGTAGAGTGCGAGTAGAGTGCGAGTAGAGTGCGAGTAGAGTACGAGTAGAGTACGAGTGCGAGTAGAGTGCGAGTAGAGTGCGAGTAGAGTACGAGTGCGAGTAGAGTGCGAGTAGAGTGCGAGTAGAGTGCGAGTAGAGTACGAGTAGAGTACGAGTGCGAGTAGAGTGCGAGTAGAGTGCGAGTAGAGTACGAGTGCGAGTACGAGTGCGAGTAGAGTGCGAGTAGAGTGCGAGTAGAGTGTGAGTAGAGTGTGAGTAGAGTAGAGTGCGAGTAGAGTGCGAGTAGAGTGCGAGTAGAGTGCGAGTAGAGTACGAGTAGAGTACGAGTGCGAGTAGAGTGCGAGTAGAGTGCGAGTAGAGTACGAGTGCGAGTAGAGTGCGAGTAGAGTGCGAGTAGAGTACGAGTGCGAGTAGAGTGCGAGTAGAGTGCGAGTAGAGTAGAGTAGAGTGCGAGTAGAGTAGAGTGTGAGTAGAGTGCGAGTAGAGTAGAGTGCGAGTAGAGTGCGAGTAGAGTGCGAGTAGAGTGCGAGTAGAGTGCGAGTACACTCAGTAGGCGTTTGGGTTATGATGACGATGTCACGCGCATAGCCTCTACTCTACACAGCATACAATTTGACACAAATACTACAGTCTCTGAGTATCGGTGCTCTGTCTGCTATTGATCAGCCTCTGCCATGCACTGTGTGGGCTCTGGTGAAACACCCTGGTCCATCTGTTGGAGCCTCAACTTCAGATCTCATCCACCACATTTTCACCACTTCTCTTTCATCTAGTGACGACGGGGTGGGTAGGGTGACGTATGTGTGTGTGTGTGTGTGTTGGGGAGGGGGGGGGGGGGGGCACTCCTCCCCGGAAAAAAAGCCTTGCCGCAAAATTAAAACGGTCCCCCTCACTTGTTCCCGTCGCTGCAGCTTAGTCGGTGGTGGACACTAAACTATTCTCTAGTCATAACGCTGCTGACACTGGAATCCACACAGTGGAAAGAGCTCTCTCTCTCTCTCTTTCTCTTCAAACTCATGACAGGCTAATTCTGTTGTCCTCCACTATGAGGAAGAAACCTCAGACCCCCCAGTGAGTCACTAGACCTGGCCACTAGAACACTATCCCGCGGACAAACGTTGGGAGGGCAAACTCCCCCGGAGGTCATTTTTGTCTCCCACTCTGCAGTTCCGTGGACGTCTATTATGGACCCCCAACTGGCTACATCAAGAGTGTAACCGTGGAAAAGGTCACCTACCAAAAAACGACCATTGGACTGCTATCATATTATATTACAACACTACACTGCATTTATCTTAACATTCTGATACCATGCACTATATATCATTGTTATACCATATTATATTATCTTAATATCTTACACCATTACATTTATTATTATTGCTATATATTGCTACTATTTGTATTTGCCTGTATCTCCTTCTCTCCCTATTCTTGTCTCTATTTCTCTCCCCAGACACGGTTGAGGCAGATGGCCGGGTTCTGCTTGACGTTTCTTCTTAAGGGAGAGTTTTTCGTTACCACTGTCGCAAAATTGCGTGCTGAGGGTGGGATCTCTGTCGGTCCTTTGCTCATGTAAAGTGTCTTGAGACAACTTGTAGTGATTTGACACTTTAATGAAATTGTATTTAATTGAAAATAGCCGATCTACAAGCCCACAACGCATGGCGATGCCACGACAACGACGATAATATGCTTGATCCATCCGCCTCCCCCCGCGACCTCTGCCATCCGATCGTTGGTGTCCACCGGGCCACCTCGTTCAATGGGTAAAAAGGATATACATGATCTCGATGGGGACCATGGTGACGGGCTCGATCATGCTGCAGTCACACTTGTTGTCCGTCACCACCATGAATAGATTACTGCTGGGGATCTGCTGGATCACAAAGGATCTGCCGAGAGAGAGAGAGAGAGAGAGAGGGAGACAGACGGACAGAGAGCGAGAGAGAGAGAGAGAGAGAGAGAATCTGAAATCCCAGTTGAATAGAATTGTGTACGTGACAACATGAAGCCTCCGTGACCCAATGAATATTGCATGGCTTCATTTAAAAAAACAAAAAAACAAAACAGATGTCCACAGGCTGATTAGAACACAGGAATTGGTCTATGTTGTGTAGATGAAGGGGGAAATTTGACAACATTTTGTCTTGATGACAGAAGTTTGAACTGTGCCATTATAAACAACATAATAAAGAGTTAGTGAGTTACTGTACATTATGAAATCCACAATCCCTCAGAACTCTGCTCAGCCGTTTCCAATAATCATTCGTTAATGAGTTCCTTTCTCTCAAGTTCAGTCGATTCTGTTTCTATGGCTTATTGCACGCTTTGCACATTGCGTTTAGCATTAGGACCAGAGCACTGCACAGTAGTGCGAAGCCCTATTGAAATCGCAATGATTATTATTATTTTATCCACAATGAATCGCATTCTGTAGGCTACTACGGCACTGCTAACAAACGTGTTAATACGGTATTCAAACAATCAATCAGAGAGAGAGAGAGAGAGAGAGAGAGAGAGAGAGAGAGAGAGAGAAAGAGACATACTGTACAGAGACAGAGAGAAAAGAAAAAGGACCACTCTCTGAGGAAGGCTTGACACCAAAAGGCGTCCGTGTTTGCTATGTCTGTCTGTGTGCCTTAATACTATGAATAAAAAGTACCAGAAGGACTTTGGAGTGCTGGCTATTTCTTTCTTACAGAGAGAGAGAGAGAGAGAGAGAGAGAGAGAGAGAGAGAGAGAGATACATAGATACAGAGAGAGAGAGACAGAAAGAGAGATACGGAGAGACAGAAAGATGGGGGGGGGGGGGGTTGGCGAGCAGACAAGGAGACTATAGGAGAGTATAGGCTTGACGTACATTTCCATGTGTGTCAGTGGATTTGTGTTACCAATGTTCACATTCCCTCTCAGGGGGGGTTGGGGGGGTGGGCAGAGGGGGGGTGGTTGGACATGTGTCAAGAAGATGACTTGTGTCTCTGCCAGCTGTCAATAAACACACTCTATGCACTGAGACAGAAAGACAGGCAGACAGGACAGAATATGCAACAAACATGCGCGCGCGCACGCACACTCACACACTCACACACACACACACAGGGCGGGGGGTTTCTTTCCACTTTCTCGTCTCTTCATCTCATCTCCTGTACTCTCTCTCTCTCTCTCTCTCTCTGTCTCTCTCTCTCTCTCTCTCTCTCTCTCTCGCCCTCCCCCCCCCCCCCCGTTTCATCCCATCACGGGGCGAGCACCAATGAAGTGTCGCAGAATATAAAACACTCCAAAAAGGGGAGACAAATGGGAACCACACTTTTTGGGTTCCCCCCAGACTCAGAGCTCCCCCCCCCCCCCTCCCCTCTATGGTATGGCTGTAGTTTTTACTGGACCCAGAGATCAGGGCCTCATGGCTGGGCCTGATTTATGACCCGGGCCCAGGGCTTTATGAAGAGGAGAAGGCCGTAAAGATGATCTCTTCTTTTTCTCTCACTCTCTCTCTTTCTTTATCTCTAACTCTCTCCCCGAAAAAAACCCCAACCCCCTCTCCTCTCTTCTCTTCTCTTCTCAAGCCGGCCGGGTGATTTATAGCGCTCACTGCGAGGCATATATCAGGACTTGTATGAAGGCATGCACCTATGCACATGTCTGCACACACACACTTGCGCGTGCGCAGGCAGACACACACACACACACACACACACACACACACACACACACACACACACACACACACACACACCCCCCCACACACACACACACACACACACACACACACACACACGTGTATATATGCAGCCGGCTGGACAAATCCCATCTCTTGAAAGGAGGACAGGAACTATGACAGAGTGGGAGAGACCTGACGGATACGGACAGGCGAGCTATCTTCCAGGCATATCTCCATCTCGTACTGAAGTGAAAAGCCACGTCTTGACATAATCCCAGAAACACAGCCGTGCCGCCATTTTATGTACCACAACTAACACAGTGGTTTACAAAGGTTTTTCTTTTTGTTTTTTAGCTCAAGACCCCAGTGTAGACACTGTGTAGTGTCTTCCCACGGGACCCAAACATAAAAAAAAGAAAAAAGGTATTGTCCACAAATCTTACTTTTTTCTTACACTTACTTTCATCCACTCAACCTGGCATCCCTATTTTGGGCATGTCATTTTATTGTTAAGATAGTATTTTTATTTAAGTTACAAAAAAAAGTGCCGTATCGCGTTGTATCACAACACATTGATTGTGATTGTCATAGATTGGTAATTTCCGCCATGTCGTGTGTGCGAGAACTATAATGTGTGCATGCGTGCGCAACAATTTACTTACTTTGCCTACTTTATTTAGGCATTTAGCAGACCCTCTCATCCAAAGTGCAAAGTAAATACATTTACAGTACATTGAATGCAGAGAGACAGTGTTGTGCCTCAGTAATCTATAGGATCACATAGAATGCAGAGAGACATTGTAGCACCTCAGAAAACTATAGGATCACATAGAAAACCAAAGTCAAACCAAGAATAGTCCGATCTGGCCCAGAATATCACCTGATTTCAACCAGCATAAATTCTGCCCACTAAGACAGACATCCTGGATGAATCAGAGAGAGTCCGAATGAGGCCAGATTAACTTTAAGTAATAAATCATAACTAGTCAGATCTGGCCCAGAATAGATATCTATCTATCTTCTATCTATCTATAAATAAATGCAAGTCTCTGTGTCTGTCTGTGTGTAATCCACGTAACTCGAGAACTGTTCACCCAACCGACTTCCACACCACCACAGGGGGTGCAGTGCCTGGTGTCGAGTCGGTCGGACCCCCAGTTGTCCAGGACAGCCCCAAAAGTCCTCTGCCCGGGCTCTGGACCGGGCCCCTGCCCAGGCATGCCTGACACAGAACTCCATATATAGGAATAAAGGTACACAGAGAGACAGATACAGAAATATCCTTTTCTGACATCACAATGTCTGACAAAGAACTCCAGAACTCCATTTATGGGCATAAAAATAAATTCAACGCAGTGCAGTGCCCACGGGCACTGTATCCTAGTTATTTCAACTGGTGCAGACGTCCTAGAAATGACGTAAAGATCACCCCCATATGGACTGTGATCTGGCTTAGTCCTGAACGTCACCAAAGAACGTCATTATAATGCTATCCTGACGTCATTTGTCTTAAACTATACTAAATGCTATCCTGACGTCATTTGTCTTAAACTATACTAAATGCTATCCTGACGTCATTTGTCTTAAACTATAATATAGGATCACAGGTAAACAAAAGACAAAGCCTGCTTGGGAACCGACCACATCTCACCATGACAAGCAGCAGAAAGCCGACAAGGGAGAGCAGCCCGTATCATGCCGCTACAAACCAACCCAGGCAGAGCCAATTCCAATCAGGCTGAATTAGGATCTGCTGGTGGTTAATAGTGCGCGCTCTCACCCGGAGCGCAGCGCAGCACCGCTCTGACAGAAAGCACAGCGCAGCACAGCGCAGCACACAAGTGCGGAATGTCCTGTAGGTTCGAGTAAATGGTCACACCCGCCTCGCGACTTTCCCTACTCGCAGGACTCTGGGGGATGAGGATTTACTATTCTGTCCATATCGGGTTGCAACTCGAACGGAGTTCAGTCGGCTAAAGCAAACTTTGCAACATCTCGACGCGGCAACTCGTGCGCTTTAGCTCAATTGGTGGTGTCTCTCGTGGCTCAAGTTCGCTTGAGACAGTGCCTGTCCGTCGTGGTCTAAAACTGTACTTTTTTAAAGATTCCGCACTAGCCGCAGCGTAGCTTTGCACAGCACAGCACAGCACAGCACAGCACAGCACAGCACAGCACAGCACAGCACAGCACAGCACAGCACAGCACAGCACAGCACAGCACAGCACAGCACAGCACAGCACACAGCTCTGATAGAAAGCAGAGCTGCGCGGTCCTGGAAGAAAGACTTAAACACATCCTGACAGCACAGCTGCTGGCCTTGAACAAACCCAGAGCGCATGCAGACAGCGCACGCACACACACATGCACGCACAGACGCACATATCATCTTTGTCGGGAAGAAACCTATTATCTCCCATATTTTAACTGTTTTTCACAAATGAACGCCCTGCGTGAACACACCCCAGCACCCTGCGTGAACACACCCCAGCGCCCTGAATGAACACACCCCGGCGTCACATAAAAGCATCAAAAGTAGCAGATGCACAAGCTGCAGTTTCGAGCTTATAGATCTACCTTTGATCTGTTTTTTTATTTGAATCCTGAAAAGTAACAGTTTTGACACATATGAGGTTTCCACCTGACAGAGACAATATGCTGCTGTATGCATAGTGTGCACATACAGTACAGTACATTCATGCACGCACGCACGCGCACACACAGTATATGTATTAGGTACGCACACACATACAGTACTGTACGTCGAACATGTCTGTGTGTTTTCACTGCTAGTGAGGAGCCCACACCGGGAGGACGCCGTAGACTAGAGCCTCCGTGTGTGTGTGTGTGTGTGCATACTTTCATATTTGTAGACTAGCACACACATCACAAGTGCATACACACCCTGGCGCAGACGCACGCGCATACACACACACACAGTGAAGATGTGAGCCAGCAGACAGACAGAGAACAGAGACATGCAGGGTGTGAGTCAGACGAGAGATAGTGAAGGATGGAAGACGGACGGACGGACGGACAGACAGACAGACTTTTTTAAGCCCCCTTTTCTCCCCGAATGTAGTCGTTATGGCAGTTCATTCCTGCCCACGTGCATTGCTGTGTGTTGTCACTGAACAGCTGCCAGAGAGAGGAGCCCCCACAGGGAGGACGCAGACTAGCCTCCATGACAGACCTCCCACCCAACACTCCCTGCTGACAGGACAGTACGTGACAGACCTCCCACCCAACACTCCCTGCTGACAGGTCAGTACGTGACAGACCTCCCACCCAACACTCCCTGCTGACAGGTCAGTATGTGACAGATCTCTCACCCAACACTCCCTGCTGACAGGTCAGTACGTGACAGACCTCCCACCCAACACTCCCTGCTGACAGGTCAGTATGTGACAGATCTCCCACCCAACACTCCCTGCTGACAGGTCAGTACGTGACAGATCTCTCACCCAACACTCCCTGCTGACAGGTCAGTATGTGACAGATCTCTGACCCAACACTCCCTGCTGACAGGTCAGTACGTGACAGATCTCTCACCCAACACTCCCTGCTGACAGGTCAGTACGTGACAGACCTCCCACCCAACACTCCCTGCCGACAGTATGTGCAGTGACAACTATCACCCTCCTCGCCTGACTTAATTCCTTCCCCTAGGAGTTATGACACTCCACTGCCGCTCCGTTCCGCGGCCGACGCCGCAACGGCCGAGACATGTGTTGCCAGTTAGAAATCACCCATGTCTTCCCTGTGAGGTTAGGGTTAGGGTGTCAGCGTTGCTGGTTAAACCCCCCCCCCATAGCTCCTGACATGCGAATCAGCCGTGTCTTCCATGGGAGGTATAGGGTACGGGTGAGGTTATGGGGTAGGGTGTCGCACTGATGGTGCCGCCGAGAAACACTGCCGCAGGTATGGTCGGCAATTGGTGGCGAGCGACTCCGCGGCATCAGCCACCCCCACTGAGAACCACTGTCTGAACGGAGCTAGTGGAGATGCTGCTGGCAACCTTCGCCTCTCTTTATAAACACACGACACACAATCCACCACTATTCTATCTCCACTGTCTGTGGCTACGTAGTGCGTATCAGCACCATGGTGTCAGCAAGGCAAACTAAACGGCCCAGACATCTAAAGCCCCGCGAGAGGAGGCCGTTTGGAAAGCGTTTTCGTTGCTGTCGGGGCATAAACCTCCACATGAAAATGTGTTTGAATCTTTCCACAAAATAACGCCCTACTTGATCATCACTACAGCGTCACGCAGAAGCATCAATAGTAGCTAAAAATGTGGTGCCAAGCGACGCCTTTTGAGCATGTAGATCTGCTATTTTTGCAATGTTTCGAATCACGTAAAGTAACAGTTTTGGACATAATGGTTTCCACCTGACAGAGACGATTTCCAGCTTAGAATGACTTAATGTAATGAAGTTCCAAGCGTCATTTTGGTGACATTCTGCTTTCTATCTTGGCTGCATGATGGATGTGCCCATGCAGAGTATTGGGCATATTGCTTGTTTTGGTGTCTCTTGCTTTTCCCAAATAGAAGACTGTATTTTCGTTGTGATTTTGACCTTTTAATCGCCGGCAGTGATCTCAAAGAACTGGCAGTGAGACCCGTGCTGGCCATGTCGGTTTTTTTGCCACATAATTTTGCACAAAGCTTTAGTGTTTGACTTGGGTCAGGAGCGATCCAGGTTTTTAAATTTGGGGTGTTCGAGCCATATACGCTCAAAAACAAACAATGACACAATTTCACACTTTTTTTCCCACCCTTTAAGTCTACCAGACTAACGTTAGTGCTGTTTTGATGCCGACTCAGAAACAATTGCCTAACTGCAGTGAATGCAATAATAATACAGGGCAGCCCTTTGCTTGAATTAGACATGTTGCCCAGATTGAAAGCTGACATCCAGAGAGCTCTCACAAGAAAGCTTAGGTCAGTCAAGGTTCTCAAACTTGTTTGGCTTCTGCTTGTTCTGTGCTTTTTTATATTGTTAAACGCTTCAGCAGATCAGCAGGTTCACGCACAGTTTGTTAATGATTTATGATCATTAATGGCATGTTGCCCCCGCGCCACGATACGCATAAGCGGTTCGAAGATGGATGGATGGAAAGGCATAAAGATTATTTACAATAACAAAATATATACCAGCCGCTTATCAGCCACTGGAGTAGTGTGGTGGTGTTTGCAGTTTAAGTATCAATACTGCAATGTAGAAACGCAGTAAACAAAATGTACTTGAGTAAAAGTATGCTATATATTTTTTTCATGGCCCAGCAGTGGGTCCCGGGCCACAGGTTGAGAATCCCTGGCCTATATTAGTGGACCTTCGTCAGAGCATTTTTCAAACTTGACTTATCGTCACAATTAACAAAAGTTTCATAAGGCCTTGTGTCGTGTGTAATTCAGCAATTATCGATTTTAACGGCTTCAGCTGGTTGCAAATAAAGCTATAAACGCAAAGCGATGTTTTTGCAATTGCTGCAGTTCTCCCGTTTCCTACAGACAGTATAGGACAGCAGGAACCCAACGTTCTGTTCTTGAACCGCTTATCGTAGGAGGAGGAAACTCGTATCTCCATGGATAGACTTCGTCATTCAAGAGTCGCACAAAAGCAAGGAAAATATCCCATCTACCAGCGGTGGAAAGTAATCAAGTACATGTACTCAAGTACTGTACTTATAAATATTATTTTGAGGTAGGCTACTTTTACTTTACTGGGTTATTTCCGCTTTTCAGTACTTGTAGGATACTTCTACTTCACCACATCTCAGAGGCAAATATTGTACTTTTACTCCACCACAATTATTTGAATACTTTAGTTACTAGTTACTTTGTACTAGATAAATTATTATAAAACATACATTAACCACTTTAGCCAATATAAGCCATTTGAAATTAGCCGATCTACAAGCTCACAATGCGGCATGTTGTGAGCTTGTATAGAGAGGTATTTTCAAACATTTTAGTACGTTTACTTTTGGTACATTAAGTAGCCTTATTTTGACGCCAATATTACTTGTAACAGAGTATTGTTATATTGTGGTATTGTTACTTTTTCCTAAGTACAATATCTGAGTACTTTTTCCACCAATTGTGAAAAATCTACAAGCTCACAATGCGCCACACTGCAACATGCACATTGTGAGATCATGATGGCTATTGGCTATTTTCAAATAATAATGAAAATAGGATTTCTTATGACATACAGGGTTTCCTCGCGACAGGAACATTATACAACTCCCATAGTGAACAATTGGTTGAGGCATATGAAATTAGAGGAAGAAAAAAAATATTCAGGGGAGACCACAGGGTTTCTGAGATGACTACTATTTGAGTCTGTGGGTAAGAATGTTGTTAAAAGCTCATAAGACTACAGCGTTTGCTGACTAAGAGCAAAGGAAATTATAAAAATGTTGTTTAATATGGCCCAGAAAATGACATGTGGTGGGTGTGCAATTGTTTTCACAATTCAGCATTTGATAAGCCCAAAGGAGATTGGTATAGTAACAAATAAAAGTTTAAGGCTTTTTAAACCTAATTATTTAACAATAATATTTGTTGCCAGAGTGTAATTTCTTCAGGCTTTTCAACCTTTATTTCACAGTGGGTTGAGAGACAGGAAACATGAAAAGACAGTAGTAGCAGCAGTAGTAGTCGCTATCAAGCCTGGTTATTTTTGCAACAGCAAGTGACAATACAGCAATGTGTGTGGGGGGAGGAATCAATTGGCATAACGACTACAGTACATTGGGGAGGAAAAAGGGGTGGATCACTGTGAAAAATAATATTCCATGATTTTTCAAAGGTTAGTGTAAACGCCCAGAATAGAGCACCGAAGTCTGACGTGAATATCGCTAGAGGGCACTAAGTCCACAGGTTTGTGTATTTATTAATTTGTAATCCCCAGGCATAGGTGGATCTTAGAAGAACTGTGTTTATTTCTGCAGTTTCACTCAATATTATATTATTTATTAATTTATATTTCAACACAATATTTTTGGACCACAATTCTAATAGATGATTTAAAAATGACCCAATGTTTATTCTCCATTGAGAAAAACTTCTGCGAACCCGTTGGAACCAGGGGATGATCAGTGGCTGGCAAGGGTAGCTATAGACCAGTGGTTCCCAAACCTTTTCATGTCAAGGACCCCCACATTGACACTAATTAGCCCGCGGACCCCCATTTGAAAATATATGCCAGTCGCCCCCATAAGAGGAGATTTTTACGGCTCTAGCAGAGATTCTCAACCTGTTTAATTTCAAATACCCCCAGTTTGACCTGCATTAGTCTACGGACCCCCATTTAATGGCATTTCTATCTCTGGGACCCCTAATTTATATTGTAAAAGCAATGTTAATTTAATTGTACAAATGCATTTCCATATACACTCTCAGAGTTAACAGACCCATAAGGGTCCATTTGGTTCGATACTATCATTTTGGTGGGGACCCCCTGGAACTCCATCAAGGACCCCACTTTGGGAACCACTGCTATAGAGCACCGAAGTCCTGACGTCACTGTCAGTAGAGGGCGCCAGTCCACAGGTTCGTGTACTTTTTATTTGCATTGTAATCCCCATAGGGGGATTTTAGATCGCCTCATATAAGAACTGTGTTTGAAAAATAAACCGATCATCCCGGCCTTTTCACTCATATGGATATGAAGTATGAATATTATGAAGCATCGACAAATATACCAAAAGAGTAACAAAATAAGCCTTAGAAACGAGTCAAACAACCCAGAGACTACATTTCCGGGTAGGCGGGTGGCTGCAGCTGCCGTAATGTTAATTACATTTAAAAAGATATATATATTATTTAATGTTTCGTGGTTAATTACCACCAGCTGAACTTACGACAACGAGGAATCTCAGGAACGCAATGTGTTAACAGCTGGGCGTGACGTATATTAGCAGCGACATTGCTTTCATATGTAGTTTCAAGGCTTTTGCGGCCAAATTAATTCCATTTTCTCCAGAAACTGGCTGTATCAAATATGAATGGACATCATTAACGACGCACAGCCACTCCCCTGACAGAAAGGCCGGGATGATCGGTTTATTTTTCAAACACAGTTCTTATATGAAGCGACCTAAAATCGCCCTATGGGGATTTCAAATAAAAAAATACATGCACCTGTGTACTGGCGCCCTCTACTGAGAGTGACGTCAGACTTTGGTGCTCTATAGGCGATGTTTTAACTCTTAACGCCCCTACTTGATCACACTACGGTGTCACACAAAAGCTCCAAAAGTAGCAGATCCACAAGCTCGAAACGTGGCGCGAAGTGATACATTTCAAGCTTGCAGATCTGCTACTTTGAGACGTTAGAATTTTAAGTAACAGTTTGGGACATAACGAGGTTTCCAGCAGACACTGATGACATTCAAAGCAGCGCCTCTCCGCTCGTAAAAACGCTCTCCGTGGACACACTAACTCAGCTATGTTTTGCGCTGCCGCCGCGGCCAAAAACCCATCAATTTTGGGGGAGTCCCTGACACTGTGTTTTGAAGAACGACTCGAAGACCTACTGTTCTCTATACCTTCAGAGCGTCAGTGTGCTAACAAGCACCTATACAATATTAATGAGTCTGTGCAGGCGGCTGGCAGTGGCGACATCCAAATATACAGCACTGTCTCGCTAACACATACAGCCATGATTCTTCCAGCATACAGGGTCTCAGGGAGAGAGAGAGAGGTTCTGTAACACATGATCTCATGTCTACATGTCTGACTGGAGAGAAGCTGTAGCTCATTGCTCTCCACAAACTCCTCCGTCTTCTTCCCCGAGACGAGGCGTGCATGCACTGTGTCGACAGTGTAATGAAGTACATTTACCGGAGTATTGTTGTACTGCACCCAACTAGTAATCTGTATGAGATGCTGCCGCCATCCCGAAGCCACTGGCAATATAGACTGCCAATGAAAGCTTCTTCCCGCGTATACGGTCAGGTACATGAAGGAACTCTCGAGGACGAGAAAGAACCAGGGCAAAGGAAACCGCAACCCAATCAAAACCAGAGATAAGTTGTACACGAGATGTAACAAAGTACAACCTTGAACCTGCAGTAGTTCTCAAGCTTTTTAGTGCCAATATTTAATATGTATTTGGCCGCGGACCACCAACCACCCCGTCCATCTGAAATGTGTTGTGCCAAGGAGGGACCCCCCACAAGAGAAGATTTGTGTTTACATGAAGTGTTTACGGGAGTATGCATGTAGTACTTTGACTCAAGTACTATAGGCATTGAGTACTTATACGGTACCATAGTGCGTGTCCAGAGAAAGAGACAGCCAGTGTCTTGATCGAATTGATTGATTGTGTGAGTAGAGTAGAGTAGAGTAGAGTAGAGTAGAGTAGAGTAGAGTAGAGTAGAGTAGAGTAGAGTAGAGTAGAGGAGAGGAGAGTAGAGTAGAGGAGAGGAGAGGAGAGGAGAGGAGCAGGATATACGACCTTGTGTATTGTCGCTAATAGATTCCCTATAGCACGGTGGAGAAGACATTACATGGTTTCCATCTTAAAGCTCGTGTTACAGGGTTTGGAGAAGCATGCAGCGCAGTAATGGAGATTAAATCATCCACTTGGACCGTGATTCCACGGAGCTGGATGGCCGTGCACGGTGCCGTGCGCTGCGTGCATCTGTCTGTCTGCCTGCCTGTCGTGCACTGTCTGCCTGCCGTGCGTTGTGGGCTGTCTGCCTCAGTGGGACGTCACTATATGGTGTTGGCACGACCGTGCACGCATGCACATACATGCACGCACGTGCTCACACATGCATACAGCACTGAAGAGAGAGAGGTTCAGCAGGCTTCAGATATATTATGTGCTGTCGCCGGCCAGAATCGTTTTTATGGTTTTGTATGTTTTTCTTTTTTGTAAATTAATGTAAATTAACTCCTTTTCAACCCTTTTCGTATCAAGGCCCATTATTCTTTTCTGCATTTGAGCCACGGACTACCATTTGATGACATTTAGCTTCTCAGACCCAAAACTTTGAATATTTTGTTGGATAATAGTTTGTCCACAATTCCATGATGTATTGATGTTGGTACCATAGGAGAGATAACAGGCAAACATTGATCAAAATAACAATACTTCTACATTCTCTAATTGTGTAGACTTCTTGTAATGCAGATGTTCTCTTGAGAGCGTAAAATGAAACCAAATTGTTTTCATTTTACGCTCTCAAGAGTTAAAGATCTATAAGGGTCCATTTGGTTACCAACTCTCCATCATTTAGCTGGGGACCACCTGGAACCCTCTCAAGGACCACTGGTGGTCCCCCGGACCACTGGTTGAAAACCACTACCACTAGGTGGCGTAGGTGTCCAGTGCCAGAGAAATGTACGACATGGGCAGATCTTGAGCTCTTGTCTGTTGTCTGTGTCCTTTGAACCGGATGTAGAAGTCAGCCATTTCGTGCTGTGCCACTGGTTGTGTTGTGTGGATCTGATTGCTGTCATTGTCTGCGCAACCTCAAATTCATGTTTTATACATTTTCCATGAAGGAAATAAAGTCTGTGTCCACGCGCATGTGAACACACACACACACACACACACACACACACACACACACACACACACACAGTAAGATATTCAGTTAATATGACCATTTGTGATTCTCTGAGAGATACGCTGTATTCTCTGAGAGATACGATGTATTCTCTGAGAGATATGCTGTATTCTCTGAGAGATATGCTGTATTCTCGGAGAGATATGCTGTATTCTCGGAGAGATACGCTGTATTCTCTGAGAGATATGCTGTATTCTCTGAGAGATATGCTGTAAGTTTCCATGTGGTTACGTTTGTACACTGTAGAGTTAAATTAACACTCTGGATTACACTGTGCGCACGCATGCTCGCATGCACACACACACACACGCACACGCACACGCACACGCACACGCACACAGAGAAAAATAATAGAGCAAGGCCTTTGTGTCAGGCTCCGCCAGTAACATAAAACAGATGTTTATCGGCAATATCCTCTATTACTAATATGAAGCTATAAAATTCTGCATAAGCGAAATAAAAACTCCATTTGAGTTTGTCAAATTCATTGTGCTTTAAAACAGATTTATGCGAAGCCGACGCAGCCGCACGCTCCGAGGCCTGTCCACTCCGAAATCGGTCTGATCCTCTCCACGCTGTGTGTGTGTCTCTGTGTGTGTGTGTCTCTGTGTGTGTGTGTGTGTGTGTGTGTGTGTGTGTGTGTGTGTGTGTGTGTGTGTGTGTGTGTTTTCACTCCTGGCACCGGGGGCAGTGGTTACCCTGCTGACCTTGTGGAGTGCTGGAGAAGCAGACACGCACGCACACGTGCACACACGCACACGCACACGCACCCCCCCCCCCACACACACACACACACACACACACACACACACACACACACACACACACACACACACACACACACACACACACACACACACACATTACACACAAACACACACACACCCTTCTGAGCTTCCCTGGCAGTTCCCACAGCTGGGAGCAATGAAGGACCCATCGAAGGGATACAGAGAGAACACCCCACAATTGCCTGACAGAAAAGCTTCAAAATGTTAATGGGGACCACACTCATTTTTTAAAGGAAGCCTTTGTGTGTGTGTGTGTGTGTGTGTGTGTGTGTGTGTGTGTGTGTGTGTGTGTGTGTGTGTGTGTGCGCGCATGCGCGTGATGTGCACACGTGGGAGTGCGTCCGTGGAGGACGATGCTTCAATGGACAACAAACCACTTGAAACTCAGTATGCATACATACAACACTTCAGCCCTATATAAATTATGGAAATTTGAAAATAGCCAAACTACAAGCTTGTAGATTTTCAAAAGATGTTTGAAAACATTTGAAAACGTCACACTGCATAGTGAGTACGCTCTTCTTTTGGTACTTTAATTACATTTTTATGCCAATACTTTTGTACTTTTACTCAAGTACATTTCGAATTCCAGACTTTTACTTATTTTTATATTGCAGTATTGATACTTTTAAGTAAAAAAAAATAGCCTTTTTTTCCACCACTCCAGTCCATTTCTCTCTCAGGCTATAGAGAGGGATTGAGTGGTGAAAAAAAAGAGTCTGTCTAATTACCTGGCATCACAAGAGATGGAAATATTTCACACAGCTGGGATGACAAGATAATGATGTTTCATTATGTTCTGTTCCTTAAAGAATGCAATGAGAAGCTGATTCCTCGCAGCCAGGCACTCATCATCATTACATGATAAAGATCTACACATCATCCGCATACTTGATCGTTTCCGTAGAACTCACTGTGCGATAAACATCATCAAGCCACATCCTCCACGTTCACTTAAATTGGGTAGGAGTAGTGTCGATGTTGTCAACCTAAACAGGGTGCATACTGTACGTTGGTTAGACATGCCAACAGTCCTACAGTCATTAGTCAGACAGACCCGTGCTGCGGGTTAAAAATCACACGTGTTGCTGGTTAAAAATCACCCGTGTGAGGTTAGGGTTAGCTTAGGGTTTGAGGAGTGTGTCAGTGTACTACCGTTATTTCCAGAGGAAAACTGGAAAAAAAAAGAAATATATATATGTAACAGTGTTAAGAAATACTTTCTTTATAGTTCAATTATGTTAAACTTGGGACACAGCCAGGCTAATTTATTTCGTTTTGTATGTAATACATTTTATCTGGAAGATGTTGTGTTGCATTGTGGGTACTCCTCAGTACAGAGGAACTCCATACTGAGGGTAAGATGGTCTCCTGTTTGCTCAGTCACAAACACATTAATTACAAACATCTATGCTTCATATAAGTGGCCAGATATGCACTGATGTTTACATAAAGTTATTCAGTAACACTCGTTTTTGTATTTCATGATATGACATTTCTTATTTCATTGTTTACAAAACGGTTAGCATGTTGCTAGCTGTTAGCTGTGCTGTGTAGCCTGTGTTACATGAGAATTCACTGACATGGAGTATGTTGTGTCTGAACAGGAGATGACCCAGATGTATTACTGTGTCTGAGCTGTGGTTGTGTGTCCCATTGTGCTTTTCTCAGGTATGTTCTGTGCAGCTGTGTGATATTGTTGTTGCTTTTGCATTTATTTCAGTATGTGGCACTAATGTTCATGTTACTTACTGTACATAAAAATGGAGTTTTAGAGGGGAATTATTCTGCTGTACTTGAATTCATGTATTAAGGGAATGTTTGTATTTTGTATTTTTGTCAGATGTCAAAACAATATAACCACTATACGATCACTATGTCAGTACAGAGGAACTCCATACTGAGGGAGATGACCCAGATGTATTACTGTGTCTGAGCTGTGGTTGTGTGTCCCATTGTGCTTTTCTCAGGTGAATAAACCACACTCTTATCAACTGCTCCAACCTGGACTTGTGTCAATCCTTGATGAGACAGCAGGCAGAATAGGAGAGGTCACATTGGTGCCGTGACTCGAGACTCTTCTATTGAGCTGTGGATGCTACGAAGCGATCCGGGACTGTTCTGCTGCTGCTGTTCGTCTACAGTCAATTGAGTCAGGTGGACGTGTTGGTTTGATACAGTACTAATGGTCAGAGACTCTGATAGTTTTTTTTATTTATTTCTTTACCTGCTATCTGTGCAAGTCTTTTTGTTTGCTTTGTGTTTTGTGATATTTTGCACTATTCACTTGATTGTTTGAAATGAGTGATTCAAAGGGGGGATTTTTTGTTACTCCTTTTGGGGTTGGCAGAGGTAGGGGTTTTAAGCCTCCTGTGAATTTACAGTTTGACAGTCCTGTTCAGGGGGGTGTTGTGATGTCGGGTAATCAGAGTGCACCGGGAGCCCGTCAGCTCAGTACTAATGTTGCCCCTGCCCCAGTCAGCCAAAGCACAGATTCCCCTACCCCAGCTAGCCAAAGCACAGATTCCCCTGCCCCGGCCAGTCAAAGCACAGGTTCCTCTATCCCAGCTAGCCAAAGTGAAGCCTCCCCTGCCCCTACCCCCGATGTCATTGCTGCCAGTATTGTCAGTCAGATGGGTGATGTATTAATTCAGCAGGTCAGTCAGCGTGTAGCACAGGACATTATGTCTCACCTCAGTCCGTTTGTCAGTACCCCTTTACACAGTGCTGCCCTTCCACCTAACCATGCCAATGTGTCTGTCAGTGCTCCCTTGCTCAGTGCTGCCCCTTCACCTGCCCATGCCAATGTGTTTGTCAGTACCCCTTCGCACAGTGCTGCCCCTCCACCTAACCATGCTAATGTGTCTACAACAACTGCACTTGATGTCTCCCATTTGCAATATGTGTCCCATCGGAAACTGAAGGAGCCCCCATGCTTCAGAGGAGACAACTCGGACTCTGTTTCCATACAGGAGTGGGAGGAGCTCATGAGGAATTTCATAAAAAGGAGTAATTTGCAGCCTGAGGAACAAGCAGAGGAGATCCTCGTTCACCTCAGAGGCAAGGCCAAGGATGTTGTCAGGTTTGGGACCAGGAACAGTGATATCGACATCACCCGCAACCCTGACGCTGTTTATGGCCTTCTGCGGAAGCATTTTGATTCTGCCCCATGCTCATCGCTCCCGTTGGCAGACTTCTACACCACACTTCCTGAGAGGGGTGAGGATGCGTTTGACTACTGGCTCAGGCTGAACCACGCTGTCGACCTAGCCACTGAGCGTCTGAAGGAGCAGGGCAAGACACTAGACGGCCCTAGTACTGAAGTGACACGTATGTTCATAAAGAACTGCCCCTCCACTGAGCTTGCTATCACCTTCAGGTCGAAAACAATAGACAAGTGGACAGCTCATGAAGTTCAAGATATTCTAAACGAGTATCATTCTGAAATTGCGTCAGTGATGTGCAGGGCTCCCAAGGAAAGAGTGTCGGTGAATGCTCTTGCTACTGTCCCACCACCTGTACGACCTGCTGAGGGACAGATCTCAATTCAGCCACAGGCCACTGACCCTGATGCCCTGAACCGCCTTATCGGCATGTTGGAAAAGGTGCTGCAGCAGAGGCCCGTTCCAAGTTCAACCAGACAGTCTGGCCCACGACTCCCCAGGGTTGAAGGCTTGAATAGCATGCCCTGTTCTGTTTGTCAAGATGCTGCACATTCTGCATTCACTCACTGCCGTGAACATAGACTCTGCTTCCGATGCCATTCACCAGACCACTCCAGACGTGATTGCCCAGCATTGAACAGCACATTGCCGACCTCCAATCAGCAGTCGGGAAACTGAAAGATCCGCACTTGAGGGAGGACAGTGTGGATCATGCCAGTAACCCTCCCAACTGTGATGACGAAGATTTGGAATCTGTGTATGACTCTCTCTGTTCTGTCACAGCCTCCGGGAAGACTGCCATATTCCAGTTGACACACAGGCTTCAGAGAGCTGACAGTTTGTTCTATACTGATGTTCGTGCTGTTAATGCAGTTGATCTGAAAGGAATGATTGACAGTGGCTCCATGTCATGCTCCTTGAGTGAGGCTGCTGTGGCGCGCCTTTTGCAACACTGCCCTGACATTAAGAGAAGTCCTGCTGATGACATTGTTGTAATTGGTGCTGGGGGTCACCATGTCACTCCAACGGCAGTTTATGACTTGGAAGTGGCCATCTACGGTTTCAAGTTGCTCATCCCAACGTTGGTCATTCCAGGGCAAACGGATGACATGATTGTCGGCAGCAATGCTATTAAGGTGCTTATACGTCAGATGAAGAGTTCTGATGACTATTGGAGTCTTTTGGCTACACCAGTTGACGTCGCTGACGATGAGTGCTACCAGTTCTTGTCCTTGCTATCCAATTCTGAGAAGTGGAAGGGAGGACCCATGCCGGACAAGGTTGGCACTGTAAAACTGAGACAGAGTGTCATGCTTGAGCCGATGTGTGAACACCTTGTTTGGGGCAAGCTGCCTGCTTCTGCACCCATATCAGTGGGGAGCACAGTAGTTGTTGAGGCAACCCAGTCGAGATCCAGGCCCAGGAATGTGTTGGTGGGCCGTGTCATATCGCCACTGTGGGGGGACAGGTGGGTGCCCCTGAAACTGATCAATCCTAGCACTGAGACGATAATTCTGAAGAGGAACAGCAAGATTGCAGATGTGTCCCCGTGTGTTGCGGTTGAGGAGTTGTCCCCACCTGACAAGGTCTCTGTTAATATGCAGAGTGTCACACAGCACTCTGTGGCAACAAGGTCTCCTGAACAGATGGAAGATGTTCTACACAAGCTGGGACTGCAGGACCTGAACCTGAACGCCTGTGAGGTGTCAGACATGTGGAAAGACAGACTGCTGCGACTTGTTGAAAGCTACGAGAGTGTGTTTTCGAGAGACAAGATGGACTGCGGGGAGGCCACAGACTTTGTCCACAAGATAAGCCTTGTGGATGAGAGGCCATTTCGTTTACCCTATCGTCGGGTACCGCCCAGCCAGTACGAAACACTGAGAACAGCTCTCAATGACATGGAGGAAAGGGGCATTATCCGGAAATCGCACAGTGAGTACGCGTCACCCCTCGTCTTAGTGTGGAAGAAGGATGGCAGTCTCCGCATCTGTACTGACTTCAGGAGCCTCAATGCGAAGACAGTGAAAGACGCACACCCACTGCCTCACCAGGCAGATGCCCTCGCTGCGCTTGGAGGAAATGTCTTCTTCTCTACCATGGACTTAACGTCTGGATTCTACAATGTACCACTCTATGAGGAACACAAGAAATACACAGCCTTCTCTTCACCCTTTGGCCTCCACGAGTATAACAGGATGCCGCAAGGTCTGTCCAACAGTCCTGCAACGTTTATGCGGATGATGATGTCGATCTTCGGGGATCAAAACTTCACCAGTTTGCTCTGTTATCTTGATGACGTAATGGTCTTTGCCCCCACCGAACAGCTGGCCCTTGAGCGTCTGGATATGGTGTTCTCCCGTCTCAGGAACCATAAGCTCAAGCTAGCCCCAAAGAAGTGTCATCTCTTGCGGAGATCAGTGAAGTTTCTGGGACATGTCATCTGTGGAGATGGGGTGAAGAAAGACCCTGACAAGATGAAGGCCATCATGGATGTGGGAGAGGCTGACCTGATGGAAAATGACGGTGTCACTCCTTCCTGGAAGAAGATAAGGTCCTTC
This sequence comes from Protomyctophum parallelum, assembly GCF_964188405.1. NCBI lineage: Eukaryota > Metazoa > Chordata > Actinopteri > Myctophiformes > Myctophidae > Protomyctophum > Protomyctophum parallelum. Next base: position 15,021,198 of record NC_139705.1, on the reverse strand, counting down.
TTGGGCCTAATTTTCTATTATCAGCACTTCATTGCTGATTGCTCTGCAAAAGCTAAGCCCTTGTTCAAGCTCCTCTCTGGGCGACAGGTGCAGAAGAATATGAAGGGTAGGAAGGCCAAGAAACGATTCTCTGCTCCACCGGTGCTTACGGCAAGTCACTGGACTGCCGCATGCAAAGACTCATTTGAGACCCTGAAGAGTGAGCTAGCCATTGGTGTCACCTTAACCCACCCTGACTTCAATGAGCCTTTCATTCTGTCTGTTGACGCATCGTTCGACGGGATTGGCGCAGTCCTGTCTCAAGTTCCGCAAGGTGAGACTGTTGCTCGACCTGTTGCCTTCGCCAGCAAGACACTGTCCCGGTCACAGATTAACTACCCAGCGCATAGACTGGAATTTCTGGCGTTGAAGTGGGCCATTTGTGACAAGTTTGGCCATTGGCTGAAGGGGAGGCACTTTACTGCCTGGACGGATAACAATCCGCTGTCCTATATCCTGACAAAGCCCCGCTTGGACGCATGTGAACAAAGATGGGTGGCGAAGCTAGCAGCATTCGACTTTGATCTGAAGTATGTCCCGGGAGTCAAGAACATTGTCGCCGATGCCCTCAGCCGCGAGCCATTTGTTCGGTCATGTATCAGTCACCGTCTGATGAAAGAGCCTTACATCGCACTGTTGGATGAAGTCAATGGTGTTGTCAGGGGTACAGTACAGGATGCCTTCCGGCTGACAAACAACTGTCAAGCTGTTCGGGAAGTGGAACCAGGATCATCTGATTCTGATGCTGAAGCTGTCTCACAACTTGCGGAGGGCTCCATCAGCCCTGAAGAAGTGTCAGCAGTGTTGATTGCCCATGGTGACAGTGGCATGAGTCTGCTCGGTACTGGTCCGCCGTTGCCCCAGTTGCCTGGAGAAGACCCTTCCACTGTTATTCCCCAGAGCCAGCTCTTGAGTCTTCAGGAGCAGGATGCCACAATAAGCAGGGTCATGTTCTATGTGCAGAGGCATAAAAGAGCTACAAGACGGGGAGCAGCATCTGAACCTAACTGTGTCAACAAGCTCCTCAGACACTGGAAGAAGCTACGGGTGCAAGATGGGATCCTGTACAGGGTGAAGAAGGATCTTAGACTTAACAAGAAGCTCTTCCAGTTCATTGTGCCAGATAGCCTCAAACATGAAGTTCTCTGTGGTGTCCATGATAATGCTGGTCATCAGGGCCGTGCAAGAACCCTCTCCCTTGCTAGGGAACGTTTCTTCTGGATCGGAATGGAAAATGATATAGCCAACCATGTACGTCGATGCGAGAGATGTGTCGTTGGCAAAACACCTGAACCCGAGGCCCGTGCACCCCTTGAGAGCATACGGACATCTGCGCCGATGGAATTGGTGTGTATCGATTTCTGGTCTGCCGAGCTGAGTGACAAGAGGACAGTCGACGTCTTGGTGGTGACAGACCACTTCTCCAAGATGGCACATGCCTTTCCCTGTCGAAATCAGTCTGCGAAGCAAGTCGCCCGCCGGTTGTGGGATGATTTCTTCTGTATTTATGGGTTTCCCCAGAGGATCCACTCAGACCAGGGTGCCAACTTCGGGAGCAGGCTCATGAAAGAGCTTCTGGAGATGGCGGGAGTTCACAAGTCTCGCACCACCCCTTACCATCCAATGGGTAATGGTGTTACGGAACGTTTCAACAGGACACTGGGGAACATGTTGAGAGTCCTGCCCCCTACAGCAAAAGCCAGATGGCCACAGATGCTACAGACATTGACCTTCTGCTACAACTGTACAGTCCACGAGACCACCAGCTTTGCCCCATTCTTCCTGATGTTCGGGCGAGTCCCGCGTCTCCCCATTGACATCATGTTCCAACATGTCCGCCAGGATGACAAGGTGGTCAGCCGCACTGAGTTTGTTTCTCGCTTAAGGCGGGACTTGTGTGCAGCCGCAGAGATTGCTCGAAGACACAGCCTCCAGGAGCAAGCACGTCACGCCAGAATATACAACCGCCGAGTCAAAGGTTCTTCGTTGGCTGTGGGCGATAGGGTGTTGCTAGCCACTCGTGGCGAAAAAGGCAAAAGGAAGCTCTCTGACAGATGGGACTCGGCTCCTTATGACGTTGTGTCAGTGAGACCTGACATCAACGTGTACAGGATAAAAAACGCGCAGACAGGCAAGGAGAAAGTTGTTCACAGGAACCTTCTTCTCTCAGTGAATTTCCTGAATTTGGATGAGGATGAAGCTCCGATCTCCTTTGTTGGGTCGGATCTCGATGTCGTGGCTGATGGAAGTGGCCAGGAGTCGGTGGCAGCTGGTGGTGAGGATCGCAATGTGCAGACTATGGATTGGCTCATGAATACTCCTGAGATTGAGGACTCTGTTGATGGGAGTGATGTGGATGAAGTTCTCTCCATGGCTGCAGGAAGTGATTCCCTCTCTGGTGACATAGCCGATACCCCTGATGGATCGGACCCCATCCCAGCTGGTGCAGTCCCTTCCCCGGAACCCATCCCTACCAATGCAGTCACTTTCCCTGACCCTGTCACTGCTGTTACATTCCCTACTCCTGATTCAGTCCCTGTCAGTGTAGCTCCTGAGACAGCACCTTCCCCTGTTGTAGCTCACTCACTTGATCTAGACTCAGTCAGTGTGTCTCACTTAGATCTTTTACATGATGTTAGCCAGGTTGCTGTTTGCACACGGCCTCAGGGTGTAAGTGCAGGTCAAGCTGGTGTGGTCACTACCAGGGTTGGGAGACATGTCAGACCTCCTAACAGATTGATTTGTGAAATGTCACCACAAGAGGTTGAGGATACCTCACCTTCAAATTCGGTTTTGAACCACTTTGAGAGTATGTTTGTGGTCTAAATAACCATTTTTTTTTTTCTTCTCCTGTTTTCGTTGGGAGGTTCTGATGAGCCTTGTTTTGGGATAGAGATTTGTGACTGTCATTTTAGTTTGAAGTGTGCAATGTGGGCTAAGATGTTCAGGAGGTGTAAATGGCATCTTCTATCGGTCTGTGTGAAGTGTGGGGTTACCCTATTCTTTTGTACTCCTTACAGGAGGATGTTGTATTGACTGTAATACGTCAGCGCTCTGTTTCATTCACTCTTTTTTTGAGTGGTCACTGGTCAATATGTTTTTTTGGTTGATGGTGAGAGATTTGCGCAAGAATTTAACATAATTTGAGGGGGGTGTATGTAACAGTGTTAAGAAATACTTTCTTTATAGTTCAATTATGTTAAACTTGGGACACAGCCAGGCTAATTTATTTCGTTTTGTATGTAATACATTTTATCTGGAAGATGTTGTGTTGCATTGTGGGTACTCCTCAGTACAGAGGAACTCCATACTGAGGGTAAGATGGTCTCCTGTTTGCTCAGTCACAAACACATTAATTACAAACATCTATGCTTCATATAAGTGGCCAGATATGCACTGATGTTTACATAAAGTTATTCAGTAACACTCGTTTTTGTATTTCATGATATGACATTTCTTATTTCATTGTTTACAAAACGGTTAGCATGTTGCTAGCTGTTAGCTGTGCTGTGTAGCCTGTGTTACATGAGAATTCACTGACATGGAGTATGTTGTGTCTGAACAGGAGATGACCCAGATGTATTACTGTGTCTGAGCTGTGGTTGTGTGTCCCATTGTGCTTTTCTCAGGTGAATAAACCACACTCTTATCAACTGCTCCAACCTGGACTTGTGTCAATCCTTGATGAGACAGCAGGCAGAATAGGAGAGGTCACATATATATATATAAAACTAAGCTATGTTGACTCAAACGATAGACTCAAACTAGACTGAATATACTGACAATCTCATCAACAAAAAACAACTAGACTAAAATATCATGGAGGGACTAGTGGAGAAGAGATCCAGTAGAACTAAATGTCAGGGAGGGACTAGTGGAGAAGAGATCCAGTAGAACTAAATGTCAGGGAGGGACCAGTGGAGAAGAGATCCAGTAGAACTAAATGTCAGGGAGGGACTAGTGGAGAAGAGATGCAGTAGAAATAAATGTCATGGAGGGACTAGTGGAGAAGAGATCCAGTAGAACTAAATGTCAGGGAGGGACTAGTGGAGAAGAGATCCAGTAGAACTAAATGACAGGGAGGGACTAGTGGAGAAGAGATGCAGTAGAACTAATTGTCATGGAGGGACTAGTGGAGAAGAGATGCAGTAGAACTAAATGTCATGGAGGGACTAGTGGAGAAGAGATCCAGTAGAACTAAATGTCATGGAGGGACTAGTGGAGAAGAGATGCAGTAGAAATAAAAGTAGAGTCATTTTATGCTTGGTTGCATGCTGAATAGCAGATCTACAATATCTAAAATATCCCTTGGTCCAGAGGGATATCCCTTTGGTCTAGTGTTTAAGATGTTGGACTTTCACGTGGGAGGCCAAATTCCAGGCGTTACACGTGTGCATGTGTGTAACGTGCAACGTGTTGTGAGCTTGTATTTGGAATACCCTCAAGCTAATTTGTTCGTACTTGATGCAGCCGTCACAGTCGATGTTTCCCGTGTTCTCTTTGATGGTGCGCTCCGAGACGAAGGCCGGGTACTCCAGATCACACGGAACCTGCATGTTTCGTCCCACCCTCTGAGCTGGTCGGACGGACGGGCAGACAGGCCGGCAGGCAGGCAGACAGGCAGACAGACAAGATGAGAGAGAAAGAGAAGATATATTAAAATACAGTACATATACCGTGATATGGCTGAAATTATATATAATATGGCAATCGGTCAGGACAAATAGACATACAGAGGGAAAGAAAGAAAGAAAGAAAGAAAGAAAGAAAGAAAGAAAGAAAGAAAGAAAGAAAGAAAGAAAGAAAGAAAGAAAGAAAGAAAGAAAGAAAGAAAGAAATATATTTATTTTTTTATTTCACCTTTATTTAGAGAGGGGGGAAAGCCTCAGAAAAAGAGAGATACACATACGGGAGAGGTAGGAACTGATGCCAAACAGCAGGGAAATATGTACGTAGCTCAAATATATAATTAACATGTGGGCTTCAAAGCCATGTAAATATTTCGCACGCAAATAGTAAAACACACCACATCCTAGCAAATACAGGAGGTTTGAACAGAACAGCCCAGAGCAGAGCAGAAGCATTCACAGTGCACATGTAGGCCAGCCATGGTCCTGGTGCATGCATGCAGCGTTACTTGAACACTCCTGCCACCAAATGGTTACAACCTGTACTACAAACATCCAGTTTTGACCTCTGTGGTTCAAAATAAGAAAGCCATTTTAGACCTTTTCGTAATTTGCGTTTCTCTGACTTAAGGTGGCCGTACACTAGCCCGATTATCCTGTAGTGTGTGGTGCTGTCAGATTTCAGATTGAAAAAAAATCGGCTAGTGTAAGGCCACCTTTAAAAACACGGCCCGTTATTAAGACGTTTCCTTTTGGAATGTTTGTGCTCATGTTTAAGCGGATCGGTTTGCGCCGTGATACGGATTAGAGTTATGTGTAATATTTTCAATATACAACAGTTTAATTACAGACTGTCACTTGTGTGACAATACGCCGTGTGCGTGCGTGCGTCTGTGCATGTCTGCCTACATGCCGAGATTAGTTCAGCTTCAGATAGTACAGTCAAATCCTCAATGTCAGTTCGTCCATTTGTAACTGTTGAGAGTGTAACAAATGCAACCTTATGGGTCCATTTGGTTGCATTTGTTACACTCTCAAGATGTTAAACAAGCACTGTGTATTTTTTTTTACTGTGTACCACGGATTAGGGTTAGGCTACGTGCCGCTATGTCGGTGTGTGTGTGTGTGTGTGTGTGTGTGTGTGCGTGCGTGTGTGTCACACGGTCCCCATGCAGGCTTCCGGCGTCTCGTGCTGTTGTAAAAGATATATAAAATGTGTGCTAAGTCCTGAGGCTAGCCAGCTGTGAAATTGTCTTTGCCGTGCTTGGCAAGCGGCCGGCAGTGTGCACAAACGCTGCCACAGGCCTGCTGTACGTTCCACCCACCGACCCACCGGCGGCCATTCAGCCGGAGATCAGTGGTGGAAAGTAACTAAGTACATTTACTCAAGTACTGTAGCTTACCAAGTTCGAGTTATTCTTTTTTTTGTTACTCTGCAGATTTGTATTATTAACATAAAACCACTTCAGCGCTGTATGTATATACACTGTACAGTATCCGGGGCAATTTGAAAGTAGCCGATCTACATGCTCAAAATGTGTCGCGTAATATGCTATTTTCAAAAGACCTTTGTACATTTACAACTGGTGAAATGGTACATTAGTTCTGCACAGGCTGAGCAGGCTACTTTTACTTTGAGCAAGTACATTTTGATGCCAATATTTTTGTACTTTTTTCTTTACAGTTTCTTTACAAAATGTACATTCAAGTACATTTTGAATACTGCATGGGACTACTTGTGACAGAGTATCTACATTGCAGTATTGATACTCTTACTTAAAAAACAAACACATGTGAGTACTTCCTACACCACTGAAGAAGTGTATTATGTGTTACAGATTCATTCATTTTGTGGTCCACCCCCCCCCCCCCCACCTCTCTCTCTCTCTCTCTCTGTTCATATTGGTTTTGTACCAGAATTAGCGCCGTATCATAATGCCACATTCTAGTTTAGCGAGGCCGAGCTCCAGACTGACTGACACACCAACAGAAAACCAACACTCTACTATGGAGTATTATTTTTATGGTGTGCACGCACGCATGCACGCACGCACACACACGCAGAGCGAGAGAGTGAGAGAGAGAGAGAGAGAGAGAAAGAAAGAAGCAGGAGAAGCCCTTTTCTGTCATTACAAAACTGATATTGCTTTGCCACCAATATGACGCTTGCGCGCACACGTGTGCACGCACGCACGCACACACGCAGACACGCGCACACACACACACACACACACACACACACAGTACTTAACATGCACACGTCTGGAGCGCCGAGGCCGTCTGAGGTAATCTCATGTTGTGCCATTTTTGGTGTTAGGTTTTGGATTGTTCATTTTTCGTTCTGTTTTTCCACAGCGGTCACACTGACTCAGACAGAGAGGCCGAGGAGAGGAGAGAGACGAGAGAGAGAGAGGTGGACAGAAGGTCACTCTGACTCAGACAGAGAGAGGCCGAGGAGAGGAGAGAGAGGTGGACTGAAGGTCACCCTGACCCGTCTGTACGGGTGTGCAGCAGTGGTTTTCAACCCGTTTCATTTCAAGGCCCATTATTTATTCGGCCTTTGAGCCTACAGACCACCATTTGATGAGATGTAGTCTCTCAGACCCAAAACTAAAGAATATTTTGTTGTCGTTGGATAAGATTTTGTCTACAATTCCATGCTTTTGGCAAACCTTTATCAAAATAACAATTCTTCTACATTCTCAAATTGTGTAGACTTCTTGTAAATTAATAATGCAGATGTTTAACAATAATGTCACTCTTGAGAGTGTAAAATGAAACCAAATGGACCCGGGTATACGGGTCCATTTGGTTTCATTTTACGCTCCCAAGAGTAAAAAATCTATAAGGGCCATTTGGTTACCAACTCTCCATCAATTAGCTGGGGACCACCTGGAACCTCAAGCCTCAAGGACCACTGGTTGAAAACTACTGGTGTACACTGTTGATGTTGACAGCACATTTTGGTGTAGTTTTTCAGTCGTAGTCTTTGCATAGAATTCCACTCAACTTTAGTCAAATGATTTTCTTTTTTTTCAGTAAAATGTATCAATATTTTGGCGGGTCTCGATGGTGTCGTAATGGCTGCTTTAGCAATATTGGTTACATAAAAAAAAAAAACAGTCTACAAGCTCTCAACACACCGCAGATCTGCTATTTTCATAGTCGCAACACCTGAGCGCAACCAAACAAAATATGACTTGTCTTCTACTGGATCTCTCCTCCACTGGTCCCTCCCTAACATTTTAGTCTATTTGTTGATGAAATTGTCAATATAATTATTTACCGGTAGTCTTATTTTATTTCACAGAAACATGGTAGGCTAGATTAGATTAGCAGCATGTTATTTTAAACAGATACGAGGTTCGTTCGTTGTTTATACTTGTATTCTATAGTTTCAAAGTGCAGATTATTATTTTGAAAGTATAGACAGTCAAACAATGAACAGATAATATATTTATTTGATATATTGTACTGTTTTGAGCAGGGGTTCTCAAACTCTTTCATGCCATGTCCCCATTTTACCGGGGGATTTTCTTTGACGACCCCACACTTTATTTATAGTGCAATTTCAAAGTGGAAATGAAGAATATGTAAACTATAGCCTGATGATAGGTTCTTGGTTTATGATCCTAGATCACTATCTCTAAGCATCTGATGTATTAACTTGACGTATTTATTACCTCGGATTAAATCTCTCTGGATGAGAGCGTCTGCCTACATTGTAAATTGTAATAGTTTAGTCTGATGCTACAGGCTCTTTCTTGGTTTACCTGTGATGGTGGTTTACTGAGGCACCACACTGTCTCTCTGCATTTGATGGATGTGTTTTCAGTGGTGTAAAGTAACTAAGTACATTTACTTAAATACTGTAGGCCTACTTAAAGGTTTATTTCACTTTCAAAATAACTTTTGGTCATTTTATCGTGTACTCATATGTGGCTTATGTGAACACCCCAGACAGTTTTTAAGTTCAGATTTTTGATATTCATTTTAGCTGCCCCGCCCACTTCCTATAAACCCAATTGTAACTTCAAATTCCATTTTAACCATGATAGATTCATCGAAAACACCTGTCCTTTTTTCTGGTGACTGATACTGCCCTCTTAATACACGATGTGCCCATGTTTTTATAATTATTTTTTTCATTTATTTTTTATAATAATAATTATTTCATGGAGCCTTGTTCTGTCCCTGATACTTTTAACTTTTCATCCAAAGGATACAATACAATAATAATAGTGTTCACAATGAGTACTTTTACGTTTGGTACTTTAGTAGACCTAAATGTTGCTACGAATACTTTTGTATTACTTTTACTTAAGTAAAACATGAGTATTTTCCCACCAATGGTTACATGTGTACACATATGGTTACATGTGTACACACTCTGAGTTAGAGATGGCAGATGGATAAATTAAGACTGATGATTTCACTATGTGGGTGGGCATCGCTGTCTGAAAGGTCTACGGGTGTGCGCGTGAGTGTGTGCGTTGTGTGTGCGTGCATACGTGCGTGTGTGTGTGTTCGTGCATGCGTGCGTGCATGCGTGAAGGCAAACACAGATGACCGGAACCCGAGAGGATTCCTTACCTTTGGCCATGAGGTCGTTGGAGTACCACCAACTGTACAAGTTGAACTCCAGCAGAAATCTGAGAGCGCACAGAGGAGAACGCGCGTCAAAAAATGTGACGACTCGGCAAAAAAGAAATACAAAAACGCCACATTGACGAAACACTTGACGGAAACATATGGACCCATGAACCAAAAACCAAAAAACTCACTCTGACATGCATAGGATTATAAAGGCACAGACACGAACATGAAATCCCCCCCCAAGCATGCGGTGTGGCAACCTATACGGAGGACCACCCAGGGGAAAAAAGGCCAGCTGAAAAAAAAAAGCCACAACAGGGCATCTTAGGAATGCTTCCAAGATTACAGGAAACATCGGGATGCCATTACCACTTATGAACTCTGATCATCTTGTCACCGTACTCGAGCGGGCATTCATAAACAAACACGAGAGTTACGTATACACGCACGCACGCACTGACTAGAGCCACGCACACACGGACGCAGAAGACGCATGCCACATGTAGCTACAGTGGGTTGCCAACTTACAGATGTGCCATTCCAACTATTCACGCTTTCCTGATCTTTTCCTGAAGGTTTCATGAAAATGCATGTTTTCCCTGCAGGTTTTATTCACTGATTAGCCTAATGCTAATTCTACTGCTTTGCTACTGAAAAGTAGTCCAGCAGAAGAACTATCTATCTATTCAGGGAATATTGGCAAATGCCACCCTCTCTGACAATATTGAGTTGTGACAATGACAGGACAGTTCTCAAACTGCAGATCTGTAGAGTTTTTGCATATCAACCATAATAACAAACATCCCACCCTGGAAATCTTTATTTCAGGGATGTCAAGAAATTAACTAGACAAACATTAAAAATGCCATTAACAATGAACAGAGTTTAATGTTTGTTTTGTCTGTCACTGAGCAATTCGGCATATGATGTTAAGTTATGATATTGCGATGATGTAAGATGATATGGGTTAGCACATATGTATATGTGGATATATGTGAGCTATATATGACATACGTAGGTCCTATAAATCCACATATTTGAACCTGAATATGGCATATGTTCATATAGACTCTAATTTCCAGGAGAGGTGGGATGTCTGTAATGAACCACTTGAACACCAGCATCCATATTGTGGATTTTGAGCCAAAAACAGGCGTAAAAAGCCAAAAAAGTACAAAGATAATCGGTAAAACTGGGTTAAAGCATCCTTTGACTATTCAAAAATAGCAGATCTAGAAGCTCATAGCACGTCACTTTGTGTTGCGCTGTGAGCTTGTAGATCAGCTATTTTTGTGTGCAAATCTTTGAATATAATGAACAAAATATTTTGAGATGGGGGTTTGTGGCCATGTAATTGTGGGTGTCCTTCACCTGAAAAAGTTTGAAAACCAGAAACCACATAAGGAACAAACACACAAATAAGGAACAAAGTGCATGTCCCATATTAGTTCAATAAGGGAAACATTGGTTTCCAATTTACGGGACGATTACTTATTTCAAGGGACCGTTGGCGACCCTATACCCATGTATAGGCCATGTAAAATGGTGTGCATGCAGCCAAGCATGCATGGCATGCATACACACAATATACACACACACACACACACACACACACACACACACACACACACACACACACACACACACACACACACACACACACACATCGGGCCTTACATGACAAGCTCGGTCATGATCCACTTGATAGCTGCGAAGGCGGCAAAATACGGCTGGAGAGAGTAGGGGGGGGCATGGTCAGAGAGTAGGGGGGACATGGTCAGAGAGTAGGGGGGGACATGGTCAGAGAGTAGGGGGGACATGGTCAGAGAGTAGGGGGGACATGGTCAGAGAGTAGGGGGGGACATGGTCAGAGAGTAGGGGGGACATGGTCAGAGAGTAGGGGGGGACATGGTCAGAGAGTAGGGGGGGACATGGTCAGAGAGTAGGGGGGACATGGTCAGAGAGTAGGGGGGGACATGGTCAGAGAGTAGGGGGGACATGGTCAGAGAGTAGGGGGGACATGGTCAGAGAGTAGGGGGGGACATGGTCAGAGAGTAGGGGGGGACATGGTCAGAGAGTAGGGGGGGCATGGTCAGAGAGTAGGGGGGGACATGGTCAGAGAGTAGGGGGGGACATGGTCAGAGAGTAGGGGGGGACATGGTCAGTGAGTAGGGGGGACATGGTCAGAGAGTAGGGGGGGACATGGTCAGAGAGTAGGGGGGGACATGGTCAGAGAGTAGGGGGGACATGGTCAGAGAGTAGGGGGGGACATGGTCAGAGAGTAGGGGGGGACATGGTCAGAGAGTAGGGGGGGACATGGTCAGAGAGTAGGGGGGGACACGTGGTCAGGGGGGGAGGGGGGAGAACATGGTTAGGCACGGATAACGACATGTAAAACCTAAAACCAACCGACCGTCAATGATGTGAAATACTCTCAAGACCACATTCATTTGTCTTGGTGTCGGACCAATTGTCTCGGGCATGTAACATGTCAAACTAGGGGGTTTTCATGATTCTGAATCCATTCCAAGCATTACTTTTGCACAAAATACACTCCTTGGGCTAAAAACAGCCATAGCCACTTGCCCAAAATGTGCTGACCTCATCACATTTGTGCTGACCTCATCACATTTGTAATGACGTCTATGGCCGTTTTTAGCCCAAGGAGTGTATTGTGTGCAAAACTAATGCTTGGAATGGATTCAGAATCATGAATGAAAACCCCCTACTTTGACATGTCAAATGCTATTTAAAGCACAAGGAAAGTTTGACATGTTTGACAATTGTGCCTGCCATAGGATGTTAATGGGGAAAAAAAGCCCAATACTAACAGCCGGTCAGCAAGTGGATTCATGAATGTATGTATATAGACAATATTGTACTGTAGGCCAATAAAAAAGACTATATATACCAAATTTCCTACTTTAAACAAAAGAAGCCTGTCGGCTGCCGGACTACTAGGTCTTGGTCTTGTCTTAGTCTCGCTTTAGTAGGTGGTCTCGACTACAACACAGCTAGTACTGAAGCGTCCCACGGGATGCGCGGTACTGAAGCTTCCCACGCAACGCGCGGTGTACTTACATCCAACAGTGTGTGTCCGCTGTCACTGCTCTCTGTGTAGATCGAACAGATAGCCTGGTAGTCAAACAGAGTCACCCTGGATAGAGGGGGAGAGAGACACAGAGAGAGAGAGAGTGAGAGAGAGAGATACATATTTTCTTTAAAACCCTGAAAAATAAAGTGCAACTCACTCGTTACAGTTGGAAAATAGTAACATATTAGTAATATTATTACTCAAAATGTTACTTTCCAACACTGGTGACGGCTACGCTAAAAACTGTTACAATGACAGAGGTGGGACGGAGTCTGAAGTGGACACCTCCAAGTGAGCCGCCAGGGGAGCGAGTCGTAAGGCGAGCGAGTTGTGCCGAACGTTGCAAAGCCCGCTTCAGCCAACTCAGCGGCGTAACTTTGTCGGGTACTCCCGACAAAGTCAAACATTTGACGCATTCTCACCCCGAGCCGTCACCCGGCTTGGGGTGACAACGCGTTGACTTTCTATAGTTCTCATTCTAGTTATCGTGCTTGCATGGTGTGTGACCGACCAGTCTGGGGGCCAGCCACGCTCTCCTCCCCACGTCCCCCCAACCGTCTTCAACCATCCTCTCACCTGTTCCCCAGACACTCTACCGCGCCGCGCCTGCGGGGCGGTTTATGAGCGTGGGAGGTGGAGTGAGAGAGCTCTCACCTCCGCTACAGTTCAGCCTGTTACCTGCGGGTATGTATATAGCAATACTGGAAAGAAACTCAAAGCCCAGGGCTTCCCGGGCCCTCTTTCCTCTGAGAGGTTCCTTAGTGTAGATGTAGGAAGGCGTGCGCACGTTGTGTGTGTGTTTGTGTGTGTGTGTGTGTGTGTGTTTGTGTGTGTGTGTGTGTGGGGAGGAGTTGGGGGATATTCGGGGGATATTGGGGAGCTTTAGTTCTTAGCTCACCCTGAAGGTGTGAGGTCTAGGTCTGTCTGCAGTGTGAGGTCATCGAGGGGTGTTGAGCATACGTAGATGTGCTCGCGCTCATGCACGCACACACACACACACACATTGTGTTTACCATACTTGTGGGGACTTTACACATTTTTTTACATTTTAGCAAGGTGATTTACCGATGTCGTTGCAAATGCTGTTTATTTAAGTGGAACATGTCAGATCTACAAGCCCACAAAGTGCCACACTGTGACGGAACAGGGCCACATTAAGTAGATCGGCTATTTTCCATGTCCGACATGTCCATGCGCAACTAAGTATAAATGAGGCGTAACACCTCATGCGCACAGGCAAGGAGCGAGCGTTATTGTGGCGAAAAACTGTCCAGATATGGAGCATCAGTTATTGTGTTGCGACGTAGCCGTAAACCAATGGTAAATATAGTTTGGGGCAGCTAAACACCGCTCAAATAGAGACACTGCGAGTGAATATAGGAGGGGTGGATGATATCGCTGCACGGCACGTTGTCGCTCGCGGTATGTCAGGACAGTCTCACTGAAAAAAGAAAATGTATTCTAATGAGATTTCGTCGCTCGCTCGCATCGCTGGCAGTGCAGATGAGGTGTAACGCCAAACCCCAGCAAAACCCTAAACCAAACCGATAAACACTAGTCCTCTTTTCTAACCATGAAACTTGTGTGAGGACCGGGAAAACTGTCCCACACACTGGACGGGTCAGGAGTTGCACTGGACATTCCTGGCTACAGTAGAGCCTGCAGGCATGTTCCCATAGATTTGATTATTCACTGTGCGTGCGTGTGTGCGTGCGTCAACATGTGTGCTCAATGCATGTCGTCGTGTGGAGACCTCATTATGTCCAAAACGGTTGAGTTTCAGGATTAAACATCTAACGCATCAAAAGCAGCAGAACTACAAGCTCAACACGCATGGATCTGCTATACTGTTGATGCTTTTGTGTGAAGCTATAGTGATCAAGAAGGGCGTTCATTTAGGAAAACACACACACACACAAAAGGTTAGAATCTGGATATAGGAGGTTTCTGTGTGATGTAAGGCCATGCAGCCTGTGGGCCCTGGCTGGGCCCGGTTCCAGCCCGTGGACCCTGGCTGGGCCCGGTTCCAGCCTGTGGGCTCTGGTTGGGCCCGGTTCCAGCCCGTGGACCCTGGCTGGACCCGGTTCCAGCCTGTGGGCTCTGGTTGGGCCCGGTTCCAGCCCGTGGACCCTGTTTGTACCCGGTTCCAGCCCGTGGGTCCTGGTTGGACCCGGTTCCAGCCCGTGGACCCTGGTTGGACCCGGTTCCAGCCCGTGGGTCCTGGCTGGACCCGGCCTGGGTCCAGTGAGGCCATGCAGCCCGTGGAACCTGGCTGGGCCCGGTTCCAGCCTCAGCCACAGTACTAGTATAACATACAGCTCTCACACAGCGCCAGGAACCAATTAGCACTAAGCCAAGCCACATAATGCTGTTAGCAGCACACTGTGTGTGTGTGTGTGTGTGTGTGTGTGTGTGTGTGTGTGTGTGTGTGTGTGCGCGCGTGCGTGCGCGCGTGCGTGCGTGCGTGCGTGCGTGCGTGTATGAACGAACGAACAAACACAAACAAACATTGTGAGAACAATAATTGTACTGGTCCTCGCAAGAAGTATTGTTGTTGGAACAGGGTTGAGTGTCTGATGCGTGCCGGTGTTGCACCCCAAAACTGATTTACAAGATCACAAGGCGTCACAGTGATGATGAGTCCCTTGTGATGAGTTGTGAGCTTGTACAGTAGATCGCCTGTTAGGCAGTTTTTTTTAAATACCATTCATAAAATCGATGTCCTAAAATGTTGATTACATCACAAGTGTATAATCCACACACGTGCGTGTGCGCGCATGTGTGTGTGTGTGTGTGTGTGTGTGTGCGCGCGCGCATAAGAGAGTATACTGTGTATGTCATGCACGCGTTGAGCGCTTCATACTGTAACATACTGTCACTTCATGATATCCCTTTATTTGTTTTTATTTTTCATACAAAACAATCCTAAACAAACTAGGAATACTTAAAAAAAAAAAGAAAGGATTGCTCGCACGAGTGAGTTATCCACATTCATCTTCATCAAACGGCTCGTCTAACGCTGTGTGATGTATCCGAAAGCTGCGGCATTCTGACATGAGAATGATGATGGAATGATGAGGAACGATGATGGATGTTGATGGTCATGGAATGGGAACCTTCTGAAAGGTTCATGTCCAAAGATATTCAACTTCAAAATCTAAAAAAGATTGGTCAAAATGACCTCTCCGTCATGCTAGTGTTAAGCAATGAACTCCAAAAAACCCTCCTATTATTTTTTAATCAGGAGAAAAAAACAGCGCCCTTCCTCGCGCACATTAATTCTCTTCAGATGACACCCGGCTAAGACTGATCATGCGGTATTCATTAGCGCTTAAGTCCTCCCTAAGCCCCATTACTCATCATTTCAATACTTCAGTGACACGATACCCTATTATTCATTTATCCCATTAAGACCTGGGACGCGTCTGTGTCACCTAACTCAGCTTATAGCTTTTAACCACTTTAACCATTATTTGAAACTTTAGCTGTTGAAAAAAAGCAGATCTACATCTGCTACTTTTGAAAATATATGCCTTCAGTTTTAAACTAATATCTTTCCTTTGGGGGGGGGTCTCTGCAACAACACATTTTCAGATGGGGGGTCGGTGGCCAATTACATAAAGTTTTTGGGGTCCTTGACATGAAAGAACCACTGAACTTACCGTTTAAAAAAAAACTGTTCGAATTTAAGAAGACTTAATGAAGGCCTTAATGGGTTATCCTATGTCATACTCCATATACAATATCCCTCATCAGCGCACATTCATCATTCAGTAAAGAGGGCAGATCGCTTGTTTTTATGTCTGATTTTATGAGGGGGACGATAAAGCATGGCGCTGTCAGCCCCAGAGCTCCGTCTCTATGATAGAGAGGCAGAGTGGTCTGCTTGTGAGATTTGTCAGCCATCATTTCTCCACGGCTATATGTGACAAGAGAACGAGGCAGAGAAATCTGCTTACCAGCCTCCCCTGAAGCCACACACACATGTTGTGATTGCTGTCATTACATAGGGCCACATACATTATTCACATGGTAGCCATTTTGCTCGCTTGAGGAGAGGGAGCGAGTAGAAATCCTTTGAAAATAGCTCACGATGCGATTGCATATCGCGATGCAACACATTGTCAAAATCTACAAAGTAACTGTAGTAACAAAGGTTTTCAAATATGTAGTGGAGTAAAGGTACAGCATTTGCCTCTAAGATGTAGTGGAGAAGTAAATGTATTGTAAATTGTAAATACTCAAATAGAGTAAAAATATAAAAAAAATATTACTTAGTTACTTTACACCACTGGTTCTCACCACCCCCCTCCCCAAGAGTGACTTAACCCATTAACCCATTGTCGTATACGACAAACAGCGGAAATGGCCGGCGACAGAGCTCACGACAGATCGTCATTTCATTCACTTCATTATTCAGACTGAAAGCCCTTCTTAAAGCAGCAGTTTCTGGGATGGGCGATGCCAAAGCGGCAGTCTTTGGCGATTGGTTTATACCAACCAATCAAAATAGTAGGAAAGCAGATGACGTTGTTGTCAATCATGTGGCTATGGCTATCTTGTTTTTAGTTTTTTAGTTTTTTTAAGCATACATTAATGATAGCGTTTTCGAGACCCTATGTACTCAAAGAGTTGCACAACTGTGTACACTCATCACAAGTGGTGAATCATTTCGTATTGTATCTGTCTCAAAAAGGGCACAATGCCAGATGCAGCCAGAAATTATGGTTTCACCTAAATCCGCATAGAAAATGGGTATGCATAATCACATGCGTCATACCGATATTTTTAATGCATTTATTGTCCGATATTATCGGGAGGCCGATATCCATAAAGTCTATCTTATTCTGTATTTAAATGCTAATGTATAAGTGCATAATGATATGAGCCTGTGGGTTCTGTCAACATGTCATTGCTAGTACGTCTCTATTAGTTTACTGTGAATATTTAGGAAACCGGAGTATGTGCAGTGCATGTCTATGTCGAGCCAGTGTGTGTGTGTGTGTGTGTGTGTGTGTGTGTGTGTGTGTGTGTGTTCGTGTTGTGTGTCCATGTGCACACGACGTGCGTGTGTGTGTGTCTCTACGTGTGTCTGTCTGTCTGAAAAGTCTGTAATACTGGAAATTATATCCTCCTGGGTTGAAATCCCAAATTAATCATGAAAAGTGACCGCCCATTGCTCCTGGCATTTTCCAAAAGACCAAGTACTGCTACAAGGAGTGAGAGAGCGTGTGTGTGTGTGTGTGTGTGTGTGTGTGTGTGTGTGCGCGCGCTCCTAATTCCTGGGTTTCAGGAACAGATTTGCGGTAATCCCCTAATGGAGAACTCCACTGAGTCCCAGGGGTCGGGGGTCAACGTTGAATAGCTCAAAATGATTGGCTAACTTTGAGAGCCGTTAGCGCGAGGGGAGACATGCGCTCATACCGCGGCCCGTCTGTTTGATACACCGCGCACGCACACACACACACACACACACACACACACACACACACACACACACACACACACACACACACACACACACACACACACACACACACACACACACACACACACGTTTGTATTACTATACATGTGAGGACATCAACATTTTAGGACGGTGATTTTATCTATATATATATATATAATATATATATATTGTTTACTTTTTTGCCCAAAATTTGCAGATCTACAAGCTCCGATCGGCGTGCAACTAGTAATTAGACATAACTCCTAATCCCTGAACCATGGTAAGCACTCAATGTCTAATCCTGGCCCTGGAGTCTTTTCCAAATTGTAAGCCAATACAACCTTTAAGACTCTTTTTGGAACATTTGTCCTCAAAAAGTCTATAATCTCAAATTCCACTGTACTTGTGAGGACATTCCACCCTCAAGTATAGTAATACAAACATACAATGCACACGCGCGCGCGCACACACACACACCTATCTCTAATTTAATTTAATTGTTATGGTACAAATGGTGCATTTATATAGCGTTTAATCTGAACTGGGAAGCGTGCGGTTCCCATCTGGCTGCGTTACGGGCCACTCTACACCTGAGTAACTGCCGCCCCTACATTTTACATTTTTATTACATTCTGTAATTTTGTAACACTTATTTTTTCACCCGGTGCCAATTACCTAAACTGTAATCCTGTGCGCTACCCTCCCTCTGCCAACCTGGGGAGAGCCCCGAACTGAGCTTCCTTCGATGCATGAGGAGTGAGCAGGCCGCTTCTTATCACCTGACGGGGGGAGTTTTCCCGGTACAATGTTACGTGTGGAAGGAACACGTTATTCCTAGTTCCTTGCTCCTCCATTAGGCACCCCGGCTTACCAGGGGGAGGCAGTTTTAGAGACCGGGGTTACTGCTTTTTTTTTTAAGGTACCTACAATAGGGGACACGGTTTGAAGGTACCTACAATAGGAATAGGGGACACGGTTTGAAGGTACCTACAATAGGAATAGGGGACACGGTTTGAAGGTACCTACAATAGGGGACACGGTTTGAAGGTACCTACAATAGGGGACACGGTTTGAAGGTACCTACAATAGGGGACACGGTTTGAAGGTACCTACAATAGGGGACACGGGGAGAACACTCACCTCTTGAAGGAGCCCATGTGCAGCAGTTTGTTCATCACCGCTCCCTCTGCCTCTCCAAAGAACTTTCCTGTCTGACACACACACACACACACACACACACACACACACACACACGCACGCACGCACGCACACACACACACAGTATCTGAGATAAGACAAAGACAAAACATATGCCTCAACTTCCATTTGGGCTCATTTACCCAAAGAGCCTACTACCCTAAGGGGAGGGACGGACATAAAAGAGACACAAAGACATTGGGGGAGAGAGAGAGAGAGTGGGAACTGGAAGAGGCAGAAAAGTGAAGGACACATGAAGAGAAAAACAGATGTGTGCCCGAGAGAGAGAGAGAGAGAGAGAGAGAGAGAGAGAGAGAGAGAGAGAGAGAGAGAAGGGCAAGAGAGGACAGTGCCAGCGGCGTGGGCTTTGTGGGATGAGGAGGCAAAGCCAGAGTGACAGCATGTCTAGTGACAGCCATAAGAACAGGGAAGATCTACTTGGGCCAGCACCATGTCGTTTCGAGAGCGCTCTGATCTGATAATGACATTTTCACACGCTACGAAAAATTGCCCCGAAGCAGAATTAGCACCGAAGATTTCTTGCTGCGTGGTGAAAAGGCAGGGAGACTGGTTATAGAAGGGGTCGCTCAAATAGGCATTAAAGGAACAGATGTGTATAGTTGTCAAAACTGAAATAAAAACACATTTCATTGTGCATAAATATATCACATTCACATCAATGCAGCAGATGGCAACATTATTCTTTTGTTTTATAATGAGAAATACAATACAATAAATATTTTCATTTCATGTCAGCCTTCACGTAGGCTAACCTAAAAAATTGCTAATCATTTCCTTCAAGTGTCATCAACAACATGTGACCATCAACAATGGTACCTATAGTAGGTGGCCGGAAAGAACGTCGGGGCTCTGACTGTGTCAATGTGTGTGTTCTTGAGACAACATGATTGGGCACTATACTAATACCAAGTGAATTGAACGTGTGTGTCTCACCAGAGTGTCATCCTCTGCCACCAGAACAAAGCCGTTGTTGTCAATGAGGTAGCAGTTGATGTGCTGTTGGGCGAGGAGAGGTGGAAAAAAAGAGTTATGCCATTTTTAGACCTGAGGCCAATTCTAAAAACGCCTTCTAAAACCTTTACGTTTTCTGAAAACTTTCAAATTCTTTAAATTGAAAAAAAAAAAAAAAAAAACATAATAACGATGTTGCTACTGTAGCTACATGTATACTTTGTATATAGCAACAACTAATGAGACAGAGGTATAGCTCCCGCATTCAAAGGTATAACAAGTATAATAGGTTGCACTAGCTTGGTCTGTCAGAATAGAACGAGTAGAAATGGAAAAGAGTTAAGGGAGAAGAGAAGAAGAATAAGTAGAAGAGTTGAGTCAGAAGAGAAGGTGTAGAAGTGGAAGAGTTGAGTCAGAAGAGAAGGCTCATTCATAGTCTTCTCACCACCGTTCCGGTGGTGAGGTGACCACCGCTCCGGTGGTGAGGTGACCACCGTTCCGGTGGTGAGGTGACCACCGCTCCGATGGTGAGGTGACCACCGGAGCTGAAATAACGTTGAGCGGTGGTGAGTAAAAACAGAGAGAAGGGTGGCGGTGGTTTGCTCTTCACCGCGGCTCGTGACGTCATGTTGTAGTTCGGTGGTCACCTCACCACCGAAAATGCAGACTATGAATAACGCTTCACTGTAAGTCAGAAGAGAAGGTGTAGAAGTGGAAGAGTTAATTCAGAAGAGAAGGAGAAGAAGTGGAAAAGGAAAAGAGTTAAGTAGAAGTGGAAAAGAGAGGCTTGTTGGAGGAAGCAAAAGAAAGTGACCTTATCATCACAGCTTATAGAGCACTTCCCATCCAGAGCTGCACACTGCAAGACAAGAGCAAAGCCGGATTTAGACTTAGTCGTATAGACATGACGACCATGACGACCTTAGTCGTATAGACATGACGACCATGACTTAGTCGTATAGACATGACGACCATGTCTTAGTCGTATAGACATGACGACCATGACTTAGTCGTATAGACATGACGACCATGACTTAGTCGTATAGACATGACGACCATGTCTTAGTCGTATAGACATGACGACCATGACTTAGTCGTATAGACATGACGACCATGACTTAGTCGTATAGACATGACGACCATGACTTAGTCGTATAGACATGACGACCATGACTTAGTCGTATAGACATGACGACCATGACTTAGTCGTATAGACATGACGACCATGACTTAGTCATATAGACATGACGACCATGACTTAGTCGTATAGACATGACGACCATGACTTAGTCGTATAGACATGACGACCATGACGACCGTGAGTGAACAAATACAAAATATAAAAAGACGATTGGCAAATAAGCTCTCAACGTGATGCATTGCAATTTGCAGCGTGTCAAAATGTGTGAAAAACATTCGGAAATAGTCGATCTACGAGCTCACAGACCTCGTAGATTAACTATTTTCGGCTAATTTCAGTTTTGACAGCCAAAAAAAATAGGGCTTAATGTTTTTGTGTAGTAGTAGGCCTAGATTATGTGAAATTATTTTACAATAACAATGACCACAATTGGCCTGATGGGGGTGCTATAATTACACTTAATAATAATAATATTGATAATGATAATGATAATAACTAATGTGCCATTAATCTGATTTACAGTTTCAAATGTGCATGCAGTGGCCTGGCACACATTTCAACATGAACAGTATAATCTAAAGTAACTATGTAGCCTACATGTACAAGCTCTGTACTGCACTTAATTGCAATTTTGAGGAATGTTTATTTACTTTACTGGAGTATGGAGTAAAAACTTTTTAAATGGGATATTTTGCGTAATCCTACATATTTCTACAAATGTCTTCAAAATCCGGTTTTCTGAAAAAACGCTGAAATATGTTTCTATGTCAGTGGTTCTCCATGTCAAGGACCCCAAAAATGATATGTAATTAGCCGCCGAGCCCCATCTGAAAATATGTTGTTCCAGGGACCTCCCAGAAGCAAAGAGTTGAGAAAATGTTCGCTGTGAAAGAATATATAATCAAAGATTTGCACACATTTTCACAAATTTTCAAAAATAGCAGATCCACAAGCTTGTAGCGCGGCACTTGTTTCCGCGCTACAAGCTTGTATATCAGCTAAAGTTTAAAATAATGGTTAAAGTGGTTAAAAGCTAAGGTGACACAGATACGTTCCAGGTTTTAAGTACAATGTGATGCCAATACTTTTGTACTTTTAACCAAGTATATTTTCAATTCCGAACTTTAACTTCTGCATAGTATTTCTACATAACAGCATTGATACTTTTCCTTAAGTAAAACATGTCAATACTTTTCCCATTGCTGAACATGAATCAGATTTCATTCATCAAACCGCTCAGAATTGGATAGGAATTGCTCGTATTCTTTTTTATTTCTTTTATTGCAGACATGTGTATGCATCATGTGGGCGTTTGGTTTGTGTGCACATACCTGTCGGCTGGCCGTCCAGAACTTCTTCTGAAAGAACTCCAGTTTCATCTGGATCCCCACAGCTGCAAGAGACACAGCACAAACCGCTGAAACCAAACAACTGGCACGCACGTGTGTGTGTTTGCATTAGATATAGTCACATTTTTTAAACAGACATTGTAAAGACTATTGTCCTAGTTCTCACAAGAAGTAATGCTTATTGTTTTATGGTGAAAACGGGTAGTTGGGCTTACAATTAGTAAAAGTTTCAGGTTTGGATTAGGCATTAAAGAGATTGTATTTAGTTGTGTGTCGGTGTTGCACACAACATATGGCAGATCTACAAGCTCACAACGCATTGTGCTGTGACGATTGTGAGCCTGTAAGCCCTAGCCACACCAAAGGGTCACCATGCAACTCCTTGGGTCCAAATGGTTGCAAGGAGTTAACACTAAAACCGTCTTGACCCTTTGGTGTGGTTTGGGCCATTGAATCACTAGGGTCAACGTGGCTCAACGTGCAACAAGACATATCACACCGCAGGGACAACGCTAAAACAGTCTTGACCCTTTGGTGTGGTTAGGGCTGTAGCTCACACCTTAAGTTTAGGGTTAAAAGATGGCAACAACAAAAAAGTACGGCATTCATACATTTGGCACCTTAAAATGCTGTTGTCCTCACAAGTAGGCTAGCCTACTTGTCCCCATGTGTGTGCGTGTGTGCATGCGCTTGCGTGTGCTCTTCGCTGTGGAAGTGTGCGGGTGGTGTGATCACACATGGCGGCAGTGTCAGCCTTAAGGCCAAGACGAAGATGACAAAACCGCAGGGAGGGGGCATCTCTGAGCAGCCACAACAGAGCCAAACAAACATATCCCATCTCCAAAACAACGTCCCGACTGAGCATGTTGAACTCACTCCCCTCTGAAACACTGGAGAATCGTTGTGATGTGCCCCATATGTCTGAATTGCAAGCCCACTATTGTGCGGCCTGCTCACTCCTCATGCATTGGAGGAAGCATGAGCTCCGTTCCCCCCCCCCCCCCGCCCCAGGTTGGCAGAGGGTGAGTAGTGCTCAGGATGAAAAGAAGTTTACAAAATGGTGGGATATATATCTAGTTGCGTGCCACTCCGTTTCTCAGCGTGGGTTCCACCGAACACCGGGCACGTGGTGTTACTGGTCAACAGTACAAATGACACAAAAGTTTTGTGGAATAATTTATTTTTAATGAGTGGCCCCCAGACCCCCGCCAAATGACCGGAACTACTTAATATTCACCTAAACCAGACCAGAACTCCCACTACGGGACTCACCACTGTATTGTTGTAGCACTCGAGTCGTAGTTGTAGTACTTGTAGTACCTTGACTCGTCTCAAATACATTTTCATAACTCTGTCTTGTCTCGGTCTCACACTTAATTTGACTTGGACTTGACTCGGTAATGCAATAATGCAATGCAATAAATTTATTATACCCATATTATGAGGAGCACATTCACATTAACATTATAAGAGAGCTGTCTGGCGCTTATAGACAGCTATCTTGTTAAGTAACGGAGCACAGCCAATGCACCTGCCTGCTCCCGCAATGTTTTATGTACCTTTCAAATGAGAAAAAAGAAGAAAATAAATCTGGTCTCGGTTGCGCCTCGGACTCGACCCCCTCCCACACTCGGTCTTGATTTGTACTCGCTTTAGGTGGACTCGACTACAACACTACACCACGACAAACAATCAATGAATACCTTTGCAACCAATATATTAATGGCAAGTATGTCCTACATACGTCCAAAAATCTGAACTAATACTTTAAGTCAAACATGTGCTTTTTCCACCACTGCTCATATTATATTAAATCCATCCCAGGTCTTAGTTGTTCTCCTGACAGACACAGAGAGCTGTTCTCACTTCAATCACCCTCAGCAGCACAGCAGGTACTCAGACACTGACCTGGACAAAAAAACCTGGCATGGAATAAGAGAGATTTCTTCAGGGGCCGACAAATTTGACACAGGCCCTCTTCTCTTCTCATCACACACGCACACACACACACACACACACACACACACACACACACACACACACACACACACACACACACACACACACACACACACACACACACACACACACACACACACACACACACACACACACACACATGCACACGCACACACACATGCAGCAGGAGGAGGGGGGATGTCCCACCATTCAACCACAGATTTCAGAGCTTTCACTTATACAGAGTGAAGTCCATATGGTGAAGGGGGCAGGGCTCGACAGTGCGACTAGGTACTCACATTTGCAACAAAAAATATCACAGTGCGACTTGTAAAATTAGATTTGTAGCACAGGTGCGACTACAGGATTTGACCATTCAATCGTGATAAAGACAAGTCTCTGTCTACAGCAAGTGCACATTCTATAGTCGCGGTTCTATACCTAAATTTATATTTCTGAACGGCGGTGTCGTTCGCCAAAAAGAGCAGAGCTACAAGCTAACAACGTGTCGAGGGCGGCTCAATGCGGTGTTCATTTGAAGATCTGTCCCCTTTGCTCCCACCGCCCCTCCCCTCACTGTGTTGCTGCTCCGTTCTCTTCCCTGTCACTGCTTGCTGACTGTCAGCAGCGAAGACGGAGCGAACTCAGCAGGATAGCATTAGCATGATAGTACAGATTCAGAGGGAATTGCTTGGACCCTGAAACGTTATTTTCAAAGTTTGTTTGTAATGTTCAAAGTTCAAACGTAACTTACTTTTAACCAAACGCGGGTGAAACAGCGTACAGCCGTGCACGCACGCGCGCACACACACACATGGAGTGGACGGATTGATGTTTATCAAAAACAACCCTTGCTTAGCGTTTGCTTACAAAAGCGTGTGCCCAGCATAAATGATAATGCGAATGACCGAACTGGCTGGATTACCGTATTAATATCAGTCAGTCAGTCAAAGCCAAGGAGAATGTTACAATACTAATTCAACATCGAGCAGCCTCTGCACTGTCTGAATGTCACACTAACATGACAGAACAGCAGGATAAAAACGGATAGCCTGTCTATCCATCCATGAGCAACATATTCTATCTAGCTCTGGTCCAAAGCTCTAATGTGTTGCACATGAGGTATGGAACAGAGCTACTATCGATCTATCTACAAAGTATTAGCATAAAACAAATTGATTATATAGATTATATGAAAACAAACATAACAATGATATCATGATGAATATCACTATTTTGTGATAATTGCTGAAAAGATAGTGATATAATATTTTGACATATTATTTTCCACCCCTACCTCATATCACATTAAAGAAAAATCACACCCATGTTAAGTGAGGGGCGCTCTTGTCATCATACATCATCAGAAATCATCTCATACTGGCCAATCAGAATGCCTGTTGCCTGTGATTGGTTAGCTGATTTGCTCGTTTACATATGACATACATTTTCCCTTAAATGTCAATGGCGTTTAATTTATGTCATATTTAGCAGAATTTTGACGTAATTTCTCTGTTGATTGTCAATGGCTCATTTTGAGATGTGTGGGGACAAAGGCTGTATATAGGAGGGGCTAGCGCCCCTTAAAAATACATAATTTTTCATCGTGCTCCTAAAATAATTTGTGTGCTACTAGATTTTTCAACTTAGGCGCACACGTGCTACTTGGAAAAATGCTAAGCGTCGAGCCCTGGAAGGGGGAAATGTTGCATTTATATTTGATCGAAAGCACTTTACAGTGACATTCACACTGACATTTAACCCCTGGGCTACAATTAACGGAAAAAACGAATTATTGCTAAAAATACAAACCTACCGTTAACGGAATTAACGGAATGTCAATCAATGTCAGTTATCGGGGGTTCAACGAAGCCAAAATTAGCATGTTTTCGCTAATTTCAGTAATGTTGGATGTAATTTACCAAAAAACGGCCGAAATCCGCGCGATCGTGCGCTATCGTGCACGCGCGCCGTCTCTATGTGCGTCGCTGTAAAAAATTTGATATTTTGCGATGTTTTGGGGTTGATTTGACCTTAATTTGACTTAGTTATGAAAAAGTTATCATTAGCTTAGCATCCCGGACAGCCAAGAGAGTGACACGGGGTTAAAGTACTACCGGATATTATCGATCATTGAACCGGAAGTGACTTAACCAGATTCGTCTATTTTTTGCAAAATCAGCATAATGGTGCGTTCCCGCCATCTGGTGGCAAAATGAGAGAATACATTACCTATGTCATTTGCAAATAAACGATCTGTTCAAACCATCAGATCTTTCTATTAATGTTAAAATGATTAATTAAAAATATGCCAATTTGTTACCCAAACAAGAAAATTGGGATTGGTAGTTTGCGTTTCTGGTCATAATATTGTCCACTCATTTTGTATGTCCGTGGCAATTTTTTATATAAATGCCCACCAGAGGTGAGTCTTCCGATTACGAAAAATATGAATAATAATTAAAAAATAAATAAAATGGATGTGAGTCTGCAATTCCAACTGCAATGGGGAGATATTGTTAAACAGCCTATGGGAGCCAGGTGGAAGAATAAACAATATGTAAGACAATATTACACCAGCCACCATATTATTCTTCCAATTAAAACAAGCTCGAACACAATGTCAAACACAATTAGCCAGATACACATCTAACCGAGAAGAAAGCAATCCTACTACAGTATATTCTATCTGTAAACCGTGCGTTCTCTCAGCGGGTTGACCGCAGATGATCTGCACATGAACATAGTGACACAGCTGAAGCAGTTTGTGTGAACACTCCTCGCAAACTATGGGATCTGTATAGTTGTGGTTGCAGCCTGCCCCATAGCCCGGATGGACAGGGAACTAATTGATATTATATCAATGATATACAGCTATTTAATACCTTTTTCTTTTTTTAAAGAACACCATTACTGTGTACTCAACTGTGTGTGTGTGTGTGTGTGTGTGTGTGTGTGTGTGTGTGTGTGTGTGTGTGTGTGTGTGTGTGTGTGTGTGTGTGTGTGTGTGTGTGTGTGTGTGTGTTTGTGTGTGTGTGTGTGTGTGCGTGTGTGTGTGTGTGTGTGTGTGTGTGTGTGTGTGTGTGTGTGGGGGGGGGGTTCCCCTGTTCAATTATGATTCTTCAAATATGATTATGTTTGGGGGATCACAGCCTGAAAAGGTTATGAACAACTCATTAGAGTAATCTAATCTCAGTATAAAACGAGTGTTTTGTCCTCAAAATACCCACTCCAGACACTTTTTACGGCCTATGGGAAATGTGCACAGACTGTGGCCAGAGCTATAAATACACAGGAAACCCGTCAGTGAAATTATTCCATAGTGCAAATTAATCTGAACATCAACATTTTCCATGAATTTGTCTCTGAGGTCTGGTCTATTGAACCACATATGAACAGCTTGTTTAGATTGTCATAGCAACACCTTAAAGGCATAATAACTTTGCCCTGTGACTTTGTTATGTTAACATAACAAAACAATAATTACACGTATTACTCATCATTAAAATAAAATCACACCCGTGTGAAGTGAGGGGTGCTCTTATCATCGTACATCATGCCGTAAAATGGACACTATCTACAGTATTTACTCAGACACTATGACGTAAAATTGTCCATTCATTGTCAATGGGAATTTAATGTTTGTGTAGGTGCACACACACACACACCAAAAGCTGGTGAATATGAGGGGATAGACCTACTGAAAATAAAGGGCTCAATATGGGGTGTCTGACATGCGCAAATCACCCGTTGCTGCCGACATGCGTTGGTCCGACATGCGTTGGTCCGACATGCGTTTGGGTTTGGGGTAGGGTGTCGGACTGTTAGTATGTCGGAACTTATGCGGTAACACTTGTTTATAATTATACATTATAAATGTTAAATGTTAAATTATTATAAAAAATAATCATGCACTTTATCGTAACACATTATAAAGCTTATTTGGAATGCATAGCAAGTGTTACCGATGAGGGCCCCAAATTACACCTTAGTAAGCACAAGTGTCTATTTCACTCTTATTTATTTTTTAAAAATTTTGACGGCAGTAACTGCCCGTCATAATTTCACCCCCCTCCGTATCAAAGTATTGGACAGTACAAACACGCCCTGAGGGGTGAAAATCGGTCAGAGGGTTGATTAAGATTTTTATATTGATTTTGTAATCATCTTTAGGGCCCCAAATCATACCCAAGAAAGCACTAGTGTCTTTTTAATTTTTCTTCTTAAAATTACTAAATAAATACAACGCACAAGAATTTAGTATTGATACAATCCATTATTTGCATTGCAAACGATTCAATTCAGATTATTTGCATTGCAAAACGCTACGATACGATACAAAGTCAATATTGCTCTATCGTTACACCCCTAGTAGTCCGGCAGCCCAGGTGTACGGGTGGGAAATTTGGTAGTCTGTTTTTATTGGCCTAAACTATTGTATATATACATACATTCATGAATCCACTTGCTGACCGGCTGAACGTATTGGGCAATTTTTTATAGGGGTTTCTTGTGACCCTACCATGTCAAACTTTCCTTTTGCTTTAAGTAGCATGTGACATGTCAAACTAGGGGGATTTCATGATGCTGAATCCATTCCAAGCATTAGTTTTGCACAAAATACACTCCTTGGGCTAAAAACGGCCATAGACATCATGACAGTGATGAGGTCAGCACATTTTGGGCACATTTGGGCAAGTGGGTAGGGCTGCTTTTAGCCCAAGGAGTGCATTTTACGCAAAACTAATGCTTGGAATGGATTCAGAATCATGAAAAAACCCTAGTTTGACATGTCACATGCTACTTAACACTAGCATGTCTGAACTCAAATACTACTATGACTATGAAAGGTCAAGATGACCGTGTTTTTCATGCGATTTGATTGGCCACTCTCTCCCCCACTCGTCTAATGATCTTCACACCTCTCCCTGCACCCGTTGACGGCTTGCCATTGTCTTCTAAATGTAATTCCAACTAATTCCTCATGTGTATACAAATGTAGGCTACTCACAACATGTAGACTAAATGTTGTTTTAGAGGTTATATGTTATATGCGGTTTGCAGAAATAGCAATGTCTGTTTATTTCTCCCGAAAAAGTTTGGGAGCGGATAAAACACTGTCCGACTTTGTTTTACCTTTGGGTAGGCTAGAATTGCGTGGGGGGGGGGGGGGGGGGGTGTCTAAAAATGAGTTACTTTGACCAATGTATTACCAATCTTGTACACCATTGCTCACGAACGCATGAACACCCTTGACCCAATTATAGCCACTGCATCTAGCTTTTAATTAAAGTTCCCCGGGCATCGTTTTGGGATATTTTGGCCGATATGGGTCTTTTTCTCAAGTCTCGAGTCAGTGTTTTCCCCTCCCGGCTCATGGCTCTTCACAGACGGCACAGAGACAGCAGCCACTCTGCTGAATGTGTCAGTGTTGCTACAGTGGTGTGAACTGTGAACCGTGCGGGCACTGGTGCTGCTGAGTGCTGACAGCCGACTCACAGCTTCTTCTTCTGAATTACTTTATATTTGCCTTGAAAAAGACCGTAGGGCGTAGGCTATATCCATTTTGTGTTTTGCTGTTTTCCAAAACAAACCAGTGTGTGCTACTGTTTGCTACAAAGCGACTGGAAGGACGAGGTTTACAGACATACCAAGTAGCCAATCTGCTGATTAATCTACCCGATCAGCGATCACCAGGGGGCAGCGACAACACACACACACACACCCACACACACACACACCATGCGCTCCGTCACACCATGCGCTCTTTTTTTTGGTCCTGATCATACAACTTCTATATATTGAGGTGCAAAGGATTCCAGCTTTGTATAATTTTCTGCGTCCAATAGGCCTACATGACTGTTGCAGCCTAAGTGGAGGAGCTTTACTGGCTGGCATCTACAAGATGGGTCCAGTAAAGTTCCCAAGTCTTAGTCATGGAGTCAGTGACCAGCCCAATGTACTGAAATTTGGAATGTAGCTGGCCTTAGAGTAGAGTAGTTTGCTCATTGGGCTGTTTGGTCACAACAACTTTGAAAACCACTGTACAGAATATAAGGAACCCTGAGCGCCCCTGATGAGCAGGACTGTCTGCACGGTTCTAGGCATAAGCAATATAAGCGGTCGCTTCATGGGGCCACAACCACTAAGGGGGCCACATGTCCAATGTATTTGCATTTAAGTTCATAAAGAACATGTAAATGTATTTGAAATTAAATAAAAATCAGGATTCCAATTCAGAAATAGCTAAAAAAGAATTCAGGATTCCAATAAATAAAAAATGCAAAAATTGCAGATCTTCAGCTATCGGCTATTTTTACTATATGCCTTGTGGCCCTCTCAAAGTTGCCCAACCCTGCCTTATCCAAAAACTAGTTATTATTTTAATATGCAATACAATTAAGATCTCACAAAAGACACAACAGAATAGTTGAATGCAAGTTGCAAATTGCATTATGCAATACACCTGTGGACCACTGCATGCCCACAGGTGAAGTGGTTTGCCATTGATTGCAGTTGGTTGATTGAATTGTAACTGTTGGCAATAGACAAATTCAGAAACGGGTCTCATGGTCGCAGCTTACGTATTTCCTGTATGCGGACTCGACATAGCTGCGGGGTCTAAACGCTCACCAGGCGCATCTCTTCTACTACAGTGAACGGTAGAGTGACTGATGTTAGTCTGCCTCAAACGTTACTCTTTTACCTGCTTTTTACTAACACTAACATTACAAAGATGCCCAGAACATCGAGATTAACCTGTTTAGTTTATGGCTGCTCCGACAGTAGTGGCAACATTTTTTAAAGCGGAATGTCAAAATAACCGTGTGTGTGTGGGTGTGTGCACACACACTCTCTCTCTCTCCATACGGAGAGAGAGAGTTATTTAATGAAAATCAAGATTTAACGCACGTAGGCTATCCTACTATCACAAACAATTTGCCTTGTGTAGAGAGAGAGAGAGAGAGAGAGAGAGAGAGAGAGAGAGAGAGATGCGTCCAGCGTCCTGTGTCGGTCTTGCGCTTGTATCACGGTATCCTGCACGTGCGTGAGATGTCAAGGGCCCCACCCTGCCTGGCCCTTCTGGTAAATGCCAGACATGCCGGACCTGACCTGCCGCACCTGACTCCTAGAACCTTTTATAAACTAGTTTGTTTAGTTGTGTGTCAAGCCCAGAAGATCTCACAACATATCATCATGATGTGTGTGTGTGTGTGTGTGTGTGTGTGTGTGTGTGTGTGTGTGTGTGTGTGTGTGTGTGTGTGTGTGTGTGTGCGTGCACACACCTGCATGTGTGACAGAGAGAGAGTGAACTTTGTCTATAGTGTGTCAAAGCTCCAACTCTTGCCAGTCTGATCTGAGACGCCAGATCAAACACAACTTCCACTGAGAGAGAACAGACTGTCCATCCACAGCTAGAGGAGGAAATACTGACCCAGACCATTGGAACTACCTGCTGAACACTGACCCTCACCCAGACCACTGGAACTACCTGAATACTGACCCAGACCACTGGAAACACCTGCTGAACACTGACCCAGACCACTGGAACTACCTGAATACTGACCCAGACCACTGGAAACACCTGAACACTGACCCAGACCACTGGAAACACCTGCTGAACACTGACCCAGACCACTGGAACTACCTGAACACTGACCCAGACCACTGGAACTACCTGAACACTGACCCAGACCACTGGAACTACCTGAACACTGACCCAGACCACTGGAACTACCTGCTGAACACTGACCCAGAACACTGGAACTACCTGAATACTGAACCAGACCACTGGAAACACCTGCTGAACACTGACCCAGACCACTGGAACTACGTGAACACTGACCCAGACCACTGGAAACACCTGCTGAATACTGACCCAGACCACTGGAAACACCTGCTGAACACTGACCCAGAACACTGGAACTACTTGAATACTGACCCAGACCACTGGAACTACCTGAACACTGACCCAGACCACTGGAACTACCTGAATACTGAAGCAGACCACTGGAAACACCTGCTGAACACTGACCCAGAACACTGGAACTACCTGAATACTGACCCAGACCACTGGAACTACCTGCTGAACACTGACCCAGAACACTGGAACTACCTGCTGACTCTATCAGCTGAATGGACTTTAACAACAACCACTTTCACAGTCAAAGTAAACTTGATTAGAATCATTCTAAAAGGAGTGTTACCACCCCTGACTGCATTTCCTGTCTTTGTAGCTAAACTCTGACACAAAATGGCTTCCGACGCATCTCGCCCAGAAGAGTATTATTCCTGTCCTGTGTGTTGCGTCATCTTTAAAGAACCTGTTATACTGGCGTGTAGCCACAGCTTCTGTAAAGCCTGTCTGCAGGAAAAGTGGAGAAAGACAGAAAAAAAGGAATGTCCCATTTGTAAGAAGAGACATTCAATTGATCCACCTCTTAACCTGGCTCTGAAGAACATGTGTGAGGCCTTCGTACAGGAGAAAGTCCAGATATCATTGAAGCCTTTACAGGAGAAACTGAAGGTTTTTAATGAAGTTAAAACAAACTACGAGCAAACGGCAGAACACATTAAGGTCCGGGCCCGGCACACCGAGACGCAGATGAAGGAACAGTTTAAGAAGATGCATCAGTTTCTACATGATGAAGAAGAGGCCAGGATCACTGCACTGAGGAAGGAAGAGCAGCAGAAGAGTCAGATGATGAAGGAGAAGATCGAGGGTCTGAACAGAGACATATCAACCATTTCAGACACAATCAGAGCCATCGAGGAGGAGCTGAGAGCCGAACACGTCTCATTCCTGCAGACCACAGTGGAAAGAGTGCTCACTGCACTGCAGGACCCACAGCCGGTCTCAGGAACACTGATAGACGAGGCCAAACACCTGGGAAACCTGGCCTTCAGAGTCTGGGACAAGATGAAGGACATTGTCTCCTACAATCCTGTCATTCTGGATCCCAACACTGCCTTTCCAAACATCATCCTGTCTGATGATCTGACCAGCGTGAGATGGGGAAAGAAACAGCAGCTTCCTGACAATCCAGAGAGGTTTGACTGGTGGGGCCGTGTTGTGGGTTCTGAGGGCTTTAACTCTGGGACTCACAGCTGGGATGTTGAGGTTGGAGACAATACACCCTGGGAACTGGGTGTGTTAGCAAAGTCCTTCCAGAGGAAAGGAAAGATACATGTAGGGGGTCAATGTTGGGCCATATGGTTCAATAAAGGTAAATACAAAGCATTCTCCTCCTCAGAGTCAGACACTGATCTCTCAGTGAAGCAGAACCCCAAGAAGATCAGAGTCCAGCTGGACTGGAACAAAGGAACTCTGTCCTTCTCTGATCCTGATACCAACACACACATCCACACCACACACACCTTCACTGACACACTCTTTCCATACATTAGCAATTATCAGACTCTCCCTCTGAAGATGTTACCATGGAAGGTCAGTGTGACTCTGAAACCACGTTAGACATGATGATGATGTCATGTTATTGATACATTATACTGCCTAGTATTTGTTTTCTATTGTCTGCTATCACTTTGCAATAGTATTAATAATATCAGTAATAGTACTAATGCCAACAATAATATAGGGATTATTTTAAAGGTAATTAAAATATAAGGGATTCATGTAGAAACTTAATTATCTCAGTAGTAATCATGTTGAGGAATTGAGATACTTTACCATAAAATGTACACTATTATATTTGTACTGTATATCTCAGCTGTCAGGAAGAAACCACCTAACTCCAAAATATTCATTTTCTTCAGGAAATGAAAACCTTAGATTTTGAAAACAAAGCAATACTGCCTCATCAAAGTTGGTGTTGTGACTTCACTTTATATATTGTCAATTAGTTCCATGAGAGGGGAAGACGTGGTGGAGTTAATTTGCTGCTTTAGCAGACAGTTTGAGGGTCCAATGGAGTTAAGAGGTTTTGTCCAAAGCACAGACATAAATGGTGTTCAATAGCTCTGATTTAAGCAGAAAAAAAGAAAAAATTATAAGAATAAAAAAGAAAAAAAAAGAAAAATTGAGTTAGGTATAGTTTCCTCCCAACAGCAACAAATTTGCTAACTTTTACACTTGTAACTGTACTGCACTTTTTACACAATTTCCTAAAATGTAATTATCAGGTTGGATGAATCTCTTTATGACATTCTATAGTTGTATGATGGTTAGCAGGTCAGTATGTAAAATATTAGTTAATGTTAATGTTAATTACTTTCATGAAACCACAGGATGAGGTAGACTATGTCCCCTCAGCCATCGCGGCATTAAACAAACTGCCCCGCCGATAGGATGGTTCTGTACACAGTGGGGAACTCATGTTTTGTTTTTTTGTTTTGTCTTGGTGCTATGTGCTCTGTGTTGTTTTTGATGTGGGTGTTGAACTGTTGAACAGATTGTGAAGACAAATATCCTTCGGGACAATAAAGATTATTATTATTATTATGAACCCTGCAGTCACTTGAATCACTGATAATAAAATGGTAACACCATACAAAACTCCTTGAATTAACTCTTTGTCCTAATACCTAAAGAAAAAAACTATACTATCAAAACTTGTCAAACATTGGCCAAAATATCAAATAATGTAAGAAAGTCGTCATAAAGTTGACCATGTGGTCCTCAGTGCACAACGACTAGCCTACGGTATAATTGTTGGTTAAATATCCTACATTTGTTTGTCATGTCTATAAAAACCAAATAAAAACTAATATAACAAAAAAATAACAGTCAGTGCATCACTAGGTTTTGGTCGTTGTAACAGCTGTAACAGGTCCCTGCAGAAGAAAGGGATGTCCTAAATGGGACCATATTCCTCTGCATGGATGCATAATATATTAGGGCTGTCAAAATAACTGCGTTAACTGAGTTAATTAATTTGTGAAATTAATTTGATGACAAGCTGTAAACCTATACCTACTACATCAGCAGTTAAGTTGGCATGGGAAAATGAGTTGGGAATCAAATTTCAGATGAGCTCTGGGAAGACAGTCTTGAAGAAGTTAATGCTTGCTCTATCAACTCCAGACATTGCCCTATTCAGTTTCCCTTTATATACCCTCTAGAGACCAGTGGTTCCAAACCACCCTATAAAACAATGCACAATACTAACAGCAAGTGGATTCATGAATGTATGTATATAAACAATATTTTAGGCCAATAAAAAAAGACTATAATTATACCAAATTTCCCGCTTTAAACAAAAGAAGCCTGTCGGCTGCCGGACTATAGTAGGCCTACTGTATAGTCAATATTAGTTTAGTCTCTCTTTTGGGTCTCAAGCCAAACCTATGTTTCTATGTCAGTGGTTTTCAAACCATTTCATGTCAACAAACCCAAAAATTATATGTAATTGGCAGCGGAACCCCATCTGAAAATATAGAAAAACAAATAGAGCCAAAGATTTGAGTTAAAAACATGTGTGCCACATTTTCAAGCTTTCAAAAATAGCAGATCTACAAGCTCGTAGCGCAATCACTCGGTGCCACGCTATGAGCTTGTAGATCTGCTATTTTTCAATAGCTAAAGTATAACATAATGCTTACAACACCAAAAGGATTTGGAATTGGAACCACTGGTCTCTAGAGGGTATATAAAGGGTTAACAACCTGCATTACAGTACTGTATGTATGATCTGTTTGAACTTGTACGATGTGTAAATTATCATTGACCGATTCCCCACAAAAGCAAAGTGTGTCCCTATCAGTTCAATAAGAGATGTCTGTGCGTGCATGCGTGCGTGCGTGCATGCATATGATTGACAGGATGTCTATCAGCAGAACCTGCAGTGTATTTCTTTATAGGGTGGACTATTTAAGAGCTGTCAGCACCTGTTCTAATGTGCTCGTCAAGTGGGCAGCATTGATTGGCTGGCTATGTGTCGAGGTCATGTACTGTCAGCACTGGAAAAGGTAGGCAACTCATATTATGTTTTATTTAAAGGGATATTTCACTTTTTTTAAGAAAATTCTGGTAATTGTATCGTCTACTCAGGCTCATGTGAACACCCCGACAGTTTTTTAAGTTGCTTGATTCAATATTTAGATATTTGATATTATTTTTAGTTGCCCCGCCCCCTTCATATACAAACCCATTGTAACATCAAATTCCATTTCAACCATGATAGAATAGATTCATTGAAAACACCCGTCCTTGTTTCTGGTGACTGATATTGTCCTTCTAATGTGTGGGGTGCCCGTGTTTTCCTGGGCAAACTGACATAATGGGACATTCTGCATAATGAGTATTATGTTTATTATTAAGTATTAGTCAAATAAATTCTGAAAGCCAGACTTTTACACTTGTAACATAAGTATAAGTTCTACATTGTGGCATCACTACTTTTACTTAGCCTATAAGTAAAACAAAGTATAGCCCTCCTGTCTGTCAGTGGTTTTAGCATGCAGAGCCCAGAGCCCAGGGGAACAGCTGCAGATTATCCTGTCATGTGGTGTTGCCAGGTCCTTTCAACAGGCCACCATGTCGTGTGCACCCACTGGGGAAACCCAGGATCATGCTAGGCTAATTTAAGACGCTGCAGAGTGAATGACAACAACGACCCACATACAGAAGCACACAGAGGGCGTCGTTTCAGGGGGGGGGGGGGGGGGAATAGGGTGGTGCAAATTACATTTGTTGTTAAAATGTGAAAGCACTGTATTCTGATAATTGCGACCATAGGTCGCAGTTTACTTTGAAAACCTGCAAAACATGTCAGTCCATGCGTCCATCCGTCCGGCACGCCTCGTGACACGCTCCATGTATGGCCAATACATAATTCATTCCATGTGTTGATATGACATCCATATACGGCCAAACCTCACCAAACCCTGTACACTCAAGACACTGCCCTGCAGTCATAATTATAGATCTCCATGGAGCCGACCTGTTCTGACATTCTATATGTTGATCTGACCTCATCAAACCCTATACACTCACCTGCACCCCCTGCCACCCTTAGATCTCCATATGGAACTGAGCTGTTCTGACATTGGCCGACAATGGGATTAAAAGTGTTTCAACTGGTCTGGTATATATTACACTAATTCTAAATATGTGTTTGAGGTCATTGTTAATGTTCATGCCCCAAAATTTGACCTTTTGGATACACAAAAAAGGTGATTTGTCCAAAAACGTAGTTACACCTGTTGAATCGTTCAACTGTTTGGCCGCTACTATAAATTGCATCAACAATAAAAACGAATTAATTTTATTAGGTGATTTTAATAAAAATTGGACGGATAGATCCTCCAGTAAAGCAAAAGGCATCATTGGCAACATGAACCTTACCCAATTAATCACTGAGCCTACTCGTATTACAGCTACATGTCAATCTCTACTTGATTGGATACTGGTTTCACACCCAAACAGAGTTATAAAATCAGGGGTTATGTCTGACTGTTTCAGCGATCATTCAATTATTTACTGTATTTGGAAAATCAAATTAGCTAAATTGCCACCTAAATTAATTAAAATCCGACAATACAAAAAAATGAATACTGATCAATTTATTAATGACTTGATTTCAATTAATTGGGATAGGTTTCAACTTATACCCGATGTTCATAATGCCTGGGGCTTCCTATACTCTGAATTTAATAAAATTATAGATAAACATGCTCCCTATAAAATGACAAGAGTAAAGGGAAGTCATCTTCCCTGGATTACATCCGAACTCATAACTCTGTTTAGACAGAGAGATACTGCATGGGCCTCATCTGGGAGGACCAAGCATCCTGATGACTGGGAGAGGTAAAGGCAACTGAGGAATAGAAGAGGACCAAGCATCCTGATGACTGGGAGAGGTATAGGCAACTGAGGAATAGAAGCAAAACTTTGACCAGAAATGCGGAATCAAATTATTACAAGGAATCTCTCCACCGTGACTTTAAAAATCCGAAACAATTTTGGAACAAAGTAAAATCTTTAACTAATGCATCCACTAAAAATACATCTCCTAATCAATTAAAAGTTAATAATGCCATATTGCATAATCCGCAGTTAATTGCTCAAGCTTTCAATCAGCACTTTTCCTCTGTTTGTCCTACACCAATGCCTGACCTGCCCATTGCATTTAACAACATGCAGACTTGTAATAGTTCCTTCTCTTTTAGGAAAATAACACCAATAGAGGTCCATGATGTAATTATTGATTTAAAGGAGAGCAGTGGTCCTGGGTTAGATAACATTGAAACCAAATTTATCAAATTAGCACCTCACATTCTCATGTACCCTCTCTGTGATGTCTTCAATATGTCACTAACAACCTGTCAATTACCTGCTGTCTGGAAGTGTTCACGTATCACTCCCTTGCACAAAGGGGGTGATGCACTTGAACCCAATAATTATCGACCTATCTCAATTATTTGTTCAATTGTAAAAATATTTGAAAAGATAATCCAGACCATAACCAACTATCACATTACCTCAACGAAAATAACATCCTATCACCCCATCAATCTGGATTCAGATCTAATTACTCCACAACCACTGCCTTACTAAAACTTACAAATGATATTACATCAGCATCTGCCAACAAAAAATTTACTGGAGCTATTTTCATTCACCTTTCGAAGGCTTTCGATTTGGTCGACCATTACCTCCTCTTAGATCAATTATATTCTGTTGGTCTATCTCGCAATGTTCTCTTATGGTTTAATTCATATCTGCATAATCGAAAACAACGTGTCGTCATACAAGGATGTAAATCTGATTTGTCAGTTCAGGAACGAGGCATGCCTCAAGGCTCTTCCCTAGGTCCACTTTTATTTACTATATTTATCAATGACCTCCCCTCAATATGCTCCACATGCAATGTTCAACTCTATGCTGATGATACAGTTCTATACACCTCCAAATCTACTTTACCAGAAATAGAATCAGCTTTACAATCAGATTTCACCACTCTACAAAACTGGCTAGCAGCCAATAAACTTCAACTCAACAAAACTAAATCCTTCACAATGATCTTTGGCACACGTCAAA
The DNA here is from genome assembly GCF_964188405.1 of Protomyctophum parallelum. Taxonomy (NCBI): domain Eukaryota; kingdom Metazoa; phylum Chordata; class Actinopteri; order Myctophiformes; family Myctophidae; genus Protomyctophum; species Protomyctophum parallelum. Next base: position 14,981,773 of record NC_139705.1, on the reverse strand, counting down.
ATATTAAATCAAAATCGCTAAATCACTCATTCTCTATAACCAGCTTGGATGATACTCCTCTGCAAAGAGTTGAACACACCAAATATTTGGGCATGTGGCTGGATACTGAACTTTCGTTTAAATGTCACATTGATCATATTGTAAGAAAAGTTAACTTTAGTATTGGTGTTCTTTATCGCTCTAGAAACTGTTTTACATTCTCAGTCAGGAAAAGACTAGTCATACAGCTTATTTTACCGATACTCGATTATGCAGATGTTGTGTATCTAACCGCATCTAAAACAAACCTGAATACTCTCAACATTGTATATAACAAACTGTGCAGATTCATCTTAGGTTGCCCTTTTACAACTCACCATTGTATCATGTATGAAAATCTTCAGTTGCCCTCTCTTACTGTAAGTGTCACTGGATTCAGTTTATTTTCAAATGTATACACCTCAATTATCCTCAATATCTCAAACAGTTTCTAGAACCACCCACCACCAATTACCAACTGAGGCATTCCATTCAACCTTATTTTTCTGTTCCCATAGTCTCCAATACATTAGGTAAGAATGCATTTATGTTTAAAGCTCCCTCTGACTGGAACAACTTACCAACCAATATTCGAACCATTTCATCTTTCAACATGTTCAAAAGTGCGCTGTCTTCTTACCTTACGACCTCCTGCACATGCCCATGATGCCATGATGACTATTGCTCAACTTATTTATTCAATGTATTTATACACTATTATATTACATACCTGACTTAGCGTATTTATAGTTACTCGCAATGAATATATAAACAGTGTATATGTGTTTCACGTGGATACGTATGCTCTGGATATGTACATATGTGTTTAATCAACTGTACTCATATCTGACAGAACAAATGATCCATCTCTTTGCTATTATACTTGCTTATTGTAATACCCTGTTTTTTGTGTTTTGTATTTTGTGTTTGTTTGTTTTGTTTTGTGTTTTAGTTTTTCTTTTTTTTTCTTCTCTTTTCTCCCTTTTGTGTATTGTATTGTATTGATTGTAGTTAGGACCCTCTCGAAAACGAGATACTGTATCTCAATGGGGTATTCCTAAATAAAGAAATTTCAAACTACTGCACGTTGGCTGTGTAGGGCAGTTAAGTGTGTCTGGGTTTAATACATATTAAACCAATGAAAAGTAGACAGTGAGCAGAGGAGAAAATCAGAGAGGGGGACACACGGGCGAACAAACAATAATAATAAAAAGACACCCACAATTGTTTTCAACTGAATGAGTTTGTGACAATGAAAGCCCGGAGCTTAGTTTTAACGTCCAGTCACTCACACACATGTCAAAACATACCTTGTCACTTTATGCAAACTGAGATGGATCATTGTTTCTTTGTTTTTGTTTTTGAAATCCCAAGTGGTTCACAAAAATATGGTTTCAGACACCATCCGTCAACTCTCGTTCAGTTAATGAGAGTGACGGAGCCATTAAGGCAAGTATTCTGTACGCCATGGGGTTAGGGTCAGGGAGGGTCCGCTAGGGGTCCGTGAAGGGGTTCTAGGGGGTCCCCAGCTAAATGATTAATAGCTGGAATCAAATGGGATGCTTACATATCTGTAAACCAGAATGCATGAAATGGTGCATTTATATGGTTGCTTTTATATAGCGCTTTTATCCAAAGCACTTTACATAGATATAGTGCATTCAATTCACACCGAATCAACCTGCCGGCGGAAATACCACACGACAGTGAGATTTGAGTCTGGCTTATTAGCCAGGCTAGCTCAAGGACATTTAACTTTGACACTAACTCTGTGGGAGCCTGGGTTAGAACTGGGTAAAGTGTAGCGGTCACTACCCCTGAGCCACTGCCGCCTCAGTGGTGTTCTATCGTTGCTGTTGGGTAAAACACTTGTACATTTCAGCTCTATGAGCTCACAACGTCCTCACGCCTCCCAGACACAATTTCTTAATCCCATGATTTTGTAACCCATTTTTTCAGCCAGTGTCACTTATCTACAGTAATGTAATCCTGGGCTCTACACAATGGACTGACCGCATGCTTCCTTCAATGCAGTAGTACAAGCTGCTTCTTTTCACCTGACAGGGAGTTTCCCCGGTTGGACGTAGCGTGTGCAAGGAACATATAATTCCGACCAGTTTCTTTCCCCATCCATCAGGCGCCCGGGCTGGCCAGGGGGATGTAGTTTAGAGACCAGGATTACTGCATGTTTTTTTTTATGAGGGTACCTATACCCTATTGCTATTTTTAACACAATAAAAAAGGAACATGTCAGAGTTACAACTTTTCAACCCGGCAGCAACACGAGTATTTCCAATTCTATTATTCTAATACATCTTGGATCCAAATATTGTAATTTTAATCCACTACATTTAGTTCAAAACTAGATAGACTACTAGTTAATTTGTAGATTTTGATTATTATTACAAAACATGCATTACCCACTTCAGCCCTGTATACATTTCGGCCATTTGAAAATAGGCTCACAATGTGTTCACGATACAACGCATTGTGAAACTGCTATTTTCGAATGATTTTTATACATTTGAAAACTTGAAATGGGACACTGAATAACGACTACTTTCCACTTTTGGTACTTTAAGTACATTTTGATACCAATACTTTTGTACTTTTACTCAAGAACATTTTGAATTCCGGACGTTTAATTGCAAAGTATTTCTACATCGTAGTAGTGTTTATACTTTCACTTACTTTACTAAGAAAAACATCCGAGTACTTTTTCCACCACTGCACTTTGGCAGGTCTCCTGACTGTGTCAGATTGCAGAAGGGGACATGTTCGTAGTGACAGGCTGAGCAGGGTAAGAAATGAGCTGAATTCTGCTGATCCTCCCTTTCTCTTTTCTCTGTCCCGCTCTCTCACTTCATCATCCTCATCATCATCATCATCTCTCAAAAGCCCTCTTTCTAATGCCCTGAATTCTTCAGCCAACAGTAAACTTATCCGGGTGACGTTTAAGAGCTTGGAGGACATACAGTATTTATAATGCTGTGAGCTGGCTTATACGATTCCCGAAAGGCGAGGAGCAGCGAGTGGGTAAAAAAATCTGTTCCAAATCCGACCAATGGTACCCATCTCCTATCAGAGCAGTGGCATGCAGGCAGGCAGGCAGGCAAACAGGCAGGTGGGCGGGCGCACAGGGGGGAAGATGATGACAACCTGGTCTAAAGCCTCAGTTTCTCTGGGGCTCCATTACATTCACAAAGGCGGACGTGGATCAATGTTGATTATGTATATATGCAGTTTTTGACGTGTCTATTGGCGATCATGAGTAAAGCCTGATTTATGCTATATTTGCTTACTGGAAGTAGATGAATTCCAAGCTTTGATTGATTAATTGATTGAATATTTTACAGTCAGACGTTAAGGCTAAAAGGATAACAGGAAATCCTGGGGACTTCTTTCCATTGTGGTCCTACTGTATGTGTTCAATGAACACAAATACATGTGATCAACAATATACCAGTAAGAAGCCTTGAGGGAGAGAAGCGTGCACACATCCGCCTGGGTGACAGCAGACAACTCACTGACTGACTGATGCAGGTTTTCATATTTACGCGACCTACAGTCGCAAAAAAGCACTATATGTACAAAGGTGAAAAAGGAAAAGCAGCAACGTTCGACACAGCGCTTTAGCTCACTCAGTGGTGTCTCTTGTGGCTCAAGTTCGCTTAAAGGAGCATTCAGTGATTTGGGTGATTTGGAAAACCCCCCGGTCTGCCCCGGTAACACGATGTGGAAATGCACGCACTACAGTGGGGGGGACACGTGACAGGCCAACAGCACACACACCAAGGCCCGCAACTGCTTGATCATGATTGGCGGAAGGCCCCTCTCTATCCTGATTGGATGAAGGCTGGGCCACCTAGCCAAAAACAAAACAGTTTTTTGACCCCCAGGGGTTAAATGGGGACAGGGAGGAACTCCTTATATGGTCAGCACACTCTATAGTAGGAAGGATTATCACTTATCCTGATAGATGATTTTTCAGGCCAATTTAGATAGAAACCAGTGAGTGACCAGTAGTTAGTTAGGTATGTGGGCATTGAGGGCACTGTCCTGTCTTCTACCCTGAGCAATCCCAAAGTAGCAACGTGTGTTGGAATTAGGTAGGTCATGGGCTTAAGGCCGAGAAGTAATCGGCTATTTTCGGTGCTTGACATCATCAGAAGGCTATAAGATAAATAAATCAGGCACGTGCGTGTTGTTGCCAAGAGAGGATTGTGTGTTCGTCCACAGCCCAGTGACAATGAAAGTTGTTTCTGGACGGACAAACACAAACACAAACACACACACACACACACACACACACACACACACACACACACACACACACACACACACACACACACACACATACGTGAACATTCTCACTCACACAGCTGTTGAGAGATGTGGTGATTTGCAAGTGCGGTGGTGCGTTTGCCCGCCGGTGTAGCTCCGCAGCAGAGCAGCATGTCAGAGGACACATGGGACATTCTAACTGACAGTCAGGGGAGGAACACAACAGCGCACACACACACAGAGGAGCCTGTGACTAAACACGCCAGCAGTCTTCAGAGTTCGGCTCAAAAAAGGCCGTCCTAAACTGTCATGTCAAACTTACAACCAAGACATCTGGGTAAATACATAATTTAAATGTACAAACGTCTAGAACAAGGTGTTATTAGGTCTTTGATGTATTATGTATGAAACGCTGCTGACCATTTGGATGCCCTACGGCCTATGCTGACCATTTTGTGCTGCGGCACGTTTCCTCATGCAAATCGGCTACTTTCGCCGTATGATTTGTCCTAATGTCGGTGCTAAATAACACTTAAACTGGCTGCCAGACCGGGCGGGGAGGAGGGGACACTTCAGCTCTGAGCAGCTCCACATGGGCACGCATGCGACTCGAGGACACATGCACGGGCACTCGTTATTAAGTGGCGGAGCCGCCGAGAAAATTCTTATTTTGAGGATCGGCTTGGCACATGTTGATGGCCCCTCTGCGTGCTGCCCTCCACACCGTGCGTACTGTGCGTATACCTCGCGGCGGCACTGACGAAAGGAAGCAGGTAAGTAAAGTACGTTGATCGGAGTGACCTATTGTCTGTATCGGCTGGGAATGAGGGTGTATATCCCACTTTTCAAAGAGCTAGACCCCCTGGGAGATGGATTGCTGAGGTGGAGCACCACACCTACCATCAGCTCCCAGTACTTACAACACCTACCATCAGCTCCCAGTACTTACAACAACACCTACCATCAGCTCCCAATATTTAAAACACCTACCATCAGCTCCCAATATTTAAAACACCTACACTTACAACACCTACCATCAGCTCCCAGTACTTATTCATATGCTGAATTGGCAGTTTACCATTTAATAAAAAATATATTAGGATGAACTGACCAAGGTTTTTATTTGTATTATTACCAGTAAGATGCCGTGAGGGCAAGAAGTGTGCACGCATCCGCCTGGGTGACGGCAGACGGCAGACTGCTGGGCGAGCGCTGGTGCTTTGGCATGGGGGTTAAGATCAACATATGGAATGAATTGTGTACTGGCCATATATGGAGCGTGTCTTGAGTGTACAGGGTTTGATGAGGTCAGAGCAACACATAGAATGTCAGAAAAGTCAGGATGGGTGGGGAAGATATGAAATGTCAGCACAGGTCAGCTCCATATATGGAGATCTAAGGGTTTGAGGTCAGATGTAGAGTTGCTGGCCGTGTTCTGCCCACTGTTAGTGTGTATTATTGCCACCTAGTGGTAGTTTTCTTACAGGTTTAGTTTGGCACCATGTGATGTTTTTCGACCCTCCTAGCTTGCCATAGTAGTATAGTATGTGTTCAGTGTATGCAAGACAGCAGAGGAGAGAACATGCTAGATCCTGTTCTTTTGACAAGCCTTGGGAAATATATGTTTCTGTTGGTTTTCTTAAAGTATTATTCTGTCAATCTATTTGTTTAAATATATTTTTTATCCCACGATTTTGTAACCCATTTTTCACCCCTGTGTCAATCATCTAATGTGATCCTGGGCTCTACACACCCTCCACCAACCTAGTCCCCATATATGGGGACAAGGGGAGAGCAACGGACTTGAACTCATGCTTCCTTCATGCATGAGTGTCCAAGTTGCTCCTTTACACCTGACAGGGGGGAGTTTCCCTGGTTGGATGTAGGCTATAGTCAATCTATTTGGTGATGTTTATCCATCCAAATGCTTTGAAACTACACTGCATGAAGCAAATGTTGATGTTTATGTTTGAAGCTAACTAAGCTAATCAACCTCACTGTTTGCTACAACTGCATGCCATTTAAGTACATTACATTATATATGGTGGCAGCATTTGTATGTAATTTATTTTCTATTGCAATATGTTGTATGTTTTGACATATTTATATTACAGAATGCATATTTTTCTGTATTGTCTTATTGCAGTTTTATAACTTCTCCAGTGGCAATTAACAAGACTATATTGCAATCCGTTTGTGCTCATTGGAAAGACTGTTCGCCATCTGCCAAACTAGCCTGCTAATTCACCTAGGGAGGGCAGAATAGGCCGGTTACATATATATACGGGAGATGCAGGTTCTAGAGAACAGAGGATCACAAAATAAATAAAGTACATGATGTAAAGTAGGTTAGGATATAGACAGATGCCCACGTCGCACTCAAACTGTTTTAGTGCCTGGTTAAAGTAGGACAGGATATAGACAGACACCCACACGTCACACTCAAACGTGACTCACACACTGACACCAGCTCAGATTAGAGCCCTGCATATTCCATACATTAAATGTGTTAAGTGCCTCCACAGGGGATGTGAATAATGATTAGCATGGTGCTAATCTGCTTAATAGTAGTAATTTCCAATTGCTTTGAGTGGACCATGCAGCACATGCAGCGTCTGGATTTTATGAGCACTTCAATGCACTGCAATGAAAACAAAACTCAACGACAGGCTGAAGAATCCCCATTAGAGATGTGTGAATAAGCCTCTAGTCTTCCTGGGGTCCTGAACAAAGCACTCAAATAGCCTACAAATTTATATTATATTTATATAAACAAACAACAAATAATTACAAAAAGACAAATTAACATTATACAATCAAATCGAACAGACTAGTCAAATTAAATAAATACACGGATACCATACTAAGCTGCTTGACACTTGGCAAGATATCTCTTGATATATTTTGTTAAGGGAATTTTGTCATGGATTGTTGATCCGATGTTTTGGGACAAAGCATTACAGACAGAGTACTACTGACCTACAGTATAAAAAAAAATATAAAAAAAATCATGGTGCTGTTCTTGTTCTTATGTTACCAGAAGCTGCTCCTCTTGTGTTGTAGCGTATTGGTGCTAATAATGTTGTCAGGTATGCGTGTCTGCACGCATTACTGAGAGATGAATCTCCAGTGTGCACGTACGTCGGTTACCCGAGGCTGAGTTGCCCTCATGAATGCATCCACTGAAAATACATCTTCTAATTATACACTGGTTATGTAAAATGGCTTACATTATCATAATGTTGTGTGTGGCCTATAGCTGTCAGAGGATGGAGGGGATGAGGGGTGTGCAGGAGGAGGAGGTCAGCGTGTGTGAGCCATAATAATCATCTTCATCATTTATGAAATGCTCCATCATTAATCTCTTCCTCGGTTTATTGTAAAAAAGAAATTGCCTCTCTTCTGAGCTACCCACTCCTCACTCAATCCACTTACATGCGAGCAAATCCAATGTGCACACATCACTGTGTTTGCGTGCGTGCGAGTGTGTGTGTGTGTGTTTGCACATGTGCAATAGTGCATGGTGCTTTGCCCTGCTGGGGGCGTGTTCTGCCTACCCCATGTGCCCATGGCTCATGCATAATGTCATCTGAGCATGCCACGGCAGCAAACATTCTGCAACTCTGCGCTCGTCTTTGAGTGAGTGTCTGTGCGTGCGTGCGTGCAGCCGATTATGCATGTGTAGTGGAAATCATGATGCAGATCAAAATTTGCCAGATTAATAGGAAATAACGTGAATGTCTTGTTCTGTCAATGTGTGTGCATAAGTGTGCCATGATTTAAGAGCCACAGCTGTCCACTGCAACATGACACAATATCAAAGAGAGCATGGGGGGTGGGAGAGAGAGAGAGAGAGAGAGAGAGAGAGAGAAAATGAATACGACTGATACTGTATAGACAGAATGAGACAACACGAGTCAGCTGATGAAAATAAAAGAGCTGAGAGGGTGAGCAGTCACACGAGAGAGGGAGAGAGAGAGAGAGAGAGAGAGAGCACACAAGAGACCAAGATAGAAGCAAAGGGAGGAAGGAAGAGAGAGAGAGAGAGAGAGAGAGAGAGAGAGAGAGACAGAGACAGAGACAGAGAGCAAGAGAGCAAGAGCGAGAGAGAGAGAGAGAGAGAGAGAGAGGCAGATATCCAAGTCTATAGTGTTGTTATTCCCTGGCTGGGCTGGCAGTGGGCTGTGCGCCGTGAGCTCTCGATTGGCTCTCATGGGGTTTCGTGCCCACACAGGCAGGGCTGCTGGGGGTCCAAAGGGCATCTCAGGGCTTCGCTGCTGATCCATGCTTCTCCGGGCAGTGCCCATGCCATGTCTCTGGCCATATCACTACCCATCATCATCATCTGACTGACTGACTGACTGACTGACTGACGGCTGACGGATCGGTGGGACGTCAACAACGCTGACTAGAAGCATTGAGGGAGCTACAGGAACTCTAAGCCACTCACACAAAGCCAAAGATCCACGGCAGGCGGCTGGCTACTCGGCGAACGCACAAGAAACACCACGGCTCATCAGTGACGCGCAGGAACCGCCGACAGACATGAGAGGTAAGAGTGCCATTGTGAGGATGAGTGAGAACGAAGGCATGCGCTTTGAGGTACTGTAATCATACAATGTTGCGATTGTTTTGATGTAGTATAGCCAAGGCTAGAGGCCATCATCAGCGTCGACTCATGCGTGCAATGATGGTTATGTGAACGACGATGATCACGTAACCATCGCAGAATTATAACCAAGCTCCCGACATCTGAGGATTTATGCTAGGGATCAATTTAGCATAATATTTTTTTTTATTTTGACATTAATATCCATAATACCAGATGAGTATTTTTTGCTGTGGAAATGTTGCTCATATAAAGTGTGCGTGCAGAAAGCAGTGGCTTATATTAGCAGCGTTAGTGCTGCGGGGGTTATTGTGTGTGTGTGTGTGCGTGCGTGTATGTGTGTGCGTGTGTGCATGTGTGCGTCACTGTGGTTCTCTCACAGCGTACCAGGAGCTGCTAGAGAACACATCATCAGAGCAGAGGAAGACGAGCCTCGCTGTTTATTCTCCCGCGCAGAGTTGACCTCCTTAGACCTGCTGCCGCTACGCTCCACTGCTCACTTTCTTTGTGTGTACGTGTGTGTGTGCGTGTGTCTATTTGCGCATGTTGCTGTGGGGCAAAAATGTAGCCTATTTCAACGCAAAAGTAGCAAATATATCCCATCTAGCTCACAATGTGTCTTGTAAATGTAATGCGATAATTTTTGATACATTTTTGTTCTTAATTTGAAAGTGAAAGATGTTTTATGAATATCGAACCAATGGAAGTTATTAAAGGAGTATTTCACCTCCAAAAAGTGACTTATTTTCTATACAATCCCACACCCCATGAAGCCTTGAATTCATGGAGACATTTGACCTGCATTTGAGTGTCCATACAGGAAGACACTATGAGCTTGTAGATCTGATAGTTTCCAAAAGCTGTAGTATAACATAATGCTTAAAACACCAAAAGTCGTTCCCATCCAGAATGGGTTAACAAGACAGCACGCACATTTCAGTCAATTGTATGTGTGTACGCTTGTTTGTGTGTGTGTGTGTGTGTGTGTGTGTGTGTGTGTGTGTGTGTGTGTGTGTGTGTGTGTGTGTGTGTGTGTGTGTGTGTGTGTGTGTGTGTGTATTCTCATTCTGCTAACGGCGTTACGATCAGCACACACTGCTGTGTTCCACGGTGTTCGGTAGGGTTTCGTTTGGCCTAGCAACAGATCAAAATACAATTTACAATTCAGGGATTCAGGGAAGGAGAGATTGAACTAATTAGATTAAGGATTAACTCTCGTCAATAAACAACACGGTAAATAACAGTCACATGATCAGAGCGCAGAGAGAACAGTTCCCCAAATAAACTAGGATAGCAGGTAAACCATGAACCTTACGGTCCTTACCTGGCATTGGTCTACGATATGCCATATCGTCAGGTAAACCATGAACCTTACGGTCCTTACCTGGCATTGGTCTACGATATGCCATATCGTCAGGTAAACCATGAACCTTACGGTCCTTACCTAGCATTGGTCTACGATATGCCATATCGTCCCTGTCGATGGGCAACAACGGGAGCGTACCTACTGTATGTTCACCACCCCACAAAAAAAGGTTATTTGTTCCCCAAACCTAAAACTAACCCTAAGGTAAGTGGCAAACATATTAGGGATGACCCTGCAGAAACCTCTTATCTCTATATTTTCACTTTTTGTGTTTGTGTTTTTGTGGGGTTTAGTTTATCAACGCACTACTTGATCATACTACAGCCGGCGTCACACAAAAGTATCCAAAATAACAGATATACAAGTTTGAGACGTGACGCGATGCATTTTTAGCTTGTATAGATCTGCTATTTTTGCCTTTTTTAATTTGAATCCTAAAAAGTAACAATTTCACAGACACTGAACAACACAATCATCACTCACCAACAGCTAGGGACAAATAGGGATTTGTCCCTTATTTGGAAACTAAAAAGACGTATCCCTAATTGAACTCATGGACCATTATTTGAATTTCAAGCAGTTGGCAACCCTAAACACAGCTGAGCTAGCATAGCTACGCAAGGACAATTCCACACACCTGCAAATCACATTACATTGAGGATACGACCCAAGTAGGTTTGTTTACAGGCACGCAACACAGTCTAACCACATTATCCCCTATAACTGTGCCACGCTGTCATTGACCGGTCACAGCACGCAAGTAGTGCTGTTGCTGCTGCTGCTATCTGTTGCACATCCACAGTATGAGGGTATAACATTGCACTGAGAGTCAGTGGGAGAAGACATGTTAGCTGCATTCCTAGGCTCGTGTCTGATACGCATCTCATTCAACCCAATGCTATAAATACTGCAGTAATGCACCAGAAGGAATGGACATGTGAAGTTATCTCACAGGGAATCAGACACCCTGGATCTGCAATGTGAAAGTGTGTACTGTGCGTGCGTGCGTGCGTGCGTGCGTGCGTGCGTGCGTGCGTGCGTGGGCGAGAGGTTACAAGGACTTGGGGAAAGGATGACGGTATAGGTGGGTGTGAGACATGACTATACTGTATCATACCTTGTAGACATCTAAAAGAAAAGCTGGTTCAATATCAAAGCCAAACATAATCTATGTGTACTGCATGTTGTACATCTACATTTAGTATATTTTTCCCACAGAAAGTAAGCTTCAGTAACAGGCCTGTTCTGCTTCAGTGTGTCTAAACATTAGCAAGTAGCTTATAACGTTATAACATGTTATAGCTTAATAAAAATAATTTCTTTATCAGACAATATGTGTTTCAATGTAAAAAATAAGAATAAACTGCCTCTGCTGTTCTCGCAGGAGGCAACGTGCGCTCTAGAATCAAATATAAAAAAAGAAAAGACACTGGAAACGAATGCCATTGTGTGGAAAGGGCAGCGAGGGGTGGGTCTTTAGCAGTAGAACCCAATCACAAGACCTGGAAACACACAGTACACAAGTATTTATGAAAATACCGCTCGTGTGGGACAAAATAGGCATGGATGTGTCTGTAATGACAACTAATCACACATTCACCCAACAAAACAACCCACCAAATGTAAAAAGTGATATGCTTATGGTGTGCGCTCTATGAGGGCTGGGGTCTGCTGGGGAAACTGGACGACAGTGTCATTTCTGCAAAATAGACCCGATGGCAACTTAAGTCCTTTGGTTTCAAAACATCATTATTGAGAACTTCCACATTGGCTTCAATTCAATTCCAAGAGCTGATCCTTGCTGTCTAAACTCTCTGTCTATCTGTCCATCTTCCCATCCACAGCATCGTTGGTGTGCGTCCTCCTCTCCCTCAGCCTGTCTCTAAGCCACGCCTCCTCCTCCTGCCCTAAGGAGTGCGCCTGCGACAGTGACACCAAGGTGGTGGACTGCCGCGGCCGCGGCCTCTATGACATCCCCCGGAGGCTGCACCCCGACACTCTGGAGCTGCACCTCCAGGTAGGAGGATTTGATCAAAACTATGATGAAAAGATTTTGGTCGACTAACTTTTTTCACTGATGAAAACTAAATAGAAAATAAGCTACGATGACTAAAACTAAGACTAAATAATATAGTCAATTTCGTCAAATTAGACTAAAATGTTAAAATGTTGACGAGTGGAGAAGAGAATCCAGTAGAACTAAAAGTCATTTTATGTTTGGTTCCGCTCTGGTGTTGCGCAGATCTGCTATTTTCAGCATGCAGCCAAGTGTAAGAGCAGCCAAGTGTAAGAACAGCCATTATGGCTCCATCAAGGCCTTCCAAAATACATATTTGTCGACAAAATCAACTGTATATTTAGTCGAATAAAACTTGAAAGTCGACTCACTTGAAACATTTACGATGACTATAAGATACGACTGAAACTAAATGACATTTTATTCCAAAGACTACATGACTAAAAACAAAAATCTGCTGTCAAAATCAACACTGCCTCCTGCAGGACAACCGCATCCGCGGCCTGGGCTCCATGGCGTTCCGCGACACGCCGCTGGTGCGCGTGCTCGACCTGTCCAACAACTCCATCACGTCCGTGTCTCCGTCGGCCCTGCTGGGCCTGCGTGGCCTGCAGCGCCTCAGCCTGGCCAATAACAGCCTGCGGGAGCTCGACAGGCGGCTGCTCGGACCCATCCACTCACTGACGCACCTCGACCTGTCACGCAACAGGTACGCTAGTCCATGTGTGTAACGATAATGAATGCCCGGGATTCAAACCCGGATGGGTCTCGTGGTCACGTGGAAAAGCAACATCTTAACCAATAACCACTAAGGCAAAGGGAATTCCGTATAGCTCAGGGGGAGATATTAGGCCTTAAACTGTTTAGAAGGTGTGTAGAATGTGTAGAATCGACCTCAGGTCTTAATGGATTAAATGCAAAGGTTTCCAGCAATGGTTTTCTAAAGGTGTCTAAAACGTTCTGGGTCTATTGAATTGTCTCTCTCCAGCCTGTGGGGTCTACCCGGAGCCATGGGGGAGAGCCTGAGGAACCTGAGCCACCTGGGGCTGGCCCACAACAGACTGCCGCGGCTGGACCGCTCGCTGCTGGAGGGCCTGGGGCAGCTGGACAGCCTGACGCTCAGAGGAAACCCCTGGAGGTGTGACTGCCAGCTGATAGGCCTAAAGCTGTGGCTGGAGACCTACCTCTTCAAAGGTGAGACCAAGTGCCGCCGCCTCTCCACCAGTACCTAATAGACGTTTGTATATTTATTATTGCGCTAATAATAGCAGTATGGGTTAGCGCCCCAGCCTGTGCCCAACAAACCCACGGTGAGGCCTTTAGGAGGGCCATTCAAGCCTCAAGCGGAGCCTGCGGCACCACCAAGGACAAGGTGGAGCCTGCGGAACCATTGCGGCTTGAGAATCCACCATTCCTGAATAAAGTGCCTGGTGCTGGGAGTCTGGTGCAACGCACAGGGCCTGACCTGGTGAGAGCAGGAGTGGACCTGGTGAGACGTAGGAGGGGCCCGGACAGGTGTCAACCCACAGAGTCTAGTCCTTCCATGTGCCAGAATGGTACCTCCCAGTCCCGGCAGAGTAGTTCAGGAGGAACGGATTGTGTGGCCCTGGTTTTTCCCTAATGGGACTTATCGAGGGTAGCTACTGGGATGTAAGTCGGGACTTGATCACTCCCAGCTGGGTCACCTGAGTGAGGGGTATGATGTTGCGAGACCCGAAACCCCGATGACCTTGGGATACATCACTGAGGATACGTCCCAGGTGCATCCATTTATGTATGTATTTTGTTATAGTGTAGAGCCCGACTGAGGGGGGAACTTTTGGGTCTGACGCTGATCTAGAGTCGGAGACCGCCGGTCATCAGAGATGTTTGGACTGATATTTTGTCAATAATTGCAGACGCATCTTGAAAAGGTTGAATTATTTGAGGATAAAATTAAATGAAATAAAAACACATTCCATTCTTATCATTGTTTTACCAATTACTCCCTATTCAAAACAAAAAGTCAGTCAGTCAGTCAGTCTGACTTTAGTCTTGTGTATTTCACAAAAACATTTCTTCTGTAATTTAAAGTAACCAGCTCACACCAGGGAGTAGGCAGCCTCTCCTGAGCCCTGATCCAAAAAAAGGACACCAAAAAGCCTCATAATGGAGACACATGGTTACACGGTGTCAAACCGTAATACCTCCTCCCTGGAGAGGCACCGCGTGTTGGGGATTACCACTCACTAGAAGGCCTGTCCAATTATCCAAGAGGCGTGTTCATGTGTGCGTGTGTGTGCGCTTGGGTTGTAGGGTAGGGATGGTGACTTACTTCTATTGGATGAGCTGACAGGCTGCTAATGTTGAATAAAAATGTCAATTTCATCATAACAATATCTGACAAGTAAAATGCACACGTTCTCAAATCAATATGTGAGTTAATGCAGTAACTCCTCTAGCCTAGAGAGAGAGAGAGAGAGAGAGAGAGAGAGAGAGAGAGAGAGAGTAGGTGATTAACTGTATGCTGGACTCGTTCAGTCTGAGGTGTTAATCGGATCACTCTAACAGCGGCCATTAAATCAGGCCATTAACTTCTTGGCGAATTAAGAGCTTTAAGTAACGAATTGGTTGAGGTTCAGCAAAGCATATCCACTAAAGGCTGCAGCATACTCGAAAAGAACTAGGAAGAAAAAACTTAAAAAAGAACAAAATTACGTAATTGCAAAGCTCTGAAAGCAGCATGACAACATTCTCCTCTGTGTGTTCCACCACCCCACTATAGGTGGCGCCGTGGACGAGGTGATGTGCTCCCAGCCGGAGGAGATGAGCTCCTGGGACCTGCGGAAGGTCCCCTACCAGCTGTTCCACACCTGCATGACCACCAGCTACAACTACCTGTTCGCCAACATCCACCACCTGGAGTCCGCCCACCGGAATAGCCACGGCGGCGGCCCCACCCTCCACCACCAGGGCCCCCCCGCCGTGGTGGGGGTGGAGGTGGGCGGGGCGGCGGGGGGAGGGGGGAGCGTCGTAGCGGTTGGCGGTGGCGGGAGCGGCCTGCCGGAGTGCGAGCCCAAGCAGAGGCCGCGGCCGGTCAACCTGCGCTACGCCATCGCCACGGTGATCATCACGGGCGTGGTGTGCGGCATCGTGCTCCTGATGATGCTGGCGGCCGCCGTGTACGGCTGCGCCTACGCCGCCATCATGGCCAAGTACCAGCGCGAGCTGAAGAAGAACGTGCAGCACGCCGCAGCCGCCACGGCCGCCGCCACAGCCTCGACCGCTAGCGAGGCTACGACGACGAAGGCCGCGGACCACGGCACGTCGTCAGCCAGGGGCGACAAGGAGCCGCTGGAGAACGCAATCGCGTAGTGGAGGTCAATAGGCTCTAAACGCACAGAATAAAAGGCTCACGCATACTCCAGTTTTTAGGTGATCACTGCGGTGGTTGGGAAAAGTACAACCTACAAAACTAGAGTATGCGTCCCGCTAATTCTTCCTACTTCCGGGCTCCTTCCCTATACTTCCTTCCTTCAAAGGTGTTACCGTATAATACCGATGATAGTACTAATGAAGGCTCTGTTCCATTCTGGTGGTCAAACACTGACAAACGATCCTCCGAGCACCACATTGTGTGTTGTTTTGACGCCACTTCCATCGTGTCAGGTCTGCTTGCTGCGGAAAGCATATATTCACCTTATCGTGGGAGGACTCGAACTCTGGGCCTCCGAACCCTTTAACCTGGCCTCTCCTCAACGTCATGGATACAGGACTGCACAATGAGCCTTATGTGTTTATGGGCTATGTACTGTGTGTGTGTGTGTGTGTGTGTGTGTGTGTGTGTGTGCCCAAATCGTTTCCTGGGTAGGTAAATCCCACAGGTCTAACGTCTATGCAGTGGAGAAAGACTATAACTCGCTATAACCACTAACTGTACAACGTTAAATCCTCAGTGGTCATTTAACAATGGACCCAGAGTTAAAGATGGGGTGCCATAGTTTTGTACTTGTCTGTTGTCTGTGTCTAATATTACTTTAATAGACCCCCAGGTGTGGTTATAATATGCTAATATGTCTTCCCTGTGTATTTCTGGTTTCTTCCTGAAAGCTGAAAGCCTTTCAGTCAAAAGGCCCAATCGAAAATACACCGCTTTAGTGACACACTAAAATCAGCCACTCCCTTTATTATCATACAACAACAGCTGTGAGCACGGCTTAAGTTCAGGTGGGTGGTGCTACAGTGAACATCAGGTATACTTAATGAACTGGTGGGTGTGGCCACACAAAAACATAATTTTAACACTTTCTGTATAGACCTTTTTGAA
The DNA here is from genome assembly GCF_964188405.1 of Protomyctophum parallelum. Classification (NCBI taxonomy): domain Eukaryota; kingdom Metazoa; phylum Chordata; class Actinopteri; order Myctophiformes; family Myctophidae; genus Protomyctophum; species Protomyctophum parallelum. The sequence continues at coordinate 14,965,173 of NC_139705.1, read as the reverse complement.
AAAATAAAAATGAAATAATAATAATCTTCCTCCTAGTATAATCATAATAACTGATTATCATCTTTTTTGGGGGAGATCACGGCACTCCGTCTTTAACGATGGACCACATGGGCTCCGATTCGGTCCATTTTTATATCCTCAGGGTCAAATGAGCACTGAGGATGTTAACAGTGTATATACGCAACAGGCTCTCATGGGACACAGGCCAAAGAATTCTATAACATATCAATTCCATTTCATCTGCGATGATCGAATCCCAGATGGAAATAAAAAAAAAGATAGCTCTATATTTATACCTGTGTGTGTGTGTGTGTGTGTGTGTGTGTGTGTGTGTGTGTGTGTGTGTGTGTGTGTGTGTGTGTGTGTGTGTGTGTGTGTGTGTGTGTGTGCGTGTGTGCGTGTGTGCGTGTGTGTGTGTGCGTGTGTGTGTGTGTGTGTGTGCAAGCTGTAATGATGTAAAACCTCTGATATTGGAAAGGTTATGGAATTTAGAATAATAGAATTTGACTTTGTCTGTTGACTGATGTTCATAATATTGAATCTGATTTTAGAAATAATTGGAAGACACTTCATAGTAGGCAGCTGCTTTTGGTGTCACACTGTGTGTGTGTGTGTGTGTGTGTGTGTGTGTGTGTGTGTGTGTGTGTGTGTGTGTGTGTGTGTGTGTGTGTGTGTGTGTGTGTGTGTGTAACCGATTGATTGGATTTAGCTGAATGTGGATCTGTGTGTGTAAATGTGTACCCAGGGTATGAGAGTTTGTTTGTGCCTGTATAAGGATATGATATAGCTTTGAAGGGGGGGGGGGGGGGGATCTGTCTATGGTAATATTCTGACATGGTTCAGAAGTGTCGTTCTATCAAAGCAATAATGGAAAACAACAAAAACAAACCCTCAAACGAAACAACTAGCCTCGGCAGTCTTATTTACTGCATGCTATTTAGAGCTAAAAGGTTGCACACACTAGAGCAGGGGTTTTCCACCGGTGGTCCGCAGAGGTATTGCAGGTGGTCCCTGGCCATGCATTATTTTTTTGTTCTTACTGTATGGTGTGTGTGTGTGATATGAAATGTGAGCTGAAACAAAATCACTGTATTTTATTAGATATTATATTGATATTATAGCTATTTTCTCCAGCTCCCTGTGGTGCATGAACCCCCCACCACTATTGTGTGGGGTGCGTCTATGATGGACCCGCCACGCACAATAGTGGTGGTCCCCAGGTTGCTCTTAGTCAGGATGGCGGTCCCTGGGTCAAAATCAGTTAAAAACCCCTGCACTAGAGGGATGACAACCATCCCTTGAAATAAGGAATCATTCCTTATTTCATGTCCCTTAATGAACCGATAAGGGACACACGTTGTTCCTCACCTTACAAGTTCAAACAGCTCATATACTGTACATACTATAACACAGGCTGTTGACCACTGGTTTCAAAATTGTATGGCGAGTTAAAGATCTATAAGGGTGCGGTTACCAACTCTCCGTTTAGCAAAGGACCACCTGGAACCCCCTCAAGGACCACTGGTGGTCCCTGGACCACTGGTTGAAAACTACTGATGTAATATGGTGACATTAATTTTACCTTTTTTTTATGGGCATTCCTTATTGTTTTCTCTGACATTTGAATTTTGGATAATTGGCAACCCTAGTGCCCAAACACACACACGCTCGTTGCATACACAACACAACGCACACATGCATTCAGTGAAGTAAATGGGTTTTTTTTAGGCCGTGCTTAATCCCCGTTGCATAACGACAGCCAAATCGTCCTTCATCATGGATTTGATAATCCGGGCAATCATTTTACCTAAATGATTCCGTGCTCTGACTGCTCTTATTCTGCTGTGCATGTTCACTTGTTCTTAATGCCTGCAGGCAGGTGCAGAGACACCATATTCATCACTGTTTAAATTAGATTCTTCAGATGTTTCCAAAATGTAAAAAAAAAAAAGCAAATCTGACCAGCTTTGAGCTTGTATATCTGCTATTTTTGAATAGGCAACTCAGGGTTTTGCTGTGCAAAAGCCAAACAGTATTTTGCATTGACAGCAATATTAACAAACTGATTAACAAATTAATTAACAGTTAATCATATCTGACATAAGTTGAAAGGTTGCTCACAATGTGTATTCCTCATATTTATACTTGCGGGCAGTGTTCATTTTGACTAAAATACTAAAATGTTTATGTTTAGTCGACTAAGATTAGACTAAGACTAAACTATTTCAGATGACCAAAATAGGACTAAAACTAAATGGTGTGTTATTCAAAAGACTAAGATTAGGTTATTGGTTTACTTGTGATCCTAGATCCTAGATTCCTATTTGATGCTATTCCTCACTCGCTGTAAATCGCTCTGGATTAAGAGTGTCTGCTACATGCCTACATTGTAATCAGAATTTGCTGTAACACCGTTGTGGGAACAGTTGGTCCTCGCAAGTATAGCAATGCAACACACACACACGTGCGCCCACGTGCTAACTAACCCCCTGTGACTCAGAGACGTCTGCATTGCCCCGCGGTCCGTCCACGATGTGATGTCATGAGGCCTGTCCTGTTACGTTAGCGTGTTAGCGTGTTCAGCAGCAGCAGCGCAGTGAGCTAGGGGCATGCAAAGAGAACTGGCCCTAACTGGCCCCATGCAGCACTACTGTGTTGTGGGGCATGCAGAGAGAACTGTGCAGCACTGTGTTGTGGGGCATGCAGAGAGAACTGTGCAGCGCTGTGTTGTGGGGCATGCAGAGAGAACTGTGCAGCACTGTGTTGTGGGGCATGCAGAGAGAACTGTGCAGCACTGTGTTGTGGGGCATGCAGAGAGAACTGTGCAGCACTGTGTTGTGGGGCATGCAGAGAGAACTGTGCAGCATTGTGTTGTGGGGCATGCAGAGAGAACTGTGCAGCACTGTGTTGTGGGGCATGCAGAGAGAACTGTGCAGCACTGTGTTGTGGGGCATGCAGAGAGAACTGTGCAGCATTGTGTTGTGCTGAATAGGATGAGCTATAGGGGCATGCAGAGAGAACTGGCCCTAACCGGCCCCATGCAGCACTGTGTTGTGGGGCATGCAGAGAGAACTGGCCCTAACCGGCCCCATGCAGCACTGTGCTGTGGGGCATGCAGAGAGAACTGGCCCTAACCGGCCCCATGCAGCACTGTGTTGTGGGGCATGCAGAGAGAACTGGCCCTAACCGGCCCCATGCAGCACTGTGCTGTGGGGCATGCAGAGAGAACTGGCCCTAACCGGCCCCATGCAGCACTGTGTTGTGGGGCATGCAGAGAGAACTGGCCCTAACCGGCCCCATGCAGCACTGTGCTGTGGGGCATGCAGAGAGAACTGGCCCTAACCGGCCCCATGCAGCACTGTGTTGTGGGGCATGCAGAGAGAACTGGCCCTAACCGGCCCCATGCAGCACTGTGCTGTGGGGCATGCAGAGAGAACTGGCCCTAACCGGCCCCATGTAGCACTGTGCTGTGGGGCATGCAGAGAGAACTGGCCCTAACCGGCCCCATGTAGCACTGTGTTGTGGGGCATGCAGAGAGAACTGGCCCTAACCGGCCCCATGTAGCACTGTGTTGTGGGGCATGCAGAGAGAACTGTGCAGCACTGTGCTGTGCTGAATAGAGTGAGCTATAGGGGCATGCAGAGAGAACTGGCCATAGATTAAGACAGTGTTACGACAACTCCGTTCACTTCATGGGGCCAGTCCAATGGCGGTTCTATATAGACTTCTATTGGCGAAGAGCATAGCGAACAGTGACAATGTCCTGGACCGGAAGTTGGCACAATGCACTGGACTCAGGCAACATCCCAACTTTAATCTTAAATCCCTTTATTTTAGATTGTTTTTAGTAATAGTACAACATAAACATTACAGAGACTTTAGTTGTCTCTGTAAAATACTTTAAAACAGTTGCCATGTTGCACACATGCCTAAAATTGATGATATTTGTGCCGCCCCCGTTGAAAACACTCAGTTTTTCACTCAGTTTTTCTGCCCCCTCAATGACGCAACTCTGTCTTATTCTATGGCTCTGGTTACTGATATAGCCCTATCCTGACTGCTAGCATCATCATTACTATGTCTTATTCTATGGCTCTGGTTACAGATATAGCCCTATCCTGACTGACTGCTAGCATCATCATTACTGTACATCACAGGCAGTACGTGGTTTTACTTATAGAGGAAGTAAGTAAAAGTACCAATAATCCAATATAGGAATACTGCAATACAAGTAAATGTCTGGAATTTTAAAAAAGTACAAACGTATTGTTATCAAAATGCACTCAAAGTAGCAAAACTATAAAGTACTCAATGTGCAGAATGTCCCAAAAATGCAGAATAATTTTGAATTGAGAAAATGTTTGAGAACTATATTAATTTAATTAGAAGGCATCTTGTATAGAATCGGCCTCAGATCTTCTAATGGGTTAAAATGTAGGAGGAAAAAAAGGCATGAAAGAGCATTCATGAAATTGCCGTCATAAACTGATGTCCTCATAAAGTAAGTGTAGTTATTAAACATGTGTGTGTGTGTGTGTGTGTGTGTGTGTGTGTGTGTGTGTGTGTGTGTGTGTGTGTGTGTGTGTGTGTGTGTGCATGCGTGCGTGCGTGCGTGCATGCGTGCGTGCGTGCGTGTGTGCGTGCGTGCGGCTGTCTCAGCCCTTCCGATCCAGCACACTGTAGCTCCCTCCAGGCCAGACCCACAATGCACTGCTCTCGTGTTCAACACAATCAGTCACCGTGAAATCATCATCATCATCATTATCATCATCCTCATCAGGCAGAAATCCAGTGGTGGAAAAAGTGATCAAATTGTTTACTTAAGTAAAATAAATACTCTGAACCTGATAATTAAAATGTAGCGCCCCCTTTTCTACGACTCAATGATTATTACGTTTTAAATGTTACACAAAGAAGTCTAAACATAAGAAGCAGACATACTGTACAGCCAACACATGAAACAAAAACTAAAATTAAATACAAATAAAATAACAATAATTGTAGTGGAGTAAAAGTATAATATTTGTACTGAACACTGGAAATACTTCAAAATTAAATTGTACTCATGTACTTCATTTACCAACTGGTATGAGCATCAGATCTAGCTGGCCCTCTCCACAATCACCACGAACTAAACCCATTTGAGCTGGTTTGCGATAAAGTTGGACAGCAGACTGTAGGGAAAGCAGCCAACAAGTGCTCAACACCTACACCTCCAGGACTCCTTCAAGACTGCTGGATGGAAAACCATTCCAGGTGACTCTATGCCTCATGGAGCTGATTGGGAGAAGGCCAGGAGTGTGCAAAGACTTCAAAGAAAAACGGTGTTCTACTTTGAACGCAAAAAATAAAAAATAAATAGAACATATTTGTTTTTTGTGTTGACTGCATAGATACATTTCATAGTTTTTATGTCTTCAGCATTGATTTACAATGTAGAAAAGAAGAAGAAAAATCACTGACTGAGAAGATGCGTAACTTTGTATGTTTATACTGCACCTGTGATGTAGCCTACAGTAGCCTGATATGACAAATCACAGGCCACTTTGCATTCCATCCAGGGGTGTGCAGATAGACACCAGGTGGTGCTAGCCTATGCCCTTTTGCCCTCTGGACATAGCAATGTGCCCTTTTGAAAGTTAGTTTTATTTATGTTTTGTATAGTGTACAGTTGTGGTCCATGGTGGCATCGGCCCATTCTGGATTAAAATCAGCTAATATATTATTTATGCCCCAAACTCTATAAATCTATAAATAAAAATAAACTATTAGGGCAGCCGGTGGTTCCACGCACAGCACAAGGGGCATTTTTTTTCACTTGAGCCCCTCAGCACGCACGCACGCACACGCGCACGCGCGCGCACACACGCACACACACACACACGCACACACGCACACACGCACACACACACACACACACACACACAAACACACACACACACACACACACACACACAATTCCACGACTGGATTCCTGCAGAGCCACACTGTGCAAAAAGATATGCTGACAGCCGTACGTTTACAAGTACATTTACCTTCAAATACTGTAAGTACAATGATTTGAAAACATACTAGTTACTTTGTAGATTTTGATTATTAGGACAAAACATACCCATTATGGCTCTATATACATTTTGGTCATTTGAAAATAGCCGATCTACAAGCTAATAACATTGTGAGCTTGTAGATCTACTATTTTCTTTTTTCTTTTTTACATGAAAACTTCTGCATAATGAGTACTTTCTACTTTTGGTACTTTAAATACATTTTGATAACAATACTTTGTACATTTACACAAGTGACTACTTGCAGTATTGCTACTTTTACTTAAGTAAATAATATTTTTCCACCACCACAATATTTTGTGCACAAGATCGCTGACAAGACTGTACAACTTGTGGGACGAACTGCATTTGAACTGGATTTCAAGCCAATTGCAATTAATCTCGACGTCGTCGGCTCTTTGGTTTAAAAAGCAGAGAATCTCTAGAGTGCAGCGCTAAGCAAGATGACAGGTGTGTGTGATCACATTTTCACAGTTTTTGAGTTTGGACACAAATCTGTAGAACTCTCTCTCTCAGGGTTTTAAGCAACAAGATACAGAATCCCATGACTGAAATGTTTTGGTAGGCCAAGTCCCAATCTGCACACACACCCCCACACCCACACCCACACCCACACACCCACACACACACACACACACACACACACACACACACACACACACACACACACACACACACAGCGGTTTCGGTGAAAACATTTCCACCTAAAAAAGGTGAAAGAGTTATCACCTAGAATGGTAGCATGCAGCCACCTTTAATGAGGAATTGCATTTTATAGCACTTTTCCAAGTGCTCAAAGCGCTTTACAATGGTTCATTCATTCATACATTGGGTGCTGAAGCGTCAAACAGTCGACCCCGGTGTCCTCAATTCACACATCAATGGTGGCAAGCTACTGAAGCTAGCACCGACTGGGTATATTATAGAATAACATTTATTGGCTCATCTTAGAATCGTCTTATATACTGTAAGAATTGTGGTCCAAAAACAAACAAACTGTCTCTGCGACATTGTCCAAGAGGTGGCTCTGTGTCGTTTACGATAGTCAGTCACTCATATGTGATATTTCTGGCCAAGATTTAACTACCGGTAATTTGACGCACATTAGCGTTTTTTCGCCGTGAGTTGATACTTCACATGCATGTGAGTGAATCTATGGGACTTCAGAATAAATAAATAAATGTGACCGAGGTAGGATATGTAAATTACGTCAGACTTCGGTGCTCTATTGTGTAACGTTGCTGTTTTATATACAGATGAATGCCCTATTTTGTCATACTGTACATGAAAAAAGGAGACAGCAATATTTGTTTTGCACCTCAGATTTGCGTTGCGTTGATTATGGAGGCAAATTGATGTCCTTAGCTGTCAGAATATGATATTGAACTATTTGCATTTCAAGCCACTGGAACTATGATATTGAACTATTTGCATTTCAAGCCAGTGGAACAGGTGCTACTGTGTATATTACACATTTAGCAGCAGAGGAGACAGACAAGAGCACTTCACCGGTCAAGGTCTGATTGCAAATACTTCTAATCTTTATGTGTGTAGATGTGTTTTGATTTAGTATTATGTTGTTCAAGTGTTTTGATTACTATTATAATGTAAAACATAGTGTGGTTGTGGTGTCTTACTGTCCTTTGTCTGTTCATTTGTCTGTCTCTACAAAGGCCTTCACTGTATTGTAAAAAAAGAGACAGCGTCCTCAGATTAAGGCTTCCAGGAAAATGAACACGTCAAATGAGTCCTCCGTCTAGAGCGACGCATTCATATTAGCCATCACCGGCACCTCCATCAACATTGCCCTGGGAATCCCCCTCAACGGTTGGGTGGTGTGGATGGTGTTAACCGGAGCAGCTGGTACAACACTGGCCTCAGAGCTCCTCTTCAACTTCATTAACATCCTCTGTATTATAAAGCCCATAGAGCCCATATACTTCTTCATGCTGGGTTTCTTCTTCACCGGGCGTCCCCTCTTCCAGAGCTGCATGTGTGTCGAGAGACTCATGGCGGTGGTTCGCCCGGTGCTCTTCCTCAAGTACAAGCCCCTCAGGTACAGGCTGGCTTGTTCCGCGGTGGCCTGGTTGATAATCATTGGCGTTTCGCTGATATGCATGCTGTTGAATATATTATCATTAATGCTGGGCCGTTATCGGCGTTAACGTGCTGCGTTAACGCGAGAATATTATCGCGCGTCAAAAAATTATCGCCATTAATCTATTGTCAAAGTTGGGTCTGGGAGCTGGGTCTGCATTGACTGCATAAAGCGAGCAAACTAGGAATTTCGCTTTGATAGTTTTACCTGGCGGAATTACTCTGTGGGAGGGAGAAGTCCTAACCTAACAGGGACAAGGTGAAATAAATTACTCTGAGAGCGGGGCGGTAACAAATCCTAACCTAACCAGACACGGGTGAAATTAATGAACAGTGCGGCGTGCCACATCAAACGTCAGCATGCAGGACTCTGTGAACCCGGGTTTGCTTCAGGGGAAATTTCTTTACAAGAAGCTTCCCAATGGAAACCTCGGTGCAATCCGCAGTAAATAAAGGAAATTAAGCAAACAATGTGGCGGGTGAGGAGCTGAACACAGTTGGAGACGGAGAAAGCATATTTTACGCAGCGCAAAGATGTCCCGTTACCGTGGATAGACGTGGTCGAATGAGGAGACTGAAGCCCTGGTCGCGAGGTGTCCATTAATCAATTGCTTAAGAAAGAAGAACACTGCAGTGCCGTGTAATAGTATTATAGCCTACAGAATATTCTGTCTGTCTGTGCGTGCCGTAAACATGGAGTGCTGTCACTGTGTGGGGACTAGTGGGGACTGGAACTTTCATCTCAATAAACTGTAAACATTTTGCGCTGCTGTCTGTTATCAGTGCGCTCAGCGCTGTGCCTCCATGCCAAAAAGAACAGTGTGTGGCACTGTGGCTGCGTGTGTATAGTGAGAGAGAGGGGGGGGGTCCAGTCCCAGACGGCACGACACATGCACGTTATGAGTATAATTTTATCACAATAGATTTCACTGTGTTTTTTTTTTTTTTTTTAAGATATTATTTTTGCGGCTTACGCCTTTTATTGATTTTTTAAGGGACAGATAGTAGGCTGACAGGAAACGGGAGAGAGATGGGGGGATGACATGCGGTAAAGGCCGTGTCGGGTTCGGGAGTCGAACCCGCGGCACACCGCGACTGGATCACCAGTCCGGTGCCCAGACCGTTACGCTACGGCCTGGGCCAAGATTTCACTGTGTTGTAGGCTGTGTTGTAGGCTAGGTTTATGAATGGAACACATTGATAAAGGTCCCCCCTGCTGCGTTTCCAATTGCTACGGATGACAGTGTGAAGGCAAACCGCAGCAAATTAAATATGCAAGAATCCCCAAATCTCCGCCCATACGCATGAGTCTACCGAAGTATTAGGTGAGAATGTGACCTAATATGGCTCCGGGGAAAAGTGTTCGTCAAACTACTGACTGTAAACAGTTCTTCATCACCTCTAGGTTTACAGTTTAATTAATGTCATATCCCAGAAAAGGGGGTTGTTCTTGCACCAACTGTTTCAAATTGCCTGTATGGTAACGTGTTTATGGTTATTCGTGTTTAACTGAATAAACAATGTATAACACACGTACATCGTATTGAACATTATTATTATATTTTCATTACCAATTATGATAGGGCTCCTGGTCTAATGGGCCACGTGGCCCGTTCAAGGATTTACTTCTGGTCATTATTTAGGTAGCGCACACATATTTTCAATGCTTTCGGCAGAGTTCAAATGAGCCATTTTAATCTAGATTAATCTAGATTAACTCCAGAATTGCAGTGAGATTAATCTAGATTAAAAAAAAAAATCTATGCCCACCACTAATTATCATGCAAGACATATTATGTTATCTTGGGCGAATGCCTTGGTTTCAAGTCGGTGATGCTGCTGTGCAGCCTGGCCATCCTCAGAGCACTGACAAAGGCCGGTCCAGGGGAGGCGGCGGACAGGGAGAGGGACAACACCTTGAAGAAGAGAGCCTTCACCATCATCTGCTTGATCATGGTGTCATTTGTGGGAACTTATTGTACTTGGTGCCTTGTTATTGTCTTTGCTGACAAAGACGAATTCTTAATCCCAGATGATATTAAGCTAGCTATATGTTTTTGCATTACTGTGATCAGTGGGACAGTTCAACCACTGCTGTACATCTGCCAAAAGACTGGAAAATTGCCCTGCTATAAACCTACACAAGCTTCATAGATGAACCCCCAACCATTATCGCTGCTGTTGGGAAGAAACCACCTAACTCCAAAATGTTCATTTTTCAGGAAATGAAACATCGTTGTTTTTTAAAAACAAAGCAAAAGTGCCACATCAAAGTTGGTGTTGTGACTTTATATATTGTCAGAGTTAGTTGTTTTAGCAGACATTTTGAGGGTCCAATGGAGTTAAGAGGTTTTGTCCAAAGCGTGTTTTACTACTTTTCCCGACAGCATATATGTAATTGCATTCATTCATCAAGTACAATGAGGGCTCATGGCTAATATAGAGTAACCCTATGTTTATGTTATGCATGTAATCCTATGCAATCCTATATCATGTTATGTTATTCTTAATATGTTATACATGTCAGTTATTCAATTTTATCTCTTGTGTTTCTTACCTAGTTCTGTTCATTTTCTCTTGTTTTGTAAAGCACGTTGTAAATTTGTTTTGAAATGTGCTATCCAAATTATTTGAGTGTGTAGACAGACAGACACATGCATAATCCATATACTGTACAGTACATGTTGCAGCTCTTTGGAACTCTCTCCCAGCTCACATCAAAGCCGGCCTCACCCTCGCCTCTGTTTAAACACACCCTCAAAATCCACCTCGTATTCCCCGTCTAATTCCAATCACCCTCTTTTGCCTTGTATGCTTTTGTCTGCTTAGTTTTAGCCTTGTTTTTTTATTTTTTTTATTTGTTGTTTTGTAAAAAAAAAACTAGTACCCAGAAAAGTGCTATATAAATGATTTATTTATATATTCATTATTATTATTATTATTATTATTTACATGTGTAAGGTGTGTTCTATGTTTTGCCTGCAGCTGTGCAGTCTGTTGTGTTGTATTGTATTTTGTAAAGTAACCTTTATAAGTAAAGTGGCTTCGGCTTCTCTCTTGAGAAAGAATAATATGGCATACTGTATTTGTTTACTCAAAATGTGTTTATTCTTTTTTTATAAGTGTTGTTGACTAACGTCAGAAAAATGTGGAGCGTTACACACAATTGTATCTCTTTAAACAGAGTTAAATATTATACATGACTACAAGGAATGAACTAAAACCAAGTGTATTGTTGTGGAAACCAGCAGTACTATATCCTTGCACACAGAGCTGAGCTAAAGCTGAATAAAACAGTACTAACGTTAATCTTAGCCAGTCTAGTATACATTTTATTTTTCCATAATCGGGTCAGAGGCTCAGAGCTAATTCTGGTCACCAGATGAATTTGACTTCTGCATAAACTCTATGATCACTTCAGCTGTGTTTATTTTGCATAATTTTGCATATTATTGTGGATGCCTATAAAACCAGTCGTTAACATGTCAATAGTTTGGGGTCATTTTAACACCTACTGGGGCTTTTATGAGCACCCCAGAAAGTTTTTAAGTTGCTTGATTCAGTATTTAGAAATTTGATATAAATTGAATTAACTTTATACAAACCCAATAACCCAGTAAATTCAAACTCCATTTAACCCCAGTTAGATTAAGTGAAAGCACACGTCCTTGTAGTAGAGTTGCTTCTGGTGACTGATATTGGCCTTCTCATCATGTTTGTCAAATTTGTCTTTGGTCTCATAAACAACAGTAACCAAACAGCAACAACACTTACACACAATTATCTACATGGCAAAAAGCATTTTTGATTTAACGAGACATAAGGTATCAATTGCCTTAATGGTATTAGGAATTAAGGAATATTTTAAAGATGTTAAGGTTAGCAAATAGGTACTTTGTACCGTCTACCAGAGGGAAGTAGTTTGAACCCCCTGCAGAGTGGATGAGAGGAGGTCATTTGCTATCTTGACAGCTTTTTTCCCAAAGTACTTCCTTGTAGATACAAGTTAATTGTTTCTGTCTCTTCCCAATGATTTTTGAGGCTAGGTTCACTATTCGCTGCAGCTTGCTTCTTCCTTTTATATTAAGATTGCCAAACCACATTACCATGTTAAAAGTAAAGATTCCATCCATCAGGTTCTTAGACTGTTTCCATATTATGCTTGCCCACTCTAAAGGAGTTGAGCTTGTGTAGTAGGTGGAGGCGTTGGTTATAGGTTTTAAAAATCTGACATGTTGCTCATGTCTGAGGTGGGTGTGTCCTTGGGTAGTTTCATGATGCACAGTGACATCATAAAAGGTAGGTTTGTTTCCCTGCACACATCCCTGGTTTATTATATACAGGCAGGTGTCCGGGTGAATTTCACCCAGGGTTAGTGATAGAGTGTATTTGTATGTTTTTTGAGCTGATGGTGTCCTGGTTAAAAAGTACAGGTGCGTTTTTGAGGGGGAAAAAGCCCAAAGGGCCTATGGCCCATCATTGTATTTGTATCTTCTTCTTCTTCTTCTAAAGAAAAAAGGTGGTGCAATAGCACTCAATTGAATATGAAAACGTTGAACAGGCATAGCACTTCGATACACATATGCGTCTCCTCACGATGAACAAATGTGGTATGGGGATCTATGACCTGTGACCTTTGGATCTCCCACCATTTTGAGTTATATGAAAAACAGTTTAAATCTATCTATCCGGGATCTTTGATCAAAATTCACAAAAATTAAGGTTTTATGACTCAATGAATATTGCATATTGACTCTGCATACATGCAGAGTCACATGTTTATGAAACTTACAGTACAGTATGGTAAATAGCACTGGAACTAGTCTTACTCCAATTGGCCAAAAGGGGGCGCTATAACAGTCTGAATTGAGTTTAAAAATGAAAACTTTGAACAGGCATAACTCATGCCTCGTTTTCACATGTGCATTGACTGATGCAGAATAACGCTGAAAAACGCTTAAACCAGATTTTCTGCCAGGATTTTGAGCAATTTGCGTGAAACCTTATACACAAAAGACGAATTGGACCAGTATCTGAAATCCCAGTTGAAGAGAAGTTTGTACGTGACAATTTGTAAAAAAAAATAATAATAATACAGTATAGCTGCAAGCTATATATACTGTCTGTCTGTCTGTCTGTCTGTCTTACCACTGTTGAGCAGCCTAAAAGGGCCTTTCATACTGATCACTATAACTATAACTGCAGCCAGCCAGCGGTGTTGTTGAGCAGCCTGCACCGCTCAGATCACAGAGGTGTGATTTCTCTTATTGATTGGCCCCGTGTTATCGCTGCTTGCAGCTATATTTCATGTTTAAATAGGCTACAGAATGAGAGCATATCGACATTAGATCATATTGGTTAACGGCCTTAACAGCAATTAATTATATCTGATATCGTTATATATATACTGTATATACAGATATATAATACAAATAATGAACAATTTGGGACATACAAGGCTTCCACCCGACAGCACAGATAAGACTGTGGAGAAGATAGCCAGGCTAAGGATGTACTGTACTGTACTGTCTGGCTTTGGAGAGCGGGCTCTGTCAAAGTCCATCTCCTCGCCTTTAGGGGAGAATCGAGGAAATGGGAGACGTCATGTTATCATAACCCTTCTCAAAGGCAACGCCATAAATACTGTGAAATCTAGATTTCTATCATTCTGAGCTCCCACACGCTCTCTCTCTCTCCCTCCCCTCCTTCTATCGTTCTTCTTCTTTCGATAGCCTTGTTCCTTCCTTTCCGCTCGCCCCCGGGGCGAGGAGAGATCATGCTTCATCGTCTTTAAATCCCTGTGCTGATTACGTTAGGTTGCGTTAAGTTACTGCCTGACACCACCGCTCTTCTGACTCAGACTTGAGGTGAGGAGGAGACACCCACACCACAATGAAAATACTCCTCACATAATCACACAGGCACAATTTATTAATACATTCATACTATTACTATATGGTGGAGTATACGAGTGTGGGGTTTTTCCACATGCACGGTATGTACCGGTATGTATGTACCTTACCTACATACCACGGTATGTACCGGTATGTATGTACAGTATGTACAGTATGTACCGAACCGGTGCATCCAAGTGACAATAAAGTAAGTCTGTAAAATAAAGGACATATAATTAAAAGACGGGCCAGGCAATAAGCCCTTTTAGGCTGCTCAACAGTGCCACTTTAGGTCACCCATCGGTATTGCAGCTGTTCGTACCCCTATAGATTCTGCGAGCCTATCTACGATCTAATAGCGTTAGACCACCATCTGAAAATATGTTGTTCCAGGGACCCACCAGAAGCAAATATTTGAGTTATTTGAGTACGTCTGTGCCACGCTATGAGCTTGTAGATCTGCTATTTTTCAACATAATGCTAAAAACACCAAAAGGGGTTCCCGTCCAAAATGGGTTAATTATATTTTAATACCAATACTTTTGTACTTTTACAGTAGTTTAGTTAGTTTAGTTCGTTTTTTTTTATGTGAGTACTTTTTCCACCACTACATACTCGTGATAAGGGCTAGGGGTAGATATGATGGCAGTATATGCAGTCTGTTTACCAAAAACAAATCCCATCAAAACTGCATACTATCAACTCATGGTGCCATTCTGCAACATGGTGCAGGATGGTGGAAAATAAACAGAAAACGACATCCACAAACCATCCACCTTAGTTCCACACATTGTGCCTGTGCAAAACCCTGCATATGTTCTGGCACCAAGATCATCTCGAACAATACCCTTCTAAAAACCACGACAGCAAGACGACATGCACTCCATAATCAATAGACATAGCCTATAGTTGGATCGGCGAGAGAGAGAGAGAGAGAGAGAGAGACACTTTGAACCTGGTGTCCCCCATCATCACAGCTGGGGGACCAGAGAGAAGATACAGTACATGGACAAAGACAGCGGGAAGTGGAGGGACTTTGCTGCTGGCCTACTATATGCGCCAGCTGGCGTAATGGGGAATGGATAAGTAAGTCAATATGCCGTCTGTTTAAGCTTGAGGGACAGCCAATGTTTGTGCGTGTTTGTGTGTGCGTGCGTGCATGCGTGTGCGTGCACTATGCATTGTGCATATATGACAAAACCCACACTTACCAGCGGCAATGGGTGATTTCCTCTCGTCCAGAAGCTGAATTGCAGTGCTGGCCAGCACCACACTCTTGTTCTCTCCTGAAACAAAGACACAGACGCACACACACACAATATCACATTTTATATCACGGTTCCGTGTAATCAGCTCCGAACCACCCAAAGTGGAAAACAAAAATACGTACATACGTTGTTGTCGGACGAAAACCTCTTATCGTCACACAACAGCATCAAAAAGCCACGTGTTTCGAGCTTGTAGATCTGCTATTTTTGTTATTTTTTTAATTTGAACCCTGACAAGTAACAGTTTCAGGACGTAATGAGATTTCCACCCGGCAGACGTGAACAATAATAACCAATAATCACCATCACTACCATCATTGGACATAACATAACTATTGCTGTCGGGTGGAAACCTCATATGTACAGCTTGGCGACGCGTTTAGAGCTTTGAGACACAACTGCAATTTATGTGAATTCACCAAAAAGAGAGAGAGAGAGAGAGAGAACAGATCGCTTGTGTTTGCTGGCTCCAGTGGTGATGTAGCTACTCAAGTACTGTACTTGAGTAGCCTACCATTTTGAGGCAATAGGTTTTACTTTATTCAGTAGTTATACTGTTTATTATACTGTTCATTATACTTTTACTTGTACCCCACTACATCTCAGAGGAAAATATTATACTTTTACACCACTACAGTTATATGAAATCTTATTTACTTTGTAGATTTAGAATATTATTACCAGTAAGATGCCTGAGGGCGAGATCTTGATTGTGTTGAATGTACAGGGTTTGATGAGGTCAGATCAACATATGGAATGTCAGAACAGATCAGCTCCATATATGGAGATCTAAGAGTGGCAGTGTCTTGAGTGTGCAGGGTTATGTCCCGGCCCAGGTAGGGCCGGGACATAATTTTCGGGCCTGTTGAGAACTCTAGTTTTCACAGGCTGCCGGGCGCTGCTGGATAAATAACTTTGGGGCAGGCCCGTCTAGAGTTTAAATGGACAGGTATAAGTCAAAAGGGAGACATCGGCCCAGGCCGTAGCGTAACGGTCTGGGCACCGGACTGGTGATCC
This sequence comes from Protomyctophum parallelum, assembly GCF_964188405.1. Lineage (NCBI taxonomy): Eukaryota > Metazoa > Chordata > Actinopteri > Myctophiformes > Myctophidae > Protomyctophum > Protomyctophum parallelum. The sequence continues at coordinate 14,948,832 of NC_139705.1, read as the reverse complement.
AGTCGCGGTGTGCCGCGGGTTCGACTCCCGGACCCGACACGGCCTTTACCGCATGTCATCCCCCCATCTCTCTCCCGTTTCCTGTCAGCCTACTATCTGTCCCTTAAAAAAAAAAATCAATAAAAGGCGTAAGCCGCAAAAAAAATATCTTAAAAAAAAGAAAAAAAAAAAAAAAAGGGAGACATCGAAGAGGAAGGATGGATGGGGAAGGATCAACATATGGAATGTCAATTGTCAGAACAGGTTCTGACATATATCCATATACTAATATTGATGACATCAGGGATCTCATATGGGCTTAATTGCGATAGCATGTCACATTTACTATGAGCCCTGAATTACTATCATCCCTGATGATGTCATAGTGATGTCACGAGACCTGGGCACAATATATGGGGATTTTGAGTGAAACACTGACGGACAAAAAGCGCACGATTCCATAGTTAACTGCGACCTTCTGTCGCAAGAAAACACACTAACCACTTCAGCCCTGTATATATTTCGGCTATTTTCAAGATCATTTTTAAACATTTTGAACTTGTCTAATGGGACATTCTTCACAATGGGTACTTTTAATTGTGGTACTTAAAGTATAAATTGAATTGATGTCAATACTTTTGTAATTTTACAATTTTCAATACTACTTTTTCATTACGAGGCCCATATTCTATTGGCTATTTGAGCCACGGACCACCATTTGATGAGATTTAGCCTCTCAGACCCAAAACGTAGAATATTGTGTTGTTGATAAGATTTTGTCCACGCTCTACAGTTCCATGCTGTGCTGATGTGGTATCATTAGGCACCAAACGACAATGATTTCACATTCTCTATTTGTGTACAGACTTGCAATGCAGATGTTTAACAAAAATGTAACTCTTGAGAGTTTAAAATGAAACCAAAATTTCATTTTACGGTCTCAAGAGGGTCAACTTGGTTACCAACTTTCCATCGTTCAGCTGGGGACCACCTGGAACCCTCTCAAGGACCACTGGTTGAAAACCACTGACTTAGAGCATACTCTGTCTACATTGCAGTATTGATACTTAGTTCATGCAGTAAAACCTCTTCCATCACTGGCTGGCTCACACAGCGCGCCTGGGCCCGAGGATACATGGAAACAGAGCCTCCCTTCTGGACGTTTAGGGCAGCAGCCCCGCTTTCATCTCCCAGAGATGATGGGGTTTTCGGTGAGTATGTGTGTGAGACGACGGGCCGACGCACGCGAGTGCACCGTGTTCGCGTGTCCAAATATGCCAGCACAATGGGCGAGTGCATTTTGTTTTGCTCGCACCGTATGTATTGCATCAATGCACAGTGTGTGTGTGTGTGTGTGCGTGTGTGTGTGTGTGCGTGTGTGTGTGTGTGTTCTGGCCCGTGCAGTCACAGTGGAAAGGGCTGAACCTCATCCCACCGTATCCTATTTCAACCCACAGCAATCAGCCTCGTCCACAAGAACACAGTCTAGAATTAATAAGGGTTGGGGGGGGGGGGGGAGAGAGAGAGAGAGAGAGAGAGAGAGAGAGAGAGAGAGAGAGAGAGAGAGGAGCCGAAATGCGTGAGAGGAAAACGTCGCAATCGGGTGGAAACCTTGCATGTAAAAGAAAAGGGAAAACAAAAAATAAGCTGCGTTCCAATAGATGGTTGTTGTCAGGCAGAAACCTCTTATCTCCACATTCTAACTTCTTGTGGCTTTTCATAAATTAACGCCCCGTTTGATCATAATACTAGCGTTACACAAAAGCATCAAAATATGCAAGCTCGAAGCGACGCGTTTTGAGCGTGCACTGTACAGTACTTCTGATCATTCTAAAAGTAACAGTTTTACAAGTATATAGATTTGCTTTTTTTTTATCTTGAAAATGTGGCGCAAATCTTTGAATATATATTCTTTCAGAGCGAACGTTTTTAACTCAAATCTTTGCTTCTGGGGGGCCCCAGAAACAACATATTTTCAGTTTGGGTTCCATTGGCCAAAAACATATCATTTCTGGGGTTTTTAGGTTTTTCAGAAAACTGTCAGGATTCAGAAGACATGTAGAATCTTGTTCTCAGTCCTAAATGGGTTCATATTTTTCATTGGTTCAATATTAATAAAATCTTGTACGTCTTTATTATGAATTATGAAAAGTAATGGAAACAAGCCATCGTGGCTTTTTCGTGTTAGCCTGTTGCCGTTGCTTGCGTAATTACTGTATACCTGCTGCACTGTTCGCAAACTCTTAATAAAGTATGCAATCAAGCAATCAAATCCACAGACAGGAGTTAAAACCAAACATTAATTCACAAAAAAGTTGAAATATGGAGATACAAGGTATCTGACCCAAACAGAAAGGAAAATAAAGGGGGTGGGTTGGGATTTGGAGTCTTGCAAATACATGTCAATGTTTTTCTCCATTTCCAAAGCTGGCAACAAACCAGTCTGAATGGAATAAAAACCACATTTGACATCGTCTAAGCTTCATATGAGTCCCCTGGTAGTGTGAGTGAGCGTGTGAGCTGCTAAAAGCTCCTGGCAGAAATCTCTCAATCAAGTCCTCTTGTATTTATTTTCTGCAAATGCACACTGGGGGGCGCCATTCTCACAGTCTGTATGACATGTAGTTCTCTCATTGAGCAGAACAACTTCACATAAAAGAAAGGAAGGAACTTTATTAACTCATCCATCGCCACTAGGGGCGCCAAAAAGGCCCTGACCGCCAGTTTCTATACATTTTCTTATTTTATTTTTAAAAAAAATCTAAAAAAAATTATATATCTATATTAACAAGTGAGAACTTGTACCCAACACATGGCAAGAAACCCAAAGCCACAACAGCTACATCGCTATTGCAACACCCACAACACCATCTTACACACTACACCCACACACACTCACACGGCAGTGACGTCACACACTTACCTTCGCAGTGTTCGGGACCTATCTCCTCCTATCGCGCCCAACGCCAACACTCGACACCACCCGCCAAACACTGGTCATTGCAGTGCCACCAAAGATGCCTCCCGTCCACACTCACGGCGGCAATGCATTTGTTTACTACAAACATTATCGCCCCAAGCACCCACACCCCCGGAACACTGTTGCCCTTTCACCACACTAAATTCGCCAGGTCTATGCAAGTGAGCACAAATTACATTCATTCACAAGCCCACAAATGCCATTCAAATGCCATTCAACACACACTACGACTCCCTTACAATTCGCCAACCTGGCAACTACTACCCCGTCTTTTAAGCCACTCCCCTGTGCTGCTCTGATCTCCGAGTCTCCCTGACAGTCCTGTCCGCAGGAGAAAAAAACAAGGAAGGAGAGGAATCTTCGCCTCACGATTTTGCTTATTCTTTCTAAATCTCTGTATATAAAATATCGCTTACTCAGCGAATCTCTTAGTTAAATCAACATTGTTCTTCCACAGTACTTGGTTTGTGCCAAACTATTACAATTACACCGTTCGAATTCGCTATTTCGCCTGCCGAGTACTTTTCATTGCACACACACGCACACACACGCACGCACGCACGCACACGCACACGCACACGCACACGCACACGCACACACACACACACACACACACACACACACACACACACACACACACACAGGAATAGAATAGCCATGCAGCCTATACACGGAGGCAGCGAGACAGGACGTTATAATCTTGAGTTTCATTAAATAACTGTCTTTCTCCGCACGCGCACGTGCGCACACAACATTATTCAACTGAAATGCGTAACGCCAATATTGGGCTAATATAGGTAATAGGCTACCAATATGTGGGTAGCCTACAGGGATTTACCCACGGAATGAATATATATATATATAATCATCTATACCAGGGCTGCCCACACTTTTTAATAAAACTATCATCCCATTGGTTTTTATTTTTGGTATTTGACTTTGCTACTGATGATTGTACGCAACAACAAGTATTGCATTGTGTGTTTGAGCTGACAGGCCCTTTTTGATGTCAATCAATCAAGTCATCTCAGGTCATCTCAAGCGGCAGATGCAAGAATCGTTTTTTATATAAAAATTATATATACTAGCCCTTACCCGTTGTGAGATATTTGGTGGCCGCGGGGGGTACTGCGGGGGGTACTGCGCCCGGTGCGTTTTTAAGAATGTGTCAAATCGAAAAAAGGGCTCCGTTACGCCCTCCATATTCATATGGTCAATGCCTGTGTGAAAAGTGGGAGCGATTGGTGCAGGCATTGAGGAGATAAGTGTTTGTTTCTGACAGACAGACAGACAGACAGACAGACATTCAGACATTCGGTGAATTATAGTATGATTTTTAGGGCCATGTCATGTGGTCTACCTGCAAAGCCTTTGTGATCTATACTGGTAGATCCTGATCTACCTTTTTTGGCACCGCTTAAAGGGACACTTCACCCTTTTTGCAAAATAATATATGTTAATGACGTTTAGAAGCTTTAGATCACTTTCCTGGGGGTATTTATGTGTGTAATATGTGGTTTTAGTTATTTTAGATTGTAGCAGTGAGCCTGTTGTCTCTGATGTCATGGACACTGGTCTCACTACCTTCCTGGACTACAATTCCCATAATTCTTTGGTGCACTGCTCCTCCTTGCGGATAGGGGGAGAGCCGCGAAATTCTAGTATATATATATATAATATATATTTAAAATAAACAATAAACAAGTGATAGATTCAGTGGGGCTTTTAAGTGACTATGGGTTGTGCCAAATTGATTTATTTTGTTTATACATTATCTATAGGGCTAATAATATAAAGGATTCATGATACATGGTATGCATTTCCAATTAAAAAACTAATATTCCTATCACACAAAAGTTTGCCCCTTAGGTCAGTGGTTCTCAAAGTGTGGTCTGGGGGGGTCGTTCGAGGGGGTAATTTGGACATTCAAATTAGCTGGTCTACAAGTACACAAAGTGCTTGTAGATTTGCTATTACATTTTTTCTTGGGTCCCTAGCTGGCACAATTTTTTTGAGATTGGGACCGTGCCCATATACATTCACATGTTGGTGAGATACCAACCTGTGTTGAAGGGCATGTGAGTAGAGTAAGGTTCATAAGTAGGGAGGTATGTACCAACCTGTGTTGAAGGTTATATACATACAGTACATTGTATTGTTGTATGTATATAGTTATAGCTGTATACTGTATGTATGTAAAGTATACTGTAGGTATAGCTGTGAATAGGGAATTGAAGTGAGTAGACGAAGGTTCATATGCATATACACGTTGGGGAGATATGTTATGTACCAGCCTGTTTTGAAGTTTCATATACTGTACATACACAGGTTGGGGAGATACCAACATGTGTTGCAGGTTCATATACAGTAACATATTAACCCATTTAGGACTGATACCAGATTCTACAAAATGAAAAAAATCTGTTTCTATATCAGTGGTTTTCAAACAATTTCATGTTAAGGATCCCAAAATATGTATATAATTGGCCGTGGACCCCCATCTCAAAATATGTTGTTTCAGGGACCTCCCAGATCGCAAAGATTTTGGTTAAAAACGTTCGCTGTGAAAGAATATCAAAGGTTTGCACTCATTTTCACAATTTTCAATAGCTAAAGTATACATAATGCTTAAAACACCAACACAGGTATGTACCAACCTGTGTTGAAGGGCAGTGAGTAGACGAAGGTTCCGGGGACCTGCTCCGCGGCCCTCTTGTACCACAGGGGGAAGTGGTCAGCGTTGAACACGCCCTCTTTGTCTTCAGCTGTCAGGAAGTCTCTTGAAGCAGACAGGAAACACATGGTAACCATCCACAAGGAAGGAGCTCACACATTGATTGATTGATTGATTGATTGATTGATTGATTGATTGATTGATTGATTGATTGAAATATGTATTAACAGTTTGCAGAATGGGTACATTTCACACATGCACACGTACACCGAGACCTATGGGGTCATCATAAAGTCTGAACACACAGACAAAATGTGTCCGTGACAAAGCCTTGTCCTTGTCAAATGTTTGATTTGATGTTTTACACGCCATTATAATGTCAAAGTTATTTTTATCATAAGACCCACTTACTGAATGTCAAGTCTCTTTCCTTCAGAATATGTATGACACTGATTTACTACGACATGTTGGCATATGAGTCCAACTAGTACTAGAGGTTCTCAACTGGACCTCCATAACTCTGAGAATGTACAAACCAAATGGACCCCAAATGAAATTAGGTCTGTTAGGAGCTTTCTGCGTTGTTGCATGTGGTATCGCACACTGAAAATAGCTGATCTACAAGCTCACATTGTGACGTTTTTGGTGTGCGATACTGGCGTACAAGTATAAATCTGAGCTTTAACACACACACACACACACACACACACACACACACACACACACACACACACACACACACACACACACACACACACACACAACTTACTTATTGGTGATCTGGTCAGGCACCACAAAGAGGTTGATTCTAGACAGGCCGGTTCTGGTTCCCAGGTATGCGATCTCCACCCCCTTATCAGAGTTCCTGGACAGCATGACAACATAGAGCAGTTCACAACAACCAGCATGACAAATACACAAGCCTCCATTATTAAACACTCTGTTTCCCTCAAATCTTCTTCTTTGCATTTGAAATCCATAGTTTAGCAGGGTATTTACATTAGCCGCCTGGCTGAACATTTCTGGGTGCACACTTCTTCTTCGTTGATCCTAGGATCATTCACAGGCTGCGGTAGAGCGCCCTCTATCATGACGAGAATCTCGTCATTGGCGGTCTGAGACGTGGAGTGAGATGACGATAAATCTTGACGAGATAACACATTCCATCGCGTTACCATAGGCGGTAACGTCAGGCCAGTGCCAGAAAAATGTGCAACATAAGCAAAGAAGAGCAGGAAGTGATTGCCCTCTATTGTCGCGCCAGGCTCGCTCATGGCCATGATCTGCCACTCGAACTATTAACATGCATAGCGTGACCTCTAATTAATGTTTTATTAGGCTCTACACACGGTCCTTTATCTCAATCTGAGCCCTAAAATGCTTTAGATTGCGTGCGTGCGCGTGCACATGGAGATTTTGGATATTCGATGACACACCATGGGAGCCACCGGATGCTAAAAGTGGTGAATAAAATGCTATTAATTCTGTATTAAATTACATTAAACAAACCCAAGATCTCTGGTTTTGGCAAAGGAGATTGCAAGCACGAATCCCAAAATTGGCATAGATTCGGTTAAGCCAAAGGAGAACTAAGCGATGAGGAGAACTTACTCGGACTTGTTGAGTACCAGACTGGTCCAGTAGGCCTCCAGAGGAGCCGTGACCACAGCATCAAACAAGACCTCCTGGATCAGCTCCTTGTCACCTACACACCCAGAGAGACATGCAGTTAAACTAAAACTGATTAAATAACCCAAACTATTGTCTTTGTCGGGTGGAAAAAAAACCTACTAGCCTAAACCTACTACTAAAAGTACTAGCGGCCTACTTGGAACGATGCTAGTTGGAAATGGATGCCCCACCCAGTTATTATGTCTGTGTCCCTTTTATGACCATATAGGGAGTTCTTTGTCAGACATGCCCAAATATGGAGTCTATGCATATGTCAGAATGATGTCAGAACAGGCCAGCTCCATATATGGCGAAATAGGGGTGATCAGGTCCAGAGCCCCGGGCAGAGGCTTTTGTGCTGGTTCTGGACAACCGGCTATCCGGCGTACTCGACACCGGGCACTGCAATCCCTGTGGGGGTGTGGAACGTGTGTGGACAGAAAACGCCTGCCTGTCGGTGGGGCGAACGGTTTCTGAGTTACAGACACACACACAGACGTGGTGCATTTAAAAATAGATATTTTCAGTATATATTTTTTCGCACTCATCGCTCACACACAGACGGGCACTTGATGACAACGAGCTGTTGATGAGATGTCAGCGAGTGCGTTGCGCAACACTTCAGACATGTGGTGACAGTCTATATGGCAACGCTTGGTTGTATTGTTAGTGTTCTGTAAGTCAAGACATCATAACTTTGGAATAGCTGCTGTGACTATGTGAACCACGTGTCTAGACTAACATTGTAGGTGAGGGTCATGGTGTACTGTACATCTAGAACCTCATGTGTCGTGTACTGTACTGTATGTGTCGCAGTGGATACTGTGTGTTCGAGTGAGACACACAAAGGCTCTTGTGATTGGCCAGTAGTCAAACAGCCTTGGTTTGAAAACGGAGAGGTCAAGGACAGTGACGTATCGCGGCGACAAAGCAAGGGCGTGATCGGCACTCCCGCATACTCTGCACACGTCATGGTGTATGAAGTTGTTCGGTCCATGGGCACTGAATGTGTGGGTGTGGAATTCCCCCAAATGTAATAATAGATAGACTAACATTGTAGGTGAGGTTCGTGTCCGCTGAGGTAGAGTTTGATGGCTTCTATCTGGGTCAGGTAGCGGTGCTCGGCGTGCTCGTCTGTGTTGCAGTACGTCCTGCAGCGTGACACAAAGAAAGAAAGACAGAACGAAAGGGACAAACGAGTCATTCTCTGTAACCATATTACCATAGTTATCATTCATTATTAACATTTGTGCTTTGTGTTGATTGTTAACCGTTTTCAATAACACATCCGTGTTCTGACTCTGTTCATGTGGCTTTGGAGGAGGAAGCAATCATTATAACAATCTATATTATGGGTCAAATCATTGATTAAAATCGTACTGTGATCTGTGTATTAAGTGGGTTACTGCCGTGTATAGTCGCAAGAGCACCAAAATTACCAAGAAAGAGCGGATACACAGAAGATCGCACACACCAGACCATCCATCCATCCCTCAATCCATCTCCAACTGCTTATCCGGAATCAGGTCGCGGGGTAACAGTTCCAACGACTAATACTTAAAATGTTCGTCGACTACCTTTTTTCACTGGCGAAAACTGAATGGAAACTAAATGAAAACTAAGCTATGATGACTAAAACTAAGACTAAATGTATTGACAATTTCGTTGAGAAATAATAACTAGACTCAAATGTTAGGAAGGGACTAGTGGACAAGAGATCCAGTATAAGTCATTTTACACTTTTTTGCATACTGAAAATAGCAGTTCTACAAGCTCACAACGCATCGCAGTGAGACACGTTGTGAGCTTGTAGATCGGCAATTTTTTAGCAAGTTTAAAATCTGTCATTACAACGGCATCAAGGCCCGCCAAAATACATTTTAGTCGACTAAATCAACTGTAGATTTAGTCGACTAAAATCGCATGACACTTAGTCGACTTAGGCTAACACTAAAACATTCCAGGTGACTAAAATATGACTAAAACTAAATAAAGTTTCAGTCCAAAGACTATCACTAAAACAGAAATTTGCTGCCAAAAACACTGGTCTCTTCACAGTGGGAAGTGCACTCGTGCAGTGAGGACCTCCCTAGGGAGACGCTTGGGAGGCATCCCTCCGTACTAGATGCCAGAACCAGCAAAGCTAGCCCCATATGTGCCCTCTCCCTACGCTCATTCTGTAGCTACGAGATGATGTCACACACTGGGCCCCTCCCACCACGTTTCAGAAACGGCGCAAGTTTCCGCAAAACACATTTCTTATCCTTACCCCACAATGAATCCAAAACGTGTAGGGCCAGAATGGGTTTACACTAATTCAACCTTAACATCGGCCAAGAAAATCCAACTAGAGATTTGAACCGAGCCTTTACGTCCCGTATTTTGTCAGTCGCTTCCATGTTTATCAAAGAAGTGTGCGTGTGCACGTGCATGTCGAGTGAACTGAAGTCAGTTGGAATTTTTCGACCAGGGGAGGCGCCGGGGAGGTGCTAAAGCTTTTCAACTTCCTTGATAAACATGGAAGCGACTGACAAAATACGTAAAGGCTCGGTTCAAATCTCTAGTTGGATTTTCTTGGCCGATGAAACGCGGTGGGAGGGGCCCAGTGTGTGACCTCATCTCGGAGCTACAGAATGAGCGTAGGGAGAGGGCACATATGGGGCTACAGCTAAGCTAGCTCATTTCCAAGTCAAGGAGCAGTGGTTATGACTGAACTTCTCACCCATCTCTAAGGGAGAGGCCGGCCACCCTTCTGAGAAAGCTCATTTTGGCTGCTTGAATCCGCAATCTCATTCTTTGGGTCATGACCCACACTTCATGACCATCACGGCAAAATCTCTCTTTCACAAACACACACAAAACCAAATGCTGTATCATCACTATTCTGCTGGCTCAAAGTTTTTTCAAGCCATTTTATGATTGGGCCCAGAATATTATTAGGGAATGATGATTAGGATACCAGTGCGTTCAAGAAAGGTCTCCTGATTGAGTGACCATGCATCACTAGGCTATAATATTATTTTCAGTACGGACACATAGATTCTCTTACCATTCATCTGCCAACTCTACGTCAGGGTGTTCCAAGTCATGCAGACCTAATGGACAGGATAAATAACACTTAAATCAGTTAAACCCCTGTAGTCTTTGAGAGGAATCCCACTTGAATTGCAACCAAGGTTATAATAGTTTGGGAATTTTCATTTCAGTTAGGGGCGGCTGTGGGTCAGGAGGTAGAGCAGGTCGTCCAATGATCCGTGGTTCGGCGGTTCGAATCCCGACTCCTCCTGTCCACATGTCGAAGTGTCCTCGGGCAAGACAACCGAACCCCACATTGCCTCCATTGAGTCGGTCGGTGGGAGCTTGTCACCATTGGTGTGTGAATGTGGGAAGTGAGGACGCTGGCGTTGACTGTTCGCCGCTTCACCCCCCGATGCATGAATGAATGGACCAGTGTAAAGCGCTTTGAGTGCTTATAAAGTGCTATAAAAATGCAATCTATTATAGTTCGTTTAGATTTTTTTTCCTAATTCAGTTAGTTTTACATCGTTTTCAGAGCGCATTTGCTAGTTTGTATAAAAAAAAATTTAAAATGCCAATAGTTTTAATTCGTTTTAGTGATTCACCGTAGTTTTAGTTTCTTTGTGTTGCAGAATTGAAAAGGTAAGTATTTTGTAATAAAAAATGTACTCAGTTACAGATGAACCACCAACTAAACTACTGACATTTTGTCTATAGTTCTTATTCAGTTCAGTTAACAAAAAATTGCAGATCTACAAGCTCACAAAGCGTAATTCTTTGAGCAAATGTCTCCCCGCCAGGATAATGGACGGTGGAGTTCAAGTGGTTGAACAGAATTAAGTATAAAGCACTGAATATGAACTCATAATAATAAGGGTATGTGCTCGCCGAACACACACACACCTGCGTGCACACACACAGACACACAGAGTTGTGAATACACACACACGACAAGCATAAGAGTGAAAAATGTGTGTCCTGAGTGGCTTTGACAGGCTGATGAGATCAGGAAGAGCCAAGTCATGCTCAGAGAGCTCCACATGATGGACGTGTTTAGCCGCATACACGCACACACGCACACACACACGCGAACTCCGCCGCATGAATATTAACATCCATGAGTCTGCTCATGAAAATAGACAGACACGGAAGGAAACACACACACACACACACACACACACACACACACACACACACACACACACACACACACACACACACCACAGTCGAGTTGCAGACAAGCGCAGACACACGACTGTAACAGCCACTAAAGCAATATTTAGGTTTCTGTGCAATTGTGGCTTATCCCGCTGTTCAGTACAGATATCGCTTCAGATACACAGCGATAGAGGAAACACGAGCGAAAACCACAAAATTATTAAGAGACGCAATAAGAGACAGACAGACAGACAGACAGGTACTTTACAATGAGAGACAGACAGACAGACAGACTGTTACTTTACAATGAGAGACAGACAGACAGACATACAGACTGTTACTTTACAATGAGAGACAGACAGACAGACTGTTACTTTTCTTGATTCAAATTTAAAAATCACACCCATGTGAAGTGAGAGGCGCTAATAAAGTCATGTTGTAATGTTGATGTAAATCAAACTGTGCCAACACAAACATTAAATGCCATTAACAATAAAGAGAACATACATTTTCCCTTCATTGTCAATGGCGTCTTTAAAACAAACATTGGACTAAAAACAAACATTAAACCTGTATATAAAAGTGGCTAGCGCCCCTCAAAAACAGCAAAAGTAGCAGATCTACAAGCTCAAACCGCGCCACTTCATGCAGTGTTTCGAGCTTGTGGATCTGCTACTTCTGATGCGTTTGTGTGTGACGCTGTAGTAGTGTGATCAAGCAGGGTGTTAATGTACCCGCCATGGAAAGAATCTTTGGGTATTGGGTGGTTTAAAGTAAAGAGAGTGAATTAGACTTAGGGAGTGGGGTTCCTACCTTCCTCCACTGTGACGTTTAAACTAAAGAGAGTGAATTAGACTTAGGGAGTGGGGTTCCTACCTTCCTCCACTGTGACGTTTCCTCTGAAAGAGTCTTTGGGTATTGGGTGGTTTAAAGTAAAGAGAGTGAATTAGACTTAGGGAGTGGGGTTCCTACCTTCCTCCACTGTGACGTTTCCTCTGAAGAAGAACTTGCCATGGCCTCTGGAGAGAGCCACCCCTAGACTGAACACATGGAGTAACAGTTAACCTTAGACCAGATTCTTCCAAATCAGCACAGAAAAACCTATGTTTCTGAATCAGTTTTCAAACAATTTCATGTCAAGGACCCCAAAAATTATATGTAATTGGCCGTCGACCCCCATCTGAAAAGATGTTGTTACAGGGACCCCCCAGAAGCACAGATTTGAGCTAAAAACATTCGATCTGAAAAAATATATGATTTGCACCACATTTCCATGATTTTTCAAGTATAACAAATAGGCCTACTGCTTAAAACACCAAAAGCGGTTCCCGTCCTGAATGGGTTAATACAGAGCCACCACTACACTGAACACATGGACAGTGGTGTAAAGTACATTTACTTACAATTTAAGTACAATTTTGAGGTATTTGTACTTGAGTATTTCCAATTTCAATTACTTTTACCCATTAAAATATTGTACTTTTACTCCACTGCATTTATTTGAAAACACTAGTTACTATAGTTACTTTGTAGATTGAATATTATTACCAAACATACAATAACCACTTCAGCGCTACATTATATATATTTTGGCCTTTTGAAAATAGCCGATCAACAAGCTCACATCAGCTATTTTAGACATTTGAAAACATGAAATGGGACATTCTGCATAATTAGTATTTTCTACTTTTGGTACTTTAAGTACATTTTGATGCAAATATTTTAGTACATTTACTCTTTAATTCTGGACTTGTATTCCTACATTGCGGTATTGATACTTTTACTTATTAAGTAAAATATATGAGTACTTTGTCCACCACTGAACTTACCTGAAAGGGGTCCCCTTGATGTCGGTGTAATAGTAGTCATTATGGAGAACCAGCACCCGTTTCTGTCTCACACACACACACACGCACACGCACACACGCACACGCACACACACACACAGTAGTCTGTTTGAGATACTGCCGCATGGGAAGCGGTTTCGAAGTCTCAAAGCCACTGGAATGCAAAAGAGCTTCGTTCCCCCAACAATCAGATACATAAAGGAACTGATAAGAACCAGATCGTATCAGGAAAAAGGAAAACACTAGCCCGTACCTTCGCCCTCCTCTAGCACTATTAACCTCTTACACCCCAGGGGGAAAATATGCAACATCGGCGTTGGAACTGGAGACCAATTGGGTCTCCATTGACCCGCTGAGTGCTGTTCAGAGGTTCTGAGCCGCTGCCCCGGCTTTTTTTGTTGTATATTTATGGAACATAGCCTACTGTGAAGTTGTTCACAAAGGAATTCAATTGACTTTGCTACGACAAGGTAAACATGCACATATCATAAACTCTTGTTCTACTTTTTGTTTGCTTGCTGTGTTTGCTGTTTGATGTTATATTATATATTTACTGCTGCATTGTCTGAAGGAAGCCAAACAAGAATAAGCTTAACTCTTATGTACCTGTAGTGTACACAAGATGTAACAAAGTACAAGCTTGAAACCTTGAAATTATGTTTCAGTAGACTAATATTGTTCATGCTGTTCTAAGTAAAGTGCTGCCTTCGTGCTTTTAAAAGAAATATATGAGACTACTAAGACTGTATCTAAGATGCTGCTGAACATTTTACTAGTTTGACAACTTCAAATGCCCCAACCTTCAAATAACCGAAAAAAGCTCATCTCTGCGCAGAATGCTTCCATACAAGTACGAGACAAACATGCTGCATGGCTTCCATGCAATCCGAATGACTGAAATTACAAATCAGTCTTTGCGACTGAGAACTTTAATCCATTTTGGGCGGGAACCCCTTTTGGTGTTTTAAACATTATGTTATAGTTTAGCTATTGAAAAATAGCAGATCTACAAGCTCGTAGCGCGCCACCGAGTGGCGTGCTACGAGCTTGTAGGTCTGCTATTTTAGAAAAATCGTGAAAATATTTATCTCAGAAAACTGGAGGATTTAGAAGATTCTTTTTCATTCGAGGTCAGGCCAAAATGGATTAATCCATGGGAACAAGAGTGCAGCAGCAGATTTGCTGCCATCTGGCTCCATCTAGTGGAGCAGTCAGAATGCATCAGTAGTATATCTGACCATCTGTCATGAGGATATACTGTAGATCGACAAGCTGTGCGTGTGTGCGTGCGTGTGTGCGTGAGTGCGTTACACGTGCGCATGTGTGTGTGCACATGACATGCTCAATAATCATCCCGAGGTAGAATGCTGATCACTAAGCTGTGAAAATGCAAGATGTCCAAGTGTGTAACAAGGACACACACACACACACACACACACACACACACACACACACACACACACACACACCTACCTCTCACTCTCTGTCTGTCTCTCTCTACCTCTCGCTCTACTCCCCCCACCCCTCTCTCTAACAGACTGCTATAGTAAAGAGAATCATTGGGGTGTTTTTTCCTCCCAGATTCAGCAACATGTGTTTGGTGGCGATAAGGAGAAACACACACACGCACACACTTTAACGGAATTCCATAATTCCGTGTGCGTGTGCGTGTGTGTGTGTGTGTGTGTGTGTGCGTCCGTGTGTGCTCTGCAGGGTTAAAAGAGGCTCCTGGCACAGTGACTGCCTCCCTGCTGACTGTTTACTTCTGGTACCGCTATTAGGCAAAATGACTGGAACATGTACGTGTGTGTGTGCCTGTGTGTGTGTGTGTGTGTGAGTGTGCATGTGTGTGTGTGTGTGTGTGTGTGTGTGTGTGTGTGTGTGTGTGTGCGCACACATGTCCTTGGCTCCTCACTCACCCCTTTATCCACGGTCTTCCTCACCTCCATGGAGAACAGCCCCGTCTTTCTGTTGACCATGGCGTTCCTCAGCTGAATGTGCACACACACACACAAACAAACAAACAGAGGCGCGCGCGCGCACACACATACACACACACACACACACACACACACACACACACACACACACACACACACACACACACACACACACACACAGGTTCCCTTAGTTATTGAAGTGGGAAAGAGACATATGACAACGCCCAAAGCATCACATAGGAAATGAGCTGCCAAGCTCTCCAGCTTGTGTTTTATATCCTTATGACAGATATGTGCAAATATACAGTAGTACTATATGTATACAAATACCGTGTCATCTCTATCCTCCCATTCCACCTCAGACAGGTCCACACTGGAACTGCTGTAGTTTGGTTTCCTTCGTTTCTTCCCAACAGCGTACTAGACACACACACACACACACACAGAGAGACAGAGAGACAGAGAGATAGAGAGAGAGAGAGAGAGAGAGAGAGAGAGACATAGGTGAATATTGTCTCTGTCAGGTGGAAACCTCATATGTCCAAAACTGTTCATTTTCAGATTAAACAAACACAAGGGATCAATAATTCATCTGATCCATCACTGATTAAGTGCAAGAGGTTAATTAATGATGCAGCAAATTGCACACATTCAAACTCTTCCATGTAGGCGAGTACTGTGATTAGATGATCTTATTTAAGATATAATCTTAAAGTGTAGTGTGGTAAAGACAGACTGCCTTTACCACTTATATATATATATATTTTGTAAGATATTTTTGGGTTTTTTTTGGCCTTTATTGATAGATTACAGTAAGGTAGACAGGAAACGGGGAGATAGATGGGGAAAAGACACACAGTAAAGTTCGTCGGGGACGGGACTCGAACCCGCAACACAATGTCATGCTGGATTACCAGCCAAAGTGCCTGAACCGCTAAACCGGCCCAGGCCTCACTTATATATTTTCAGTCTCACATGGTCAGCATCAGACAATTTGAATGCTACGTCGTATGCTAGCTACGGTACGTGTATTTGGGGTATTTGTTTTCACATCTTTCAACCAAGTTTGAATTTTATTTTACCTACTGTAATCTTTTCATATACATTTTCAATTACTTAGACAATAGCTCGGTTCAAACATACATATGTATGGGTTTAACAGTCCAAAGCTCATCACTAAACACATACATCACTTCCTGTGTTTGGTGATCCTTCTAAAATACTCACACATGACTCCAGTGTTCCTTTAATAGGGAGGGGAAGGTAATTGGAACATATCACTTGACAGGGGAGTTTACATTGTGACTGAAAATGGATGTTATCTACACAAATAGTGGTGTTACTAAAAATAAAATAAAAAATGTAATAAAAAATGTAATACTTGTGAATGGTGATAATTAACTGTGAATTCACTGTGGTTTATATATTTGTCACTTGAATTTAAGGGTGAAGTCATGTACTGTAGTGCTACTTGGCCAAGGATAGTTATTTTGTCCCCACAAAGGAAATGACCAGATTATGGTACAGTATGTAAGGAAAGGACCAGATTATGGTACAGTACTGTATGTAAGGAAAGCACGAGATTATGGGTATGTAAGGAAAAGATCTGAAGTGAGCGGTGCAACTGTACCATGTGGGGGTCCCCGGGGGGTCCCCACAACATCCAGACCCCCAGGAACACCCCCTTGGGGGCAGCCCGGTCAGGAAATGACAGAGTTACCGTGTTGCAGCTTTCCGTGCTCGGACATACAGTACATGCTTACTGTTCATACAGTACAGGTCTGTGTGCGTGCGTGTGTGCGCGCATGCGTTTCTTTATTGACCTGTCACATCACTCAAAAGGTCAGCATTAAGGTCCCATCAATCTGCTCTTCAATATTGCTGAGGTTAAGTGGACATGATCAACCTGCCATCAGCCCCCATTCACTGGCTGTTTGATACCACCATTAAATATACATGAAATAGAGCTGCGTGTGCATGTGTGCGTGCTTGCGTGCGTGCATGCGTGCCCTCACTGTCAGTGAGGACAGTTTTCCTTATTCATTGGCTGTGAAAAAACTGTTCATTACCATCTTTAACACTCTGAACGCCCGGGGGTATTTGGAACCATTAAATCAATGCGCCCAGCGATTTGCAGCTTCAGAGCTTAATTCAAGGTTGCTCCGCGCCATCTTGGAAGTAGCTAGAAATAGCTAGATGTAGCCAAAACACCCCTGAAAGGATCGACAACAACAAGGGGTATGATTACTTCTAAGAGTTATTCACGTTTTAAGATTTTTCATCCCATCCATTAAAATGGAGGGGGACCACTTTGGATGACGTCCCAACCGGACATGACATCGGACGTTGCCCAATCGACACTCCAAGCCCGTCTTTTGATTAATCTCCGTTCGAGGCTCTGAGCGTAACTATTTGATAGGACGGAGACCTCCGTTTGGCCGCTCGGAGTGTTAATTAGACCGCAATTAAACTGCCTGCCTGCCCAGTGCCTGCCTGACTGCCCGCCTGCCTGCCTGCCTGTCTCTTTCTCTCTCATGCTCTCTGTAGAGAAGTGTGTGACAGAGTTAATCAGACCAGTGTGTGTCCAGTGGAAACCTCGTATGAATCTGATCTCAGGTCAGAATGGGTTAATCACAGTCCATTCAGAGGCTGCATCATCTCTGGCAATCCACAGCACAGCAGAGGACTTGAACACTGTCTGCTCATCAACATACGACCAGCTACTGTAACATGCACGCACACACACACACACACACGCATTTGTATCACGATACTAGGACGTCAGCATTTAGGACGATCATTTTATGAAAACAAGGTTGGGGAATTTAAAGCAGAAAAATAGATGATCTAATACGTGTTGTGAGCTTGTAACGGGGCAGCATTTCTATATTGCAGTATCGATACTTTTACTTAAGTAAGAAACGTGAGTACTGTTTCCACCACTGCACACGCGCACGCATGCATGCACGCACGCACGCACGCGAACATTCAGACTCCCCACCATAACACACCTATTTTGCAAGGCCAATCTGCATCTCAATGTGCCCTGTTGCGAGACCGGTAATTGAAAATAAATGGATACACAGACAGACAGTACACAACACAACACAACACAAGGCTGCTGGCTCATTACAGTGTGTGACAGAGAGACCATGCTGCATGCCTGCTGGACTCAATATACTCACAAGTGGCCGCAGGTCTGGGTGAGTGAGGATGTAGCCATTGTTGGTGATGGCGAAGGCATAGCCATGAATGCCCAGCTAAGGAGAAAGATACACACACATGCATTCAGACACGCACGCACACGCACACACACACAAAAATGAGTACATGACACGTATGAATATGTATCCAAAGTCTAATCAAGTCCTTTGTAATTTGCGCCGCCAGAATCCGTCCTTCAACACAAAGCTATTTTGAATGCCGCACAAAAGCAAAAACGGGACGGAGTACATCTTTCTTTCATCCCCGTGGGGGGCGGGGAAATAACCGCTCTTTCAAAATGTCACGTCCAAACAGACAACCCTCATATTATTTAGTTTATTAAGACCTGGAACGCGTCTGTGTCACCTTAGCTTTAAGCTTAAAATTACACACTTTAACCATTAAACTTTAGCTTTAGAAAAATCGAGAAAATTAGTGCAAATCTTTGAATATATGTTCTTTCCCCGCAAACGTTTTAAACTCATATCTTTGCTTCTGGGGGGTCCCTGGTCGTTGATATATATGAAAGCACCGCTGATATGGACACAAAGATCTTTCAGAAAGCTGTCATGATTTAGAAGACATTTGTAGAATCAGGTCTCAATGGGTTAGACACCCAGATCTGTGATTGAATGACGGGCCTGCAGTGAAGGAGAGGAGGGTATGGCGGACTTCGTCTGAATGCGTTTGTCTCTACAACACACAAAATAATTAATTTTCCTGTCATTATTGGCCTTCAGGCGTGTAGGGGCTGTATATAATCAGAGTGAAAACTTTGTGTACCAAAGAAGATGCGCCGTCAATTTATTTGGGCAAACTGTGAGCGCTCGGCATTCAGTTTGCAGTGCGGTGTTGGAGGCGGAGCTGGATTGACACACTGTTATCCCAGTAAGACCTGAGGCCGATTTAAAAAAAAAAACCTTCTAAATCGTAAAACAGTTTTCTAGAAAAATGCACTGACAAGACAGTCAGTGGCGCTCAAACCTTTTCATGTCAAGGAACCCCAAAAATTATGTATTTGGCTGCCAAACCCCATCTGAATTTGTTTTGTTCCATGCAGGGACCTGAGGGAGCAAAGATTTTAGATAAAAAGGTTTGCTTTAAAAGAAAAATACTGTATTCAAAGATTTGCACACATTTCACGGCTTAAAAATAGCATATCTTGTGGGTAGACACTGAACCCTACATTGCCTCCAATGAGTTGGTCGGTGTGAGCTCGCCACCATTGGTGTGTGAATGTGGGAAGTGAGGACGCTGGCGTCGACTGTTCGCCGCTTCACCTCCCAATTTATGAATGAATGAACCATTGTAAAGCGCTTTGAGCACTTGGAAAAGTGCTATAAAATCGCATGCGTGCGTTACCTTGTATTTAGGAATAGTTTTGAGCAGCTCCGAGACGGGAACATCTGTGCCGACCACGCCAAGCAAGATGCCACGGTTTCTCTGTCAAACACACAGCAGGATGTCACAACGAAAATGTTTTAATTTGTATTATTTATTTATTTTGTATTTTTTTTAGATTCTTTGTTTTTTTCTAATCATTGGACATAATGATCTTAATAAATTGTAGGAAACAAACTTACTGTCTTATTCTTTGTGCTGAACACTGGCATCGCTACAGTGGTCATCAGGACAGGACCAAGACCTGGGTCCTGCTGTCATAACGATGAGAGAGAGACACAGAGAGAGAGAGAGAGAGAGAGAGAGAGAGAGAGAGAGAGAGAGACAGATACATAGATAGAGACATAGATAGAGATACAGAGACAGAAACAGAAATGCAGAGACAGACAGAGAAAGAGAGTTATACGTTGAAATTAGGTTAAGAGTCATTGTTCAGTAGTAGTGAAGCATGCCCATCCAGCGGTTGTGTGTGTGTGTGGTTGTATGTGTGTGTGTGTGTGTGTGTGTGTGTGTGTGTGTGTGTGTGTGTGTGTGTGTGTGTGTGTGTGTGTGTGTGTGTGTGTGTGCGCGCGTGCGTGCGTTAACACATCCACAAGTTCAAATCATCCGCATCAGGAGGAGGACCCTCCGCATGTTTTATGTACATTATCCAACTTTAAGACATAATCAATCCAAGAGAGCTTTGTGCGGAATCTGGTGCACTTTAAGCTTATCCAGAGGCAAAGTGATGGTCCGGGATGGGCATCTGGTGCACTTTAAGCTTATCCAGAGGCAAAGTGATGGTCCGGGATGGGCATCTGGTGCACTTTAAGCTTATCTAGAGGCAAAGTGATCGTCACTTTATGCTTATCCAGAGGCAAAGTGATCGTCACTTTAAGCTTATCTAGAGGCAAAGTGATCGTCACTTTATGCTTATCCAGAGGCAAAGTGATCGTCACTTTATGCTTATCCAGAGGCAAAGTGATCGTCACTTTATGCTTATCCAGAGGCAAAGTGATCGTCACTTTATGCTTATCCAGAGGCAAAGTGATCGTCACTTTATGCTTATCCAGAGGCAAAGTGATGGTCCTTAAGCTTATCCAGAGGCAAAGTGATGGTCCGGGATGGGCATCTGGTGCACTTTAAGCTTATCCAGAGGCAAAGTGATGGTCCGGGATGGGCATCTGGTGCACTTTAAGCTTATCCAGAGGCAAAGTGATGGTCCGGGATGGGCATCTGGTGCACTTTAAGCTTATCTAGAGGCAAAGTGATGGTCCGGGATGGGCATCTGGTGCACTTTAAGCTTATCCAGAGGCAAAGTGATCGTCCTTAAGCTTATCCAGAGGCAAAGTCATCGTCCGGGATGGGCATCTTTTCCTTCATCCTAAAAGGCCGACGGAATAATTACGACATTTCAAATCTGGAGTTGCTATCTATTAAGAGATGAAAGCTCGATGCTTTGCATGCTTTTTCAGGGATAGGAGAGAGAGAGAGAGAGAGAGAGAGAGAGAGAGAGAGAGAGAGAGACTGCCTTCTAGGTTCACACAAAGTTGGCCACTCCAACCACAAACCAATAGGTTTGTAACTCTGAGAGTGTACAAATGGTTCGATTTGTTCACTCTGAGTGTTAAGGGGATCCTTACAAATAAAACATTTGAGAAGCACCCATATAGTTGAACTCCTAATGCCATGGTTTCATAGTAAATAAGTGTCATACATATTCTGAAGAAAACCTAGAGACTTGACGTTCAGTAATTGTGTCTTATGATAAAAATAAATAAATCTGTAAAAACAGAACATGTAAAGTTTGCCACAGACAGACTAGACCAAGTCTTGTGCCACAGGCGCATGTATCCATGCACGGACAGATTGATGAACCCTGGTTAAGGAATCAACACACAGGTTTTGAGGTGAACCACCCTTTCGAAGCAGCTAATGGAGCGAATAAGGCATGGTTCTGTTCCACACAATACTTCCCTCCCAGGCAGCCAGACACTATAGCTCTCAGCCTGGCACCGTGCAGTCATTATAGGTAATGACAGAGAGGCGTCCACTCTGCTGCACACAGACCAGAGCACAGAGATGGCTGCTGACCTTATATCACAGACAGATGTTACTGCGCGCACACACACACACACACACACACACACACACACACACACACACACACACACACACACACACACACACACACACACACACACACACACTTGAAAAACGGTCCAAGATTGAGATTATTTCACATCCTCCTCCGTTCACGCAGGTGGATGATTTTATTTGTGCTGAAAATGTATTAAAAACATGAATCATGTTGCCTCACTGTAACGGTGCTCAGCGTGCTTATTTACTGTACTGATAACACAAACAGCTGTTTAAATTCATGTGAGCAACACAGCTGCAGCTAATCCAATTAATGGACTGACCTCATGCTTTATAAGGCCCTTTTAATGTTTGATTTTTCTCTCTGCTCTCCGTCTCCCTTCCCCATTTCTTCTCCCTTTCTGAAAAAAAAACACATGATGGAGCTCGTGCAAAAAAACAACAATCCGTAAACCAGTGACGTGACAATAAATAAAGTTGATAGCTTGAGTTGATTGTTAGACATGGAATGGGCACACGTAAACACACATGTTGTAACGATGACGCTCAGTCTTCTTGCTGCTGGAGACGGGGATCGATCAAAGGACGGGACAAAGGAGGAACAGAGGCCTCATCAGAAATACAGCGTCTATTTCCAGCCTCTGGACAATTGGATCGTATATCACCAGTCTATAAACGCTCACAGGGACCTTCTTCAACGCATGGACTGTTGGTAAGCACTCAGGGCTGAGACTCTCGATTAGTTTTCTATCGATTGCTTTTTCGATAAATAATAATCTTTTTCACACATATCTTTTTGATGAACAATAGAGGGTATGCGTGTGACATCATCATCATACCCGGAAGTTATGCGGGAACACCTACTGTGTGGCAAAGAAACTACTTTCTGGCCTTGACAGCCAATACATCCAAACAGAAAAGTCCAATCTGATCGCATTCAAGTACGATAAAGGACAACTTTTTTTTTTTTCAACCAAGGAAATCATCATCCTATACAGTTAGTATGTGCGTGTGTGTTAGGTTGTGCACAGGTGGTGAAAAACAACCATGCTTTAGCCAGGCACCCACACATAGCCACACACATAGCTCTGTAAGGGAGTGGTTGCACCACTCAAAAATGAACACTCATCTTTTACTTTCTCTAATAACAATCTAAAACATTAAAAATACCTTTAAAATCACTTTGCCACTCACTTTATGCATGTGCATATTACCTTCTATTTCCTTTTATGTTTTGAACATGCTTTGCCTATAATGTCATTCCCACCAAGATAGGGATCGATTTCATGAAATTAAAAGTTATTATTTTTTTAATAATCAATTAAACTGGTTAGTTTGATTAGCTGTTGCGCCCCTATCACACAGCACATGTGAATATGTGTGTGTGTGTGCACAGTCATGCACGTTAATACACATCACGTTTACCCATTGTGGAAAAATCTGATTTGCGCAGCTGCTCTAGGAAATTACATTAATTAACAGGTGATTAGCGAGGAGAAGATCAGCCATTACCGGCTTCCTAATGGTGCTAAACTGAACCCCAGACGGAGCCATGGTCCTCATTTCTCTCTTTGAGTGGAGGAAAGGATAAGCATACAACAAAGGAAAGGACAGTGTTGATTTTGTCCACTAAAGTTGACTACCTTTTTTCACTGACAAAAACTAAATAAAAACTAAATAAAAACTAAGCTCTGATGATGAAAACTAAGACTAAATGTACTGACAATTGGGTGTCTGTCACAGCACCTGTATTTGGCCTAGTAGTATGGTTTGTTATGTAGGCATAGTCTTGTGCTTCCCACAGGTTCTGCTGACTTGCAATGAGTTGCCCTGGCCAGTGTTCCCAGGGTGCACTATAAGAGGCTGGGTGTGGCCACACTCAGTCTCCCTCTCCTTCCATGTCAGACCATTCAACACCCCACACTACATTTGCCACACACTTACACTACTGATCTACTGATCAACACACCCCACATTAGTATTGTTTGATTCACGTTTGATTTAATTTATATTGTAAATAAATATAGTTTTGTGCACTTTTAAACAGCCGTGTCTTTCTCCTTTTGTTATGGCTTAAGAGCCAGGTCATAACTGTCAGTTTCACAGACTGAAAATCGCCGATCTACAAGCTCAGCAGCGCGACACCCTTTCTATGCACTGAGCTTTTCTTTGTTGTCTTTACTCTTTTTACAGGTGAAATGTATGATCCATAGGCCTAATGTTTTTTTTGTTTAGCTTTTTTTCTTTGCAGGGCCCCGGCAGTGTTTGTGATGGTTGTGTACTATTTCTCAGAGGCTCTGCTGATCTTTCGAATAATTGTCGCCGACAGAGAAGTATTCAATTGTAAATTGTCTAAATTGTAAATTGCTTTTGGGAATTAGGTTGTGGGTTAGTTACGGTATCATGTACTTTGAATTTAAAAAAAAAAGAGTTTCATAACAATCTGAGTGTAAAAATGGAACCAAATGGACCCTGTTACACCCCCCTATGGGGCCATTTGGAACCCACTCAAGGACATGTATTTGAGACTCACTGGTGTAGCAGTGTTTCCAGTGAGCCAACATCCACAATATGAGCACCCTGACTCTGCTTGACCAGAATGGAACAGAGCCTCCATTATGTCTACATAAAATGCTATCTAAGTTACATACTGTAAGATGAGCCTATGCATATGCCTGTAAGGTCGTCGAGGCTAGGGAAAGTGCTACGGGCTAAGATGGAGTCTGAAGAGGTGGGTTTTCAGACTACGGCGGTTTGTTTACACAAACCTAGGACATAGGAGGGGTTAGCGCCCTTCAACAATAGGGTGGCTAGCCCAAGGCTAATCATATCAGAATGTGCTGTCTCTCAGTTAACTCAGTCAACCTTGTTTTGCCCAGCTAACTTCCTTATATATTTTTCCTCCCCGGAACACAAATAAAAACTAGACTAAAATGTTAGGGAAGGATTAGTGGAGAAGAGATCCAGTAAAACTAAAAGACAAGTCATTTTATGTTTGGTTGCGCTCTGAACATAGCAGATCTACAAGCTCACAGCGTGTCTCTCTGCCTCGATGGTGTGGCAGTGGCACCAGCCCTACTGAAGCCAAAATCCTTGCTTATCGTGTATATGTGTGAGGAATCCTCACTGAGGATGCATTTGCACACTCACTTAGCTTGTAAACCTGTTATTATGCAAAGCAGCCATTTGGGGTTCCTGTTTACTTGGCTCATGAATCCACGCATTCTAAAAAATGACTAGTGGAATGCCGTGGTGTCCCGTGTAGCGACCAAAACACTGATGTCCATGACATTCACTTCCAGGACCTGTGCACAAGTTTTTTAACAGACCCGTCCATCTGTTTGTCGATATCTGCGTTCTGTCTGCCTGTCAGAAAAGACGTCTGACACAGACAAGCTTGCTCTGTCGTCTCACGACTGTAGCGTTTGTGTACAACCAGCATGGTTGTTTTAATAATACCTGGATATAAGGAAACGACAAAAGAAAATCAACTTGTTGTAGAGCAGAATGAAGCCTGGGCTGAATGTTAATACATGATTTGATCACGACTACCCAACGTCTAACCTGTCATACCGTTCAAACTGGTTTGAACAGTGCAGGAACGTACGTCATGACAAAGTCCTAAGACCGCCTGTAAAAAATAGTAGCCTTGGGGATGATGTAGGCTTGTTTATGCTTAGGGGGTTATGATGCTATATGCCCACCACAGGGCTCTGGTCAGGGAGCTTAGGCTCAAGGATGACAGTGACTGTGGCATTATAGATTGTATTTGTTGTTGACAGACATGCAGGGTAGATCATAAATGAATGGTATCTGAAATAGTGACAGAAATGCAAGATGTGGGAAATTAAATGAATACAGTTGGGTGTGAACAATAGAGGCTCTAGTGTAGGTAACAGGATATGGCTAATGTAACTTTAGCACACTGAAACACATACTAAAGAATTACAGACATATGCAAATAACGTTAGCTTAAACAAGGCCTCATGAAATAAGGACATTAGAAAGCTAATTAGAAACTTTAGCATGGTAATTAGCTTAGCAAAAACGATCTTTGGACAGTAAGTAGCAGGGAACCAGGAAGCTACTGTAATATTAGCAACATAGAGTGGTAATTAGCTTAACAAAAAACGATCTTTTAGGCAGTATGTGTAGTAATTATTTTACCATGAACCTTTACAAAATACATCAATAATGTAACATGCTTCCTCAAGAACACATTCTGGTCCTCCTGTTAGTCTGTAGAGCTACGGCATGTGACCTGCCCAGTAGACAGTGGCTGCATCCGAATTGCTAGGGTTGTTCCCTACTCCCTACCCCCCATACGGGGATCCAGACTCTAGTGGACTCTATAGTGATGATTTCGGACAATACTCCCTGTATGGGGAGCACCGACTCTGACGTCAATATCGGTAGAGGGCGCTGTAGGTCCGCGGGTTCATGTACATTTTATTTGCATGAAATCCCCATTAGGTTAGTCGATCTATAAGCAACGCGACGACGTCCGTGTTGTGAGCTTGTATCGAGTACTAGCCGATCTACAAGCTCTGCTCACAATAATAATACGGACGTTTGGTGTTAACAGAAACAGCAGTCCAATAAATGACTGCCTACATAATGAAGTTTTAATGTATTTATCGCAATTCAATGAAATAATGTTAGATAGCATATTTTTTCATGGCAGGAATTAATGAATATTAATAAAACATATGTTCGGACACAATTAATGTGTCTCACATGCATGCATTTAGCCTACGTTTGTGATAAAGAATCTCACAAATATATTCTACAGCAAGCAACTGATTCCTCTCCTAACGTCATGCGCTGGGCCTGGGTGATACAATGGATCAGTAATACTATTGCAAATGAGTAATTTATTATAAATACAATAAAACAATTTCAAATAAATGCACAGATCATTTGTCTCGAGATCTGTAGCTTCGAGATCCGCCAGGGAAGGGAAAACGAAAGTTTAAAAAGTACATTTGTGTTGAGTTCTTTCGCTGGTTCAACTTCTGCCTCTTCTGAGTTGGAGCGCAATGAGCGCATGCATGCAGAAGCAGCGCACGTGCGCAAACGCGTGCATGTGCGCTCAAGCGCGAGCTTGAGCAATGCATTATGGGGCAGATTTGCTTCGCGGTGTTTTTGTAGTGACCATCGGATGCTCCCTACAATTCCCGGTGCATTGTGGGATACTTCAGTCCACTATGTTAGGGTGCAAAAATGCTCACTACACATTCGGACACTACAACAAAATGGCGGAACGCCAAAGTAGTGCACTATATGGGGCATAGGGAATGAATTCGGACGCAGCCAGTGACACAGCTTTGATACTGGGGTCCTGATGAAACAGAGTGCCCATGCAGAAGCCTGAACCAAAATAAACTGGGTCCTAAAAGAATGACTAGATGGCTGAAAGGGCCTGCACAAAAATAAGGCAAATGGATGTAGCTATAAGGGAATTTTCTACACCGCCCATCTGAATTTGGGGACTGTAACATCACTGTCCGCAGGCATAACAGAGCACTTGTTTGAGCCTATACTTATTGAGGTCAGAAAACAATAAAGGGATTGTGACATAAATAAAAAGAAAAAAATGTTTTCTGAGCTCAATTGCACCCAAAAAAACTGAACTTTTAACATTCAGTAGATTTTCTGTGGTCTGGGGTTTTCTGGCTCAAACAAGAGCTCAGATTTTCCTGTGGACTGATGTAATAGTCTTTTGCCAGCAGATGTCACTGTTGAGGGCATTTTGCCTGTTTTCATTGCAGCTGAAAAGGCTTCAGAACACACAGAGAAAACTACAGCCCACAGAAAATCCACTGAATGTTCAAAGTTCAGGTTGTGTGGGTGTAATTGAGGTCATAAAACCTAAAAGAAAAAAAGAAAAAGGAATGAAAATTTATGAAACCGTAAAAAAGAAAAAGAAAAGAAAAGTCACCAGCCCTTTGCAAGAGACGGTGGACTGACTGGCGGTGCGTGAACAACACATTGCGGATGACGCCGGTCACGCCGCTACTCACCGCTGCACGGCTGCAGCCTGACAATGCAGCGTATATTCCTGCACGGTGGTGCTGATTTGCTCCGGTGTCTATCTGCCAGGCAGGCTGTCACCCTAACTGTGCAGTGTCAGACATACGGCCCGCCAGCTGCCTAATGGGACGGGCTATTTGCTCCGCTGAGGATGCTACCGTCATTAATGTTACCATAATAGAGATCCGCCTCAGCTCACCTGCCATTTGATTGATTGATTGATTGAAGTATTTAACAGTTTGCAGAATGGGTATGAAAGCACAACTCATTATACAAACACTGTTACTGTGGACAACACGCTGATAAAGCATTACACTAGTTTACAACAGGGTCCACCATTTTCAATTCATCAGAACATTTAGCGACGTACAAATATAGTACACTTCTATATAAAAAACAGGAAATCATACTTAATCAGTCCACTTTTCACAGTCAGTTTTCTGTATAAATGGAACATCAGAGATGCCCTCAAAATGCATATTCTGAAGAGAATTAAGCTTAGTTAAAATAACGGCTATTGCATCTAGGGTGGGATATGTATTCCAATTGTCATTGTTCCCAGATTGCACCATTTCCAAGTATGCCAGTGCCCGACGGGCATAGGATTAGTTCATAAAACACAGCAAATCCATTATATATAGGCATCTGAACATGTTTGCATATACAGTAGACCATAGGTCTTCAACTTGAACCATAGTGTCCTATGTTCTGGGGAGAACATTCGCAAAAAATAGCAATGTTTAGACCTGCTGTTTTACAGTAGTACATACAGTAGGTCAAGTTTCCTAAGTATTGAGGGTTTAAGTGGTAAAATGGATCGATCATATTAAATTGATAAAACAACATTAATTTACAGTACACTACACTAGTGTCTGATAAAAGTTAAATCTGCGTTACATTGTTATATAGTATGTAGTCGGGGTCCCTTCTTGATCTCCCTCTAGGCAAGGGGGTCATTGGCCTGACCCCTGCAGTAATAGGCTATTGGACGTTTCACCCAGAAAAGAGAAACCCATTTAGGCCTGAGGCCAATTCTAAAAACACCTCTAAATCCTGACCTAAGTTTTCTGAAAAACTTTTTATATAGCAGCATCATTTTCTTTTTAACATTTTTGAATACTGTACATACTGTACAGAACCCCAAAATGGGTTCCCCGGTCTGAAGGGGTAAAACACCAAAAGGGGTTCCCGACCAGAATGGGTCAAATGGTTGAGTATTCCACAACAGAACGAACACGACACAAGCCATCATCATTATCATCATGTGTATCACAGTGAGAAATCACACAAGCAAAACGGGACGACAAAAGAAAAAGCAACTTCACAGCTAGCTGCCAGCATTCTGACATGAGCGAAGCAGGACCGACACAGCGTCCACACAGTGAGGAGTGGATCGTGTGGTGTGTGTGTGTGTGTCTGTGGCGCGTGTGTGCGTGCGTGTGTGCGTGCGTGCGTGTGTGTATGTAGGATAAGGCGTGTGCGGGAGGA
>NC_139705.1:14904360-14914360 GCF_964188405.1 Protomyctophum parallelum | reverse complement strand
TGTATAGCTCTAAACTGATTATTGCGGCTGTAGGTCACAGATTACTATGAAACCTGCAAAACCTGTCAGTGACTCCATCAGTGACTGTCACGCCACCATGGCCGTCTCCATATATAAAGATCACGACACTGACCTCATCAAACCCTGGATAGCCATACATGGAGAATGACCTAGATCTGCATATATGGAGTCGGCTAGCAACTCTACATCTGACCTCAAACCCTTAGTATGGAGCTGACCTGTTCTGACATTCCATATGTTGATCTCCCCACCCGTCCTTCCTCTTTGATGTCTCCCTTTTGACTGATACCTGTCAATTCAAACTCCAGACGGAGTAATTAGTGGAGCTGCGCCAAAAGGCTCAGGCTGCCAAACACGAGTTACACTAATTTATGAAATTTTGCCAGCTCACAAGTGCAATAGCTAGCGCTAAACAGGCACTAAACCAGAAAGGAAGATGGCCACAGCCATAAGCTTCTACAATACAATAGCTGGATTTTTAAAATGTTTTTTTCTCCGAATCCTTTCTCAGATTGAGGTGGTCAAAACCGGGATGTTAGCGGCTCATTACTAAATCGTCGCTACAATATTAACTCTTCGGAAGACTTTGACGGTAGCCACATTAACTTCAGCTGATTTAGCTTCCGGTTCATTTTGAGGTGAATTGTTTTTGTCTCCAAAATAAAAGTCCCGGCAGAATCCGGTGGCAGAGAAGGAACACAGACTGAAACATTTCTGGCAGTCAATGAACGTGTTAAAGAGCGGAGCCATTAACACCAAGTTTAACTGTATTCCATTTGTTGCAATAAATGGTTAAATCCTGACTGAAGTAAAGGTATAATGGCCAAGAGCATCACGACCAAAGTGATGGCATTTTGCTTTGATGGTATAATGCTGCCATTATGATGCTAATGTCTACACGTGAGACGGCACTCTGAAACGCACTCGCCGTCACAGCGGGGCACAGGCAGGGACGTACAAAGGGAGAGAGAGAGAGAGAGAGAGAGATTGCCAACTACCTGAAATTCACTTAAGGGATTTTTTTTAGAAATAATGGATGTTCAGTAAAATATGTTCAAAAAAAATCTCACTGTGTATTATGTTGGCCTATATTTTTTGTATGTAATATTAATCACTGGAATGAACACCAGCGTACATATTCTTGGGGAGGGAACATCGCACGCACGCACGCACGTGTGCGTGCGTGCGTGCGTGCACACACACACACACACACACACACACACACACACACACACACACACACACACACACACACACACACACACACACACACACACACACACACACACAGTGGGCGGGCTGAGGGTTCAGGGGCATCATCATTAATCACACACAGCGGCTGGAGCAGAATGCCTCCATGCCTCCGCCCTGTGGCGTTAGGACGGTGTCCTTCAGGTTACAACAGGGAGATGGATGGATGGACGCTCCATGCTCACACTGGCATCGTACACTAAGGTACTGAGACTGAGGGGAGATAGATGGATGCTCCCTGCTCACACTGGCATCGTACACTAAGGTGCTGAGACTGAGGGGAGATAGATGGATGCTCCCTGCTCACACTGTGGTACACTAAGGTACTGAGACTGAGGGGAGATAGATGGATGCTCCCTGCTCACACTGTGGTACACTAAGGTACTGAGACTGAGGGGAGATAGATGGATGCTCCCTGCTCAAACTGGCATCATACACTAAGGTACTGAGACTGAGGGGAGATAGATGGATGCTCCCTGCTCACACTGTGGTACACTAAGGTACTGAGACTGAGGGGAGATAGATGGATGCTCCCTGCTCACACTGTGGTACACTAAGGTGCTGAGACTGAGGGGAGATAGATGGATGCTCCCTGCTCACACTGTGGTACACTAAGGTGCTGAGACTGAGGGGAGATAGATGGATGCTCCCTGCTCACACTGTGGTACACTAAGGTACTGAGACTGAGGGGAGATAGATGGATGCTCCCTGCTCACACTGTGGTACACTAAGGTACTGAGACTGAGGGGAGATAGATGGATGCTCCCTGCTCACACTGTGCTACACTAAGCTACTGAGACTGAGGGGAGATAGATGGATGCTCCATGCTCACACTGTGGTACACTAAGGTACTGAGACTGAGGGGAGATAGATGGATGCTCCCTGCTCACACTGTGGTACACTAAGGTTCTGAGACTGAGGGGAGATAGATGGATGCTCCCTGCTCACACTGTGGTACACTAAGGTGCTGAGACTGAGGGGAGATAGATGGATGCTCCCTGCTCACACTGTGGTACACTAAGGTACTGAGACTGAGGGGAGATAGATGGATGCTCCCTGCTCACACTGTGCTACACTAAGCTACTGAGACTGAGGGGAGATAGATGGATGCTCCATGCTCACACTGTGGTACACTAAGGTGCTGAGACTGAGGGGAGATAGATGGATGCTCCCTGCTCACACTGTGCTACACTAAGCTACTGAGACTGAGGGGAGATAGATGGATGCTCCATGCTCACACTGTGGTACACTAAGGTGCTGAGACTGAGGGGAGATAGATGGATGCTCCCTGCTCACACTGTGGTACACTAAGGTAAAGTTCTCAAACTCTGCCCGAACCCGACCAGGCCCGACCAATCCCGACCCGACCCGACGTTTTAGGGCCGGGCCGGGCCCAAAAAATATGCTAATTAGTCGGGCCGGGCCGAGCCTCGGGCTCTGTGATTTTCCGCAATTTTGTTCTTTTTTTTTTAAGTGTTATTATAATAAAAATAGCAATTCTGTTATTTCTGTAATGTGATTGTGTATACGTGTATGTATTTATTATGAAGAGGGCTGCGCTAGGGGATTCACTTGTGACAGGAGGACTGGAGACGGGGGTCGCATCGCACTGGCATTTCAGAAATTCAGACTCGGAGGCCTCGTACACACATGTCAAACCATGTGACTTCCATTGGAAAAGCATTGAGAATGAGGCGGCCATGAAACAGACAGAACAGATCATGTCAGTCCAGCATGTGTGTACGAGGCCAGAGCAGCATTGCAGCCTGCCCCGCGCGCAGGCAGTAGAGAACAGTGGACGGTGAGAGACTTGCGTGCCTTGCTACCGCTGGTTTCCCTCTGGTTTGCGCACCAAACGAGCTACTAACCACCAGTTAACTTACCAAGTTGCCATATGCTTAAATATTTTATAAAATCAATCGGAATATCACAGCTGAAGAAGCGTCAGGTTTTCGTCATGTTGCACCGAGTCTCGTTAACCCAGCTGGCTGCGATGAATAAAACCTAATTATTAATCAACGTCACCAAACGATCCAGTGATATATAACTTATAGCTACACGTAAAGCAACTTCACTTCAGAGGAAACTAACGGAGGGAGCTGCAGCTGCTATTCGTGTTTACTCACCAGTCACCACCACCACTGTATGGAATCCATTAGAATGATTGGAAATGGAAGTTATGGAACATTAATAGCCTATTCTAACGTGAGTTACATACATCCTTTATTTCGATAAATCCGTTGATCTCACTTTCACACTGAAACACGGCGCCGCTGCATGCGCTGCTATTTAGTGCTGCTTTTTTTTCTCTCTCTTTTTTTCCTGTCGGGCTTTTGTGGGGCTTCGGGCTTAACATTATGGCAATTTTTAGGGTAGGGCCGAGCCTCGGGCCCACCCAGTTAGGGTAGGGTCGGGCCGGGCCATATTTTTTGGGCCCGTTGAGAACTTTACACTAAGGTGCTGAGACTGAGGGGAGATAGATGGATGCTCCCTGCTCACACTGTGGTACACTAAGGTACTGAGACCGAGGGGAGATAGATGGATGCTCCCTGCTCACACTGTGGTACACTAAGGTGCTGAGACTGAGGGGAGATAGATGGATGCTCCCTGCTCACACTGTGGTACACTAAGGTACTGAGACTGAGGGGAGATAGATGGATGCTCCCTGCTCACACTGTGGTACACTAAGGTACTGAGACTGAGGGGAGATAGATGGATGCTCCCTGCTCACACTGTGGTACACTAAGGTACTGAGACTGAGGGGAGATAGATGGATGCTCCCTGCTCACACTGTGGTACACTAAGGTGCTGAGACTGAGGGGAGATAGATGGATGCTCCCTGCTCACACTGTGGTACACTAAGGTACTGAGACTGAGGGGAGATAGATGGATGCTCCCTGCTCACACTGTGGTACACTAAGGTACTGATACTGAGGGGAGATAGATGGATGCTCCCTGCTCACACTGTGGTACACTAAGGTGCTGAGACTGAGGGGAGATAGATGGATGCTCCCTGCTCACACTGTGGTACACTAAGGTACTGAGACTGAGGGGATGATGTAGACACATGTCACACAACGCAGGGCAGGACAGCCACAGCATGCCGCCACCGTCAGCAGGCTAGGAGTGATGCATGGGAAGCCTGTGTGTGTGTGTGTGTGTGTGTGTGTGTGTGTGTGTGTGTGTGTGTGTGTGTGTGTGTGTGTGTGTGTGTGTGTGTGTGTGTGTGTGTGTGTGTGTGTGCACAGAGTGATGGGGAGCATGTGCGTGCACACTATTATGAACCATGTGCAATGCTTATTGGAGTCATCATTCGTATCCGTGTCATTTTAGATTTCAACCACTTTAACCATTATTTGCTATACTTTGCCTATTCAAAAATAGCAGATATACAAGCTCATAACATGACAGTAGATCTACCATTTTTGAAAAACAGTGAACATTTTCGCAAAGCCTATATATTTTGTCAAAGCGAACATTTCAAACTAAAATCTTTGCTTCTGGGGGTCCCTGGAAAAACATAGTTTCAGAAAACAGTTTTTGAAGACATTTTGTAGAACCTTAGGTTTAAATGGGTTATATTATGAACTTGACTGGAATATTCGGCTGAACTGTAAGTAACACTTTCAGAGCAGCGATTCTCAACCTTTTACAATTTCAAGGACTTTCATATCCTTGAGCGAGGGAGATATTAACACATTAAATACCATGGATACCATAATAGATCTGTATTCAGTGATTTGTGAAGTGAGGGGCACTCTCATCAGAAAATGAATGAAATCCGCGCTCTCAGTCGAGTAAGAGTCTTTGTTTAATAATGATAGTGCTCCGCAGCAGCAGTCATACCAGACAGACAAACGCGTTTCGGCGCGCAGGCCTTCGTCAGTGTCAAAATTGGACCTGACGAAACGCGTTTGTCCGGATTTGATTCATTTTCTATATGTTCTCTTTGACTCTGCACCCAGCACACGCCTGGAACTGTCTGAGTAGAGCGGGCCTTATGCACTCTTATCATCATACATCATCATAAGGCGAGCCTCCATCAGATTAGGAACTAGGCATCCCCGCCAATCCCTGAACTAAAGCACATCGGTCTGGATGTGGTGTGTGTCGAAGACAGATCCCACCTTTGTTGGCGCACGCCATCCATTTCAGATTATCTGCGAAGGCCGACTCTCGACCAATCAGGTAAGGGAATATGCGGACCTGCAGAGGGAAGAAGCAGATAGCTTTACGTCAGTCATTTTAATTGAGTTCCGATATGGTCCAGGAACACCCAGCGTATATAGAGCCAGATAACACTGATGGATCCAGGCCTACAGGGTTCAGGCCTTATCTGCCAGCGATTAGCTCAAGCTTTCTTCCACTTTAAAAAGAGATTATGATGAACTCAGACTGAAGTTTTTAAGCTCAGTGTAGCAGCAGTGGAAAGTAACTAAGTACATTTACTTAGGTACTGTACTTAAGTAAAGTTTTGAGGTATTTGTTAGGGATGTCCCGATCACGTTTTTGTATTGCTCCCGATCCAATTCCAATGTTTGGATTTTGAGTACCGATTTTTCCCGATCCAATATTCTTATTGAACACTAATGCCATATCACAACACTATCCAAAATCACAGACAATATCATGATATGGATATAATATTGATACTAGGGATGTCCTGCTCACGT
This sequence comes from Protomyctophum parallelum, assembly GCF_964188405.1. Classification (NCBI taxonomy): domain Eukaryota; kingdom Metazoa; phylum Chordata; class Actinopteri; order Myctophiformes; family Myctophidae; genus Protomyctophum; species Protomyctophum parallelum. The sequence continues at coordinate 14,908,415 of NC_139705.1, read as the reverse complement.
TTTTTTGCTCCCGATCCGATTCCGATCATTTGAAAATGACGTGATCAGCCCCGATTTCCGATCACGTGATCGGGACAACCCCAGTATTTGTACTCTACTTGAGTATTTCCAATACTTTCACTTCTACTCCACGGCACCTTGGAACCAAATACTCTACATTTATTTGGAAACTTTAGAGTTACTAATTACTTTGTACTTTTTGATTAATGATATGTAGCTTTCAGAGTTAGTTCATTCAGATACACTAAGCTATGCTTACACATGCTATGCCGAAGGGTGCGTACAATATACTCGAGGGGTTAATATGCTGCATTACTATGTGGGTGTATATAGTGTTTGCAAGACCCACATGTCATACGCTGATGTGGCGGTCTGACCAATTTGGCAGTGTATTTAAGCTCACCTAGACTGCATGCTTTCTTCCTGCCTTCCTTCTGCAAATCGTTCCTGCCTGGTTATGTAATGTTTGCCCACCCCAGCACCACCGATGGGCTCTGCTATTTCTGTTCCCCATGCGGGGTTGTTATTGTATATCTATCTCCCTGCTCTTAATGTTTAATGATGGTGTTTAATTGTGCCGAGCAGGGAGAAAATGTAGCAGAGCCGAACGCCAATATAAATTATTATATGCACACTTGTATTCTCATTCTATAATAAATAATGGTTAAATCTATTCGTGATCTGACCACTTCAGCCGCATATATTTGGGCCATTTGAAAATACTTTAACCAATTTAGGCCTGACCTCAAAATTAAAAAAGAAATCTTCTAAATCCTCCAGTTTTCAGAAAATAATATTTTCACGATTTTTCAAAAATGGCAGACCTAGCAGGAATTGCCTGTCATAATTTGACCCCCCAGTATTAGGATGTAGAGGCCGTACAGGGCCTTAGTCCTAATACACTCCCCACTGACAGGTACTACCCCCCCCCCCCCCCCCCCCCCCCTCCAGAGAGCAGCAACCCCCAAAAACGACACGATTCAAATGAGCCCACCCCCGTCCAAAACGGTAGAGAAATGACAGAGTTACCATTTCGGTACAAAAAAAAAAAAAAAAATTAAATGTTTTTTTTTCGGCCGGCCGACCCACCCACGGACTGGCCGAACCATCGCAACAGCCGACGGGCAGGCCGGTACTAATGGATTCTGCCCTCCCTCCCAGAGAGGCCGTACAGGGCCTTAGTCCTAATACACTCCCCAATGACAGGTACTACCCGCCCCACCCCCCCACATAGAGGACGTACAGGGCCTTAGTCCTACTCCTCCTCCCAGCCAAAACTCCCTAGCCTGGTTAATAAACCAGACTAATATCGCACGGATCCGCGGGATATTAGTCTGGGGAGGCTCAGCTTGGATTTCATTTCCAGGGAAACATTTTCTCTTTGACGCAATTGGTCAGAGCTACTGTCAGTCAAAGGTCTCAAGCATTGAACGTCACTGTACCCGCCCATATTGCATACCGTGTCCCTATTGGGCGCACACATTCTCGTGTGTAGGAAATTGGCGTAAAATTGAGCCTCTCCAGACCGAAATCCGCCGGTAGGCATTTTTTTTTGCCAACGGCTGATTCGGTCTGGTTTTTTAACCAGGCTAAAAACTCCCCACTGACAGGTAGTTACCCCCCCCCCCCCCTTTTGATTTACATCAAAAGGTGAGCTCAAACCCACAATTCAACATTTGGGTTTTAAGATGTTGATATTAATTTTGTATTCATCCTTAGGACCCCAAATATCACCTTGGAAAGCATGAGTGTCTATTTTAAACAAAGTGTTTTTTGACTGGGGGGTCATATATTTTCATCATCCAACACTCCCCACTGACAGGTAGTTACCCCCCGCCCCACCCTTTGATTTACATCAAAAGGGCATGTGAGCTCAAACCCACAATTCAACATTTTGGTTTTAAGATGTTGATATTCATTTTGTATTCATCCTTAGGACCCCAAATCACACCTTGGAAGATGTTGATATTCATTTTGTATTCATCCTTAGGACCCCAAATCACACCTTGGAATATGTTGATATTCATTTTGTATTCATCCTTAGGACCCCAAATCACACCTTGGAAAGCATGAGTGTATATTTCAAACAAAGTGTTTTGACTGGGGGGGTAAAATTTTGACAGCAGGAATTGCCTGTCATAATTTGACCCCCAGTATTAGGATGTTGATATTCATTCATCAGCCAACACTCCCCACTGACAGGTAGTACCCCCCCCCTCCCCCCCACAGAGAGGACATATAGGGCCTTAGTTCTACTCCTCCTCCCAGCCAACACTCCCCACTGACAGGTAGTTATATAGCGCGCCGCGTCGGTGGCTGCTATTTTTTAATAGCTAAATTAGAACATAATAAAACATCAAAAGGGGTTCCTGCCAAAAATGGGTTAAGTACATTTTTTTTTTTTTTTTAATATATTTTTTTGCGGCTTACGCCTTTTATTGATTTTTGAAGGGACAGACAGTAGGCTGACAGGAAACGGGAGACAGATGGGGGGATGACATGCAGTAAAGGCCGTGTCGGGTCCGGGAGTCGAACCCGCGGCACACTGCGACTGGATTACCAGTCCGGTGCCCAGACCGTTACGCTACGGCCTGGGCCGTTAAGTACATTTTGATACCAATACTTTTGTACTTTTTACATTTGTACATGTAGCATTCCAAACCTTTTTCTTGGAAAAGAGTAGCCTACATTGCTTAACCTTCATGAGTACCGAGTACTTTTTCCACCACTGGACAAATGGCATGAACGAGCGAGCGACACAGACACAGACACAGACACAGACACAGACACAGACACACACACACACACACACACACACACACACACACACACACACACACACACACACACACACACACACACACACACAGTCCAGTGAGTGCTCAAAACTCTCTGCCAAACAGCTTCAGCCCGAGGGAATTCAGTTGGTTCTGGCGCGTGCGCGCATGCGTGCCTGCCAAGAACAGGTTGCCATATTGGACCAGATGCAAGCCTTTGGGGGCACAGCTGCCCAACCTCCATTGCATGCATTTTTCACCGCTTCGCCTTCAACCTGACAGCCTGCTGTCCATGAGCGTGTGTGTGTGTGTGTGTGTGTGTGTGTGTGTGTGTGTGTGTGTGTGTGTGTGTGTGTGTGTGTGTGTGTGTGTGTGTGTGTGTGTGTGTGTGTGCATGCATCCGTGCATGCGTGCATGGGTGGGTGGTGTGAGCGTGTGTGTATGTATGAGCGTGCGTTTGCGTTCACACAGTACATTGCATATCGTTGCTATGGGGCAGAAACCTCTTATCTTCATATTTAAACTTTTTGTGTTTTTATTTTTTACTGGATCACACTACAGTAACACACAAAAGCAGCAAAAGTAGCAAATCCACAAAGAAAAGTAACAATGAGGTTTCCACCCGACAGAGATAATATATTGATTTATTTGATTTGATGCACTTATCCTAGCCTATACTGTCTATTTTTTCATTACTATTATAACTTATGCTGCTGCAATGTCTGAAGAAGCCAAACAAGAATACGTTTGACTTGTATGTACCCGTACACAAGGTAAAGGATTTACCTTTACCTTTTTTCAAGGTAAAAATTGGTGGCATATCAAAATCAGCCAGAAAAGAAAACACTATATCGGTATCGAATCGATCTCAAAATAGTCCAGATTATTTTCACCGATATTGATGATGCAATAATAATGTGACTGTCAATGGCTTTGTACTCACAGTGCAGCCAGCCGTTAGTGGGGAGAGGGGCTTACCATCTACTTTCACCAGCAACTTTCACCAGCAAAACAAAAATTTCATTTAAAAGAAATAATCTGCAATGAGTTCAATATAAATATAATATGATAATGTATCGGTATCGGAAATGATATCGGCCGATATGACCCTGCAAATAATCGGAGACCGGTCATAATTTAAATATTGTGCATGTCTAATCGAAACAATAATCAATAGAATAATTGCAAGGGAAATAAGCAATAGTTGCAGCTCTAATTGGGACGTGCGTGTGTGTTATTTTGCCGTGTTTCTAATTACAGTTGTGAGCATGTCATTAG
>NC_139705.1:14854360-14899360 GCF_964188405.1 Protomyctophum parallelum | reverse complement strand
CAGACACTCAGTCTGTACTATAGGCAGCCTCAGACACTCAGTCTGACTAGGCAGCCTCAGACACTCAGTCTGACTAGGCAGCCTCAGACACTCAGTCTGACTAGGCAGCCTCAGACACTCAGTCTGTACTATAGGCAGCCTCAGACACTCAGTCTGTACTATAGGCAGGCTCAGACACTCAGTCTGTACTATAGGGAGGCTCAGACACTCAGTCTGACTAGGCAGCCTCAGACACTCAGTCTGTACTATAGGCAGCCTCAGACACTCAGTCTGTACTATAGGGAGGCTCAGACATTCAGTCTGTACTCTGTACTATAGGCAGGCTCAGACACTCAGTCTGTACTATAGGCAGGCTCAGACATTCAGTCTGTACTAGGAAGCTGAAACATTCAGCAAAGAGACGACAGAGAGAACGCTATAATATATATGGCTGAAGAACAAAAGGGCTTTGATGCTTGACATGGTCGCAGCCAAGAAAATCATTGGATTGGAAGTCAGCCGCTTCTCCTTGTTTTAAGAAATGGCTTAATGAGATGACTGCAATCATACAGATGGAGAGAATCCAATTTCACAGATCCAATATGCGGACACGAACACGTTCTCAAAAATGTGGACAAAAATGCAGACCACCTAAAAGGATTGGTGGAAACGTGTGTAGGATGAAAGATTCGTATAATGTATTGATTGAAGTGCTCTGTTTGTCTGTTTGATCTTTGTTTTGTCATTTATGTTTTATTGTGTTGATTTTCTATTATTACTTTATTTATCGATTTGTTTCTATTATGTGTTATGTGCTATAGGGGGTTGTTTAGATGTATACAAAAAAATCACACCCGTGTGAAGTGAGGGGCACTCTTATCATCGTACATCATCATGACGTAAACATGTCGATTAGCTCAGACACATATGACTTAATTCTCCATTCATTGTCAATGGCAACTGGCATTGGCTTCAGATCCAGTAGGGATGAGACGGTGTTTTGTCAAAAAATAGCTGATCTACTGAGTATACAAGCTTACAACTCTGAGCCCGCAGATCAACTATTTTCACAGAATACACCCTACCCCCCCCCCCCCCCCCCCCCATCCACCCACCGAGTTCTGTGGAAATTAGGGGTAAAGAAAACAGTACAAAAGAAAATAACATTCTGGCTGAGGCCATTTACGAAAGATCCAAAACGATCGTTTTCCATTTTAAAGTCCAATCTCACAGCATCAGAGCATCAGTAATATAAAGCGGTGGCTTTGTCTCTGGGTGATTTACCGTCAGTTGAACAGCCGAAAGCGAGCAGTGGCGAGAGCGGTGTCAGCGTGAGTGAGAGACTGTTAAAAGCACTTTAAAAACACTGGCACCATCACTGGACCATGTGCCGAGAGGGCCGTCATTAAGCCACCATTCAGGCATGGCTAGCTGGGATAATGACACACAGGTGTGTAGTGTGTAGTGTGTGTGTGTGTGTGTGTGTGTGTGTGTGTGTGTGTGTGTGTGTGTGTGCATAGATCGTAGTACAATACAGCAGGGGTTCTCAACACGTGGGTCGCGACCCTTCTGGGGGGGGTCGCCATTTTTTGTTTACATAGTACACATAGTGCATTCATACACTTTCCTTCATGATTATATCTGGTTTCAGTATTAATTTATTTTGTATTGGGGGTGGGGAGGAGGGGCGGGGGTCGCGAGACATGGCCAAAGCCTTTCCGGGGGTCCCCAGACAAAAACGTTGAGAACCCTGCAGTACCTAACATAATTATGATATTTAGCATCATTGTAGTATAGCCTAAGCGACTACCAAATAGAAATGTACAATTCTGTTTTTAATGGGCTCATATACAGAAATTGTCATTTGTTTTAATGTGCCACTCTCTTGCCATTGTGAAAAATCATTGTGCAAAATATTTCTCGCAGCCAAATACGTCATCATTTTGGGGGTCCTTGACATGAAAAGGTTGATTTGAAGCACTGCTTTATAGTCTGCCACAGAGCACAGAGCGAATCGTTTGAAGTTGATACAAAAATAATAATAATAACAATAAATGCGTTGTTCAGTTCGGAGTGCGTGCCAAAAAGCGACCGGTTCAACACAAGTACTTGCAGAATGCTTTTGGACCCGAGCTCTTGTACCTTATTGAAATCCTAATCTGATGATGAGCATTAAGTGCTTCCTTCCTACGCCATGCAGAGGCTCATTCACAGTGTGACACCCATTCAGCACCGAGGCTGTGTGGAAGCAAACCATTAACCCAAAGCAACCGGGAACGCATCTGCAGTCATTTGGGATTATATATACGTACGTACAGTATGCATATTCTACTGTTAGACTGATGATAGGTTATTAGTTTACTTATGATCCTAGATGACTATTTACATTTTACAGTATATGCCTTTGATGTATTACCCTGTGGTGTTCTTGCTGTAAATCGCTCTGGATTAAGAGCGTCTGCTAAAAATGCCTAAATTGTAAAACATAGCATATAGGCTATTCAAAAGTAGCAGATATACAAGTTCGCAACGTGTCACTTTTGCTGAGCTACGAGCTTGTAGTATAGGCCTACTGCTACTTTTGAAAAAGTCTTGAAAATCGGTGCAAATCTTTGAACATTTTTAACTCAAATCTGTGCTTCGGGGGTGTTCCCTGCCTGCAACAAAATGACAAAAAAAGTTTGTGCACTACTGATATAGCAACAAGTTTTTCAGAAAACTGGATTTAGAAGACATTTGTAGAATCAGCATCAGGTCTCAATGGGTTAAAAAACAGAAGGCAGAACGACAGTGGAAAGAGAGAGAGAGAGAGAGAGACATGGTTTTGTGGAGAGTGACAGAGACGGAATGCTTCTATTATCAGCGGGGCTCCTTCTAAATGGAATGGATCTAGCAGCAATGTCTCCTCTCCAGTCACTGCTGAACAGCCTCTGGGCTGGAGGGGAATGCAATAGGATAGGAGCGTTATGGACCATGAAAAACACATATGCACGCACGCACGCACGCACGCACGCACGCACGCACACACACACACACACACACACACACACACACACACACACACACACACACACACACACACACACACACACACACACACACACACACACACACACACACACACACACACACACACACACACACACACACACAAATCAGGAGAGTTTAATTTAACTCCGAGACAGGGCTCAGATATAGGGTTGCTATCGGAAATCATTATTTTAGGTTTCACATTTATACGATCGTGAAACGTGGCAATCGAGTCAAATATCTTCTCTCAATTATTGTCAACTTGTCCTCGTCTTCTCTTTAATAACCAGGACATCGAATGGCCAATATCTCCCCTTCCAATCAGGCTCACAGGGGACGGACATAATCACGGAGCAAAGTACACACTATGTCCATATCGTGCAGCCCTAAAAGTGATTAAATAATTACTTAATACCTGGCAGTTAATGTGAATTGTGCAGCCCAACTCTAATGGACACTGAGCAGCCTTCACACGCTTTCACATGCAAAGAACATAATGCATCACCGCGACCCATTAATCCCACAATCTGCATCCCACCCAGAAACCCTTTGGGCATCAATATTCCATCATCACATTCTCTGCAACAGCAGCACTGCCAGCGCCATTAAAATGACATGCACACTCATGCACGTGTGAAAAAAAAATATATATATATATTTGAGATGAGATATTCACGGGTTTATGTGGACATGATCAGGTACGACCACACCAAAATCAAAGGACAACAACCAACCAAGTCACAAGTCACTGTTCACCCCTTCACAACCAAGTCACAAGTTACTGTTCACCCCTTCACAACCAAGTCACAAGTCACTGTTCACCCCTTCACAACCAAGTCACAAGTCACTGTTCACCCCTTCACAACCAAGTCACAAGTCGCTGTTCACCCCTTCACAACCAAGTCACAAGTCACTGTCAGTTCACCCCTTCACAACCAAGTCACAAGTCACTGTTCACCCATTCACAACCAAGTCACAAGTCACTGTTCACCCCTTCACAACGGCTGTATCAATAGCAGCACCACCAGGCTACGGTACACTTTCCACCCGACAGCTGTCAGAATGCTGAAGCATGGCATGAGTCTGCCATCAGGTCGCTATAAAGCCAAGGCGTGAGTCTTTGCTATTTTTGAGTTTTCTGAAAATCTTATGGTGCAATGGCATCTGGAATCCAACATGACAGGTCCCAGTTTTAATGGGTTAAGCTGCATCAAGTATCAAGAAAGTTTTTATTTGTCTCTCACATATTGTCAGTTATAGTACGGGAACATTTGTCACTCACAGGTACAAGTAGCAAAATGTTGGTGCCAGACTGTACATCAGTCTAACGCACCAAAGATAAATGATAATACTTAGTTTTAAGATGTTGTATAAAATCACTGATGTGTGTGTCGTCCGCACGGGGAGTGAAGAAGAAAGGCAGGACAAAGGTTCTCCAGATCTCTCAGCGTTTATTTGGTAAAACACAAGAGATTCGGTCGCTACAAAGCAAGCATGTCACAAAGGTACATGCAGTTGTCTGTTCCAACCAGCCTAGTAAGAGCCAAATGAAGACTCGTTCGAACAGCCCACTTCACAAGAAATACAAGGTGTTATATACTTCAGATCTGATCCCTCCTTCTCAGTACATGAACTAGGCACTTCCTGACTCTTTCGACCAATGAAATCCGGGCTAGTAGCTCATTCAGGTTTACAGAGGCGGGCCTCTTTGGCAGAGACACTGGAATTAGCTCTAACTTTGCACTAAAACAACAGATGATTACTTTAAAGATACAATGACAAATTGTAGTTAAAACATAACCGGTCCTAGATGAAACTGAACACTCTAATGAACATAGTTAAATATAACGGAACTGAAATGGAACAGAACAGAAGAAGTGAATTAAAACAGTTTGACCCAGTAACGAACACTATAATCTTATAGCACATTCTAAATCAGTACAAATCGCACTCACTATTAATAGTTATAGCGTCTCATTATTCTATACTGACAGTGTTGAAAGTCATTCTTTAAGTTTTAACTGTGGAATAGTTTACTGAGAGTCATTGACAAGGAGAGTGACCAAACGGTCACCTGGAAAATTCCAACCTCTCACTCCAGGGGAGCGAGCTTCAAACAGAGTTAGAACAATAGCTTCGGATTCAGGTGTGAAGTGTAAACATTCCTCTGAGTCTACAGAGGAACCCATGTATCTCAAAGTAGTTTGATGAGACAGTCTACTGACTTAGCCTAGTAGTCCTTTGGTTCATTTATAGAATTATACGACAAAGACCCAGAAAAAAAAGACAAGATAAAAAAGATAAAAAGTCTATTAGACGGTGCCTATACTCGTAATTCATTATCTATGGGAGGTGAGCGAGCAGGTGGTGTGAAACTGCACCCATGCCAGAATGTAATAGACTTTTCTCTGCAGCACACTTGGAGAGAGAGAGAAGTTGAAAGAAGTGAACTTTAAACAAGCTATTAAAATACACTCAGAGCGTGAAGGGATCTTAGTGATTGGCTTGCTTTATCTGAACACGCAGGGCGAGTAGGAGAAAATGAAAATTATACCATCCATAGATGCTATGCTCACTATGCTTCTATATTTACTAGTGGAGCATTTTGGCTACAATATAAGTTATGAATATATATTTTCATAATTTACTATGTCAATACTTTCTTTACACTCATTTATATACCCTGAGAAAAAAGAAAATGGTGTGGGTGTAGGACAGGTCCACTCTTTTTTCCTTTCTACACCAAATTACTTCACTAAAAAGAGACGATCTACAAGCTCACACTATCAAAGACGGCAGATGTACAGTGCAAGATGACAGCACATACGTCGTCGCATCGTGACAGCATTGTGGGCTTGTAGATTGGCCATTTTCCATAGGAATAAAGTTGTGCCTTAAGATTTTGACTTGCCCATTGGTGTGCCAATAGTTTGAATGCCACTGGACGAGTGCATGGCCCCTTCGGGACATGGCTGTTTGGAGCCATGCTGTACCCATATGGAGTGCGACAGTTGCTTGGCTGGGTTGTCTGCTTGTACCCATCTTGTGATTGTGCTGTTGCTATCCCTGGAGCAATACAGGTTATTTATTTTTTTCTTATCCAACTTAAACTCCAGATGCAGGGCTTTTTTTTCCTCAGCAAGAAAGGCTGAATAACATTCAAATAAGAATAAGTGGATAGAAGGTGGTGGGAATGCTAGCAGTATGGTACACAATATGGATTAAACTACTAGTGGAAACAAATGTCGATGGCAGCAACTAATGCCAATAAAAGATGTTGCGATGTGTCATGTTTGAAACATGACAACAGGCGTTTTTTTCATCGACATTTCTCTTCCAGTTTTGCTGATAGTTTTGTTCCCGGTCTAAAAAACAGAGACGGACCATCGGTACTGTCACCACTCCATCACAGCGAGTGAGCTGCTCACTCATTTTATCCACCGTTTCAAATGAGATTATTTTTATTTAAAAAAATCCAAATCCCAAAAAAACAGAACTTTGAACATTCAGTGAATTTTCTGTGGTCTGGGGTCGTCTGAATAATTAGGCTCAGAAAAGTGATGTGATTGCCCCCTGGACTTTGATGTCAATTTATCCTGCCCCCTCTCAAATATAATAATACTAATAATGCTAGTTAAAATCTTCTCTAGATAAAGTATGTCACGGGGAAAACTTGAGAGAATATCCATTTTCATTATTATTGAAAATAGAACATATTGAACTTTGAAAACAGGACATATTGAATCACTTGAACACCAGCGATGCGTTGTGAGCTAGTAGATCGGCTATTTCTGATCCAAATATCATAAAAGTATTCTGCGGCACCCCTGGACTTTCATCACGGCACCCTAGGGTGCCACGGCACCGACTTTGAGTGCGTGTGTGTGTGTGTACTTGCGTGCTAAGGCTGTCCCGGAACATTCGGGGTTCAAACCTTCACTCGTTAGGGTTGGCACTCGAATCTTAATTAATGGGCTTGAACCCTTCGGTTTTCTTTTTTATTATTACTAGCCCTTAGCCGTTGTGAGATATTTGCCCCCCCTTGTGGCCATGGGGGGTTCTTCGCCCAGTGCGTTTTTAATTCACTAATAAATTCATTAATAATCATTAATGTGTCAAATCAAAAAAAGGGCTTCGTTACGCCCTCCATATTCATATGGCCAATGCCTGTGTGAAAAGGGGAGCGATTGGTGCAGGCAATGAGGAGCTACGGTGGTGTTCTGACACACACACACACAGACAGACGTTGACTGAATTATAGTATGATTATAATTTTTTAACTCAAAATATTTCTCGGCGAGAATGCGATATGCATAATAAGAGTACTATATTCATGTTGTGTTTACATTTTACATGCCGAGGTTCGGAGCTCGAAGGTTATTTTTTTAATTAATTTAAAAAAGAATGGTTTGAAGGTTCGTTCGGTCCTAAAAACAGGGCTAGGGTACCTTAGGCTTCACTCACAGTACCTTCACATCTAGCATACAACATTGTTGCATGGTAGATGTAAACAAAGGGTAAGTGTCATGGCCGCCCCAATGCATTTCCAATGGAAGTCACATGGTTTGACCTATTTTTTTAAAGTCTATGGGTTTGACACAACATTGTTGTTGTACGGCTTTCGGCTGTGTTTCGACTGCCCCCCTCCCCCTCATACAACACAAATGTGTCAAACCATGTGACTCCCATTGGAAATTAATTGCGAGCTTGCATCAGTCAACAAGTCTCATGCATCAGCTATACAACTTAGTGTGTACATGTGTGTGTGTGTGTGTGTGTGTGTGTGTGTGTGTGTGTGTGTGTGTGTGTGTGTGCGCGCGTGGTTGAATAATAGTTCATTATTTTTCTCTACAGACTGGAGATAATGCTCAACAGGCCCATTTTCCAGTAAGCGCTGAGGTTTCGGCAAAAAGGCCTGCCGGGTTTCCCAAAAGGATCTTAGTCTTTTAACCCATTAAGACCAGACGCTCGCTGCTTCAACAAATCGTCTCTGTTGGGTGTTTTCAGGATAAAAAGCATCAAAAGTAGCAGATCCAGGGGCGCCGCTAGCCTAGTGGTCCAGGCGCATGCTACATGTGGGCTCTAGCCTGACAACGCGTTGTTTGTTCGGGTCCCGTTCGACCGTTGCTGCGTGTCTCTCCCCTTCTCTCTCTCCCTCTTTCCTGTCTGTCTTCACTGTGGCTATCAAGAAAGGCACAAACGCCAAAACCTAATCGTAAAAATAAATTAGCTGATCCACGAGCTCAAAATGCGTCGCTTGGCCTGCGGATCTGCTACTTTTGATGGTTTTGTGTGACGCTGTATTATGATCTGGTAGGGCAATCTTGTTTTTAACGAAAGAAAAGTTAGAGATGAGAGGTTTCTGCTCGAAAACAACAAACTAGTTTTCTGAAAACTAAAAGTTTATCTCCAAACTAAAATGACACTGCTGGTTTCACGGTTTCAATGGGTTAAGTCTGTCATTGTCTATGAGCGCACCAAGAACAAAGATGATTGGATGCTTATGGGGGGGGGGGGGGGGGTACAGCAGACGTTTGGCATCGCCTCACCGTCAGATTCCAGTAGAACACTGGCTGGAACGCAACAGCAGCATAATACAAACCAGAGCATTGACACTGTACGTGTGTGTGTGTGTGTGTGTGTGTGTGTGTGTGTGTGTGTGTGTGTGTGTGTGTGTGTGTGTGTGTGTGTGTGTGTGTGTGTGTGTGTGTGTGTGACGTGTGTGTGTGTGTGTGACGTGTGCGTGTGTGTGTGTGTGTGCGTGTGTGTGTGTGTGTGTGTGTGTGTGTGTGTGTGTGTGTGTGTGTGTGTGCACACGCGCGCATGCATTACTGTGTACAGTATGTGCGTGCGTATTCCAACAAGAATAATATAAATTTAAAAAGCATTTTCTTGGTTAAAACATATTTTTAAAGATGGGTATACAATTGGAAGAAGGTTCAGGATTAGGCATTTAGAAGTTTTGGTTCTGGGATTAGAGCTAGAGATTATGCCTGACTCATACTTAGCTGCGCACTTGGGCCGTGCATCCAAAAATCTACAAAGCTCACAAGCCTGTGAACTTGGAGATCTGCTATTTTACGTCTTTAGGCTTGACATTCATAAAATTGCGGTCTTAAAATGTTGATGTATAAGTACAGTATAGAAATGTGAACCTGTGTGTATGCGTGCGTGCGGTCCTACCTTCCTCTCAGGCCAGTTGTATTTGGCGAACACGGTATCGTAGGTGTCGACCGCTCCATCTGTCACCAGCATGATGGCCTGGCTGCACACACTGCCCCTCCCTGTCTGGTTATACTGAGAGAGAGAGAGAGAGAGAGAGAGAGAGAGAGAGAGAGAGAAAGGAAAATGTTTGCTGACTAGCATTTTTCACAGACGTAAACTAAATAAAAAACTAAACTACGATGACTAAAACCAAGAATAAATTATATTGACAATTTCGTCAACAAATAAAAGATACACTAAAATGTAAAGGAGGGACTAGTGGAAAAGAGTAGAACTCAACAGATCAGAGATCTGCTGTTTCGGCATTCAACCACGTGCTTACACCATTACGACACCATCAAAATACATTTTAGTCGACTAAATCAGCTGTAGATTGTCAAATAAAATCTCATGATATTTAGACAAAACGTAGACTAAAACTAAAACATTTCAGACTGAAAATATGACAAAAACGAAATAAAATGTTACTCAAAAGTCTATGACTAAAACAGAGACAGCATGGTGTGCAGGCGTAGCAGGGTTTATGATGAGTGCATTAAGACTATATTCCATTTCATTACATGCTTTACTTCCACACAAGAGAAGGAAAATGGTAAATTTATAATAGCACTGGTAGTTTAATTTATATTAGCGCCTTTACATAGATTGTGCATTACTTTCACCCATTCACACACACATTTACGGCTGAGCTACACCGAGGTGCATTGAAGTTACATCTGCAAAGTCATGGCATGTGTTTTCATGATACAACAGGCATGTCGCGCACACGCACACACACACACACACAGTACATTAATACACCGGCATCACTAAGATGAGTCATTAACCACAATGGGGACATTTATATTCCTTTGTTCTGCTGGAGAAGTACAAGTGTACAACACTCTGCGTGTGCGTGTACATGCGTGTGTGCGTGCATACGTGCACGCGTGAGTACGTACACGCGTGAGTACACGCGTGTGCGTGTCTGTGTTCTTGTTATAGAATGAGTAAAGTGGTGAAGGGAGTCATCCACTCTGTTTACTCAGCTTGAACATGATTCTGTTGATCTAGCTATTAATTAATAACTCTGTTTTTATTTAATGTTGTACCAGCGGGGAGGTGCGTGCGTGCGCTTTTCACTCACGTCGTTGAGGAGATTGAAGGCCTCTGTCAGAGCGAGGTCCAACATGCCGATACCTTTAGCAAACAGCTTATCCAGGTGCTTTCTGAAATGCTGCATGCATGGGGAAGAGAAACACATCAGAAACAGGCTATGAGAGAGAGGAACATTGGAGACAAAGGGCTGTATTTTGCGTGTCTTAAATACCAGGTCTTTTTCCCTAACTTGAGCAAACTCAATGCCATTTGGCTATTCTGAGTGGCCAAAGAGCATTGATCACGCCTCCAGGTCTTTAGTTTACTCAAGTTAGGGAATAAGACCTGGTACTACGCAAAATACAGCCCAAAGGTTGAAGCTGTTACATGCCAATGGCTTGCAAACGCTTTATTATTATTTAGTGCAAAACCTGTCTGTTCGTCAGTCAGGTCACGCCACCATATATGGTTGCCCTCATCAAACCCTGTATACTCAAGACACTGCCCCCGCTGCCACCCTTAGATCTCCATATATGGAGCTGACCTGTTCCGACATCGAACCCTGTACACACGCTCCATAATGGCCAGTACAGAATTCATTCCATACAGTATGTTGAACTGACCCCCCATGCCAAAGCACCAGCGCTCACCCAGCAGTCTTCCATCACCCAGGCGGACCTGTCGCTTCTTGCCCTAAGGGCGTCTTACTGGTTATTATGTATTTATTTTCAAAGAACCCCCACAACTCTGAGAGTGTATACGCCGGGCCCATTTGGTTTCTATTGGATACTCTGAGTCACAGAGGTGTAAGGACTGGTTTACAGTAGTGAGCAACTTTGTCTCATAACGTTGTGACTTTACTTGCATCCTTTGACCTCATGGTTACTTGACGGTACACAACACAATATCCATGCGGCAGCGTTTGATATTTCGGTCAGATGGGTTTAAAAGGTCAAAAATGTACTCACAACCTTGTTCAGTGAAATTGTGCTAACGATGTGGTGAAGCTGTCATGCATATTGAGGACAAACATTCAAAGGGCATGTTGGTGACCCGCAATGTTCTGACGAGTATTCTTCAGACATTTACCCCCTCAATACAGCCCAAAGGTTGAAGCTGTTACATGCCAACGGCTTGCAAACGCTTTATTATTATTTAGTGCAAAACCTGTCTGTTCGTCAGTCAGGTCACGCCACCATATATGGTTGCCCTCATCAAACCCTGTATACTCAAGACACTGCCCCCGCTGCCACCCTTAGATCTCCATATATGGAGCTGACCTGTTCCGACATCGAACCCTGTACACACACGCTCCATAATGGCCAGTACAGAATTCATTCCATACAGTATGTTGAACTGACCCCCCATGCCAAAGCACCAGCGCTCACCCAGCAGTCTTCCATCACCCAGGCGGACCTGTCGCTTCTTGCCCTAAGGGCGTCTTACTGGTTATTATGTATTTATTTTCAAAGAACCCCCACAACTCTGAGAGTGTATATGCCGGGCCCATTTGGTTTCTATTGGATACTCTGAGTCACAGAGGTGTAAGGACTGGTTTACAGTAGTGAGCAACTTTGTCTCATAACGTTGTGACTTTACTTGCATCCTTTGGCCTCATGGTTACTTGACGGTACACAACACAATATCCATGCGGCAGCGTTTGATATTTCGGTCAGATGGGTTTAAAAGGTCAAAAATGTACTCACAACCTTGTTCAGTGAAATTGTGCTAACGATGTGGTGAAGCTGTCATGCATATTGAGGACAAACATTCAAAGGGCATGTTGGTGACCCGCAATGTTCTGACGAGTATTCTTCAGACATTTACCCCCTCGATACTTAGTTGACATTTGGCTCTGTACCCGTGCGGTGTAAAGTAACTAAGTACATTCACTCAAGTACTGTGTAGCTACTTAAGTACAACGTTATGGTACTCAAGTTTTTCCAATACTTTTACTTCTACTCCACTACATATCAGAGGCAACTATGGTACTTTTGCTATAATTACTTTTAGTTACTTTGTAGATCTTGATTATTATTTCAAAACATACATTAAAGGACCACTTCACAACTTTTCAACCTGCTTTCATATAATTGGTCTTCACTAATATTCATGATAAAATACTACAATTTGTTTCTACTCAGTCTGCATCTCATAGGAGGGCTGTGGGAAGTTCAGAAACCCGTCCACCAGTGACATCATCGATGGCGAATTCAAGCTAATAGAAACTGCAGGCTTACTATTCGTGAAAATAAGGCATTGCACATGAGAATGTCAAGATAGGACCATCTAGCAGACTAATGGGCTCTTTATGCATGACCTCAGGTCATTATTCACAACTAACTGCTGCATTATGTTGGACAGAGATGTCACTGTCTTTTATATTAAACATCCCCTTCCTTCCACATCCCATAACTGGAGACCATTTCCTCTGCTGTGATGTGCATGTGGGAGAGAGGCGCCATCGACAGAGGAGCGAGCCGACCGTCAAACTCAAGGGGGAGAGAGATAGTGTGTTGTGCGTGCGTGTGTGCGTGCGTCTGCCTCCCACACAGAATAGATTCTCTCTCAGGCAATTAATGGAGTTTAATGTTGTCAGAGACCCAACAGGTCTCTTTTGCTTGTCTCATTATTCACAATAGCCTGGAGGAGACACGCGCGCAAGTGCCTGTGCCACACAGGCAGGCAAAAACAACAGTACACGCACGGCATCGTTGCAATCCATTTGTCTGTTATCTTTGTTGAGCTACATTTTGATTTAGGGGTGACATAAATTATAGTTATTTCCATTATTCAATTTCTTTCACTTTGGCAATCCTCAGTGCAGTTGGGACAGCTATATTGTGATCTCATCAAAGTCTACTTGACTAAATAATGGAAAATATAAGCTTGGAACTCATCTGGTGAATCCAACATTTCACATGTCTTCCACTCTTACACCCACACTGCACATACTTTGTTCTACAGATATGTATATATTTTTCTTTTTCATTTATACTGTGTATCCATTGTTTTATTATTTATTGTTGCCAAATGGTGTTACGTTTGCTTTTTTATTTGTATTTTTGTTGTTAAATGAGGTGAGATTAACTTTATAATCCCCACAGGGTTTTCTAAATCGAACCTGCACAACCAACCCAATATTCTAGACGAGAATAGAAATAGAAATGTTTTCAAGGGGGAGTGGTTAACCAGGCTACCAATATTATGCTGTTTTAAATGTGTTGTTTTTAAATGTGCAAAGAAAAAAGAAAGAAAAGAAATAGTTAATTAATAAAACCTGAGGCCAAGACTCAAATCATGATGACCAGAACATTCCAGTCTCTGGATCACATGGGAACACACTCTGCTCACATGCAGATGCATGCAGAACTGCTAGTTTCAAAATGTGTTGTTTCAGATTCCTATGTAAAACCACAACCTTCAGGAGCGCTGAGCATGGCTCCCTGCACACTGATAAACACAATGTGCTTCTCATGTGGATAAAAAGGTTAATTGGCTGCAGCCAGGTAAATGTTGTATACAGGAGAACTGCAAAACATTACCTTTGGCGACCTTTTGTGTGCATGTGTGCATGTGTGCATGTGTGTGTGTGTGTGTGTGTGTGTGTGTGTGTGGACTGTGGAGAGAGGGAGAGAGAGAGAGAGAGCGAAAGAGAGAGAGATTGAGAATGAGTGTGATCACATTGCATCTACAGCTTGTAGATCTGCTATTTCCACTATCATCATTACTAAAAGGACCGGTCGCTCGCTGTCTATCTGTATACTTCCTTAGCATAGAGCAAGACAGCTGCTCGCTTCGAGCGCCTCCTCACAACGCCACGAAGGACGGACAGCCTCACGGAACCTAGCGCCATGCAGCCCTGTCCTCCAACCTCACGCTGCCCTGCATTACACACGCCAAACATTGTAACAATCCATTGGAACACATGATGCAACGAACAGCTACTATTCATTTAAATACCCTTAAATACATCTCTCTCTCTCTCTCTCTCTCTCTGCCCCCCCGTGTTAATGTAAAACCCGCTCCGTGTGTGAACTGTGAATTAATCAGTTCACATGGGGGCCGAGCAGACCGTGGATCTCACCTTCCGGGACCTGATTGCTCCGCTGTTTATCCTCCTCAGATGCCTGTTGTAATCAGACAAATAACTGCTTCAGGCTGACTATCCCCATTTGTGTGTGCGCGTGTGTGCGTGCGTGTGTGTGTGTGGCTGTGCACGTGCGTGTGTGTTTATTGCATGCACACAGAGTAATTGTACACTGACAGTTAAATGAACGCAGAGAGTTTTAAGTGCGGGAGCCAGCCAGGTAAAAGAGTAAATGAGTATTGAGCTCAGAGCTGGCTGTGATTAAGAGGATTGAGGGAAAACACACATCAGTGAATGTGTCACTCTACAGCAGTGCTCTTCAACCTTTCCTGGATCCACTCAAGGAACATGCTGAAAGGAAGGGACGTGAGTCACGTGACTGGACGCTGGGGACCTGCTCCCGGGGGCAAATCTCGCACCAGAAGGTGGATGAAATACATGGCAGTGAATGGAGCCGGCTGGACCAGCTCTCGAACAAACACTATTTATGAACGATTGCGACCTTTGTCATATAATAGATTCAGGAATATAAAAGAAGACATATCGCAGGTTGATTTCTAATCCCTTGCTTTTCAATGAACACATCATTTTATCGAGGCATCTAAACAAAACAGCGGCAGGTATCGTTTCTGTCTCGGAGGTATCGCAATATTTGGTTGCCAGACAGGAAACGATGGATAGTCTCACGATACTTGGCGCGTTCAGAAACGTACTTTGTGCTCTTTAGATACATACCTCTATAAAATCACACAGTGCTGTGTTATATCTGTATGTCTTCTTTCATTTCCCAGAAGCGGTTATTTTACAAGGGTCTCAATCATTCAGAAATAGTGTTTGTTCATATGCTTGTCCACTAGTAGAAGACAGGTAATTTCATTTTCGGGCGGGGGTGATCATACCATTAAGGTCGGGGTTCAAATCCAACCCATTTTCCGCCTCTCTCTCTCTCTCTTTCTCTCTCCCTCGAAAGTGGAGCAGAATCGGTAAAAAGTAATTTGGGTGTAGTCAGGCAGAATGACAGGCGAAGGGGTGTGTGTGCGCGCGTGTGCATGTTTATATCATTAAGATGGATCCTGTGATATTCTATGCTATCACGTGTTGTGGAATAGCACACTACCCTTTTGTGAAGTGTCCATTTATTTTTATTTTTATTAATTCCCAGTCTCTGCATGCTCTCTGACACCTCATGGACCCTTTGGAATTCAATGTCCCAGCTCTGGCCAAACCTCTATTAGTCTCGGATCCGTCTGATTGTGTTTTGTACCAAATGCATGGATTTGTGCTTTTGAACGTGTGCATATATGCATGTGCGTTTGCTTGCTTGTGCGTGTGTGTGCGTACGTTCGTGTGTGTGCGTGTGTGAGTGCATGTGCGTGCATGTGTTCATTCATAATTATATTGTGCAGTTAATTCCAGATTCTTTAACCCCTTGCAAAATGAGTTGTCATTGTGAGAGTATACTAGTTGGTTCCATTGATTCAAGCCATTCATTAAAATAAGCAGGCTATGAAAAGGCAACTTCACTTTCAACCTATCTTCATATAACTGGTCCTCACTATCTCTCATTATAATATTATATTTAGTCATAGTTTTAGTCATTGTACCATCGTTTTTATTTCGTTTTCCTCAGTGAAAATGACGAAACATTTCGTCATAGGTTTTGTAGACAAAATCTAAAGAATATATGGTAATAACTTATGGATTTCAAAGTTATCATCTGTAAAATCAGTACATTATGTGCAATGTTAAATTAATGTAAGTCATCTAAAACATTTACCTTTTTAGTTAGACCCAAGTATAAAATATAATTTTAATTAAAGTATGTCTACCATTATCATTACACATTGATTTTTTTTGTTTCACTTCCTGTATTTGGGTTCGATTGCATTCTCCCCTGCAGTGAGCCAAACTGTGGTGCAACCAAGACCCAGGCTTTCTGGCAGCCCCAGTGTTCCATCCGTTTCGGTCCATACTAGAGTTCACACCAGTGCTAGGCCTAGCTTGCTGCACCAGGCAGGCTTTCAGCAGGAAATGTGGAAACCCTGGTTCTTATTTACTGTTCTGTGCACAGATCCGGTTTAGATCCCACCTGTATCTGGTTCTTTGCATGCTAACATACATACGAGCACACAGTCACATGCAGACCATTTCCGTATCCTTTCTAAACCAAATGGTTGGCAATGTGCAGTTAATAGCCTCGCAAACATGAATGAATGAATGCATGAATGAATGAATGAAAATTTCGAGATCGAGATCCGAATGTCAACATGAACCTGCGAACCTCCGGACATTCGGGGGCCAGCCTTAACTGGTGCAAACTGGTGCGGACTATTCCAACGACACAGCCCAGGACTAATTCAAAACAGACACATCAAACTGCTCATGTGTGTTGAAAGCACGCTAGACACAAATTAACACGAACACTGCAACCTGGTGGATGAAAGTGCCAGCGCTTGACTGCCGACCCGGATCTACTTGGTTTTAGTGTGACACACGTCAGCTTTGCCGGTCCATTTTAGATGCTAAATATTTAGCGTCAATGCTAGCGGGCTAAAATGAGGCCATACTTGCTCTAGAAAACGCCAATATTCTAATCGGGATCACCGGATAATCAAAGAAGACCTCTGAACATTGCACGTTTTGTCAAAACCATGGAGAGCTCCGTACATTTTAAGTAATTTAGCTTTTTAGTCAGCCTGTATACAATAAGTGAACGGCAGTGCGAAACCGTTCGCTGAAGAAGGAAAGGCCAAGCAAAAAATAATAATAATAATACAGCGACCCCGTTTGATATCAATAATAAAGCCTATATGACGAAACGTTCTGCCAGGAGCAGTTGACAGTTGGATTCTAATTGGCGGAGCAGTTTTTGTGTTAAGGACATAAACACGAGAGGAAAGAAAGGAAAGCGAGAACTCACGCCTTTGTTGCCGACGTCCGCCTGGACCAGAGAATCGTTGATGCACGGCTCCACGTAATGGATCTCCTCGTTGTACTGAAACATAACAGAGGAAAGGACTGGTCATTTCACTGAAACATGACATAGGAAAGGACTGGTCATTTCACTGAAACATAACAGAGAAAAGGACTGGTCATTTCACTGAAACATGACATAGGAAAGGACTGGTCATTTCACTGAAACATAACAGAGAAAAGGACTGGTCATTTCACTGAAACATAACAGAGAAAAGGACTGGTCATTTCACTGAAACATGACATAGGAAAGGACTGGTCATTTCACTGAAACATGACGGAGAAAAGGACTGGTCATTTCACTGAAACATGACGGAGGAGAGGACTGGTCATTTCACTGAAACATGACATAGGAAAGGACTGGTCATTTCACTGAAACATGACAGAGGAGAGGACTGGTCATTTCACTGAAACATGACGGAGGAGAGGACTGGTCATTTCACTGAAACATGACATAGGAAAGGACTGGTCATTTCACTGAAACATGACGGAGAAAAGGACTGGTCATTTCACTGAAACATGACGGAGGAGAGGACTGGTCATTTCACTGAAACATGACGGAGGAGAGGACTGGTCATTTCACTGAAACATGACATAGGAAAGGACTGGTCATTTCACTGAAACATGACATAGGAAAGGACTGGTCATTTCACTGAAACATGACAGAGGAAAGGACTGGTCATTTCACTGAAACATGAAAGACGAAAGGACCGCCACCTACCCCCTAAGCCACCCCACTCTACCCCCTAAGCCACCCCACTCTACCCCCTAAGCCACCCCACTCTACCCCCTAAGCCACCCCACTCTACCCCCTAAGCCACCCCACTCTACCCCCTGAGCCACCCCACTCTACCCCCTGAGCCACCGCCACTCTACCCCCTGAGCCACCCCACTCTACCCCCTGAGCCACCCCACTCTACCCCCTGAGCCACCCCACTCTACCCCCTGAGCCACCGCCACTCTACCCCCTGAGCCACCGCCACTCTACCCCCTGAGCCACCCCACTCTACCCCCTGAGCCACCCCACTCTACCCCCTGAGCCACCCCACTCTACCCCCTGAGCCACCCCACTCTACCCCCTGAGCCACCGCCACTCTACCCCCTGAGCCACCCCACTCTACCCCCTGAGCCACCCCACCCTACCCCCTGAGCCACCCCACTCTACCCCCTGAGCCACCCCACTCTACCCCCTGAGCCACCGCCACTCTACCCCCTGAGCCACCACCACTCTACCCCCTGAGCCACCGCCACCCTACCCCCTGAGCCACCCCACTCTACCCCCTGAGCCACCCCACTCTACCCCCTGAGCCACCCCACTCTACCCCCTGAGCCACCGCCACTCTACCCCCTGAGCCACCGCCACTCTACCCCCTGAGCCACCGCCACTCTACCCCCTGAGCCACCGCCACTCTACCCCCTGAGCCACCACCACTCTACCCCCTGAGCCACCCCACTCTACCCCCTGAGCCACCCCACTCTACCCCCTGAGCCACCACCACTCTACCCCCTGAGCCACCACCACTCTACCCCCTGAGCCATCCCACCCTACCCCCTGAGCCACCGCCACTCTACCCCCTGAGCCACCGCCACTCTACCCCCTGAGCCACCGCCACTCTACCCCCTGAGCCACCGCCACTCTACCCCCTGAGCCACCCCACTCTACCCCCTGAGCCATCGCCACTCTACCCCCTGAGCCACCCCACTCTACCCCCTGAGCCACCGCCACTCTACCCCCTGAGCCACCCCACTCTACCCCCTGAGCCACCCCACTCTACCCCCTGAGCCACCCCACTCTACCCCCTGAGCCACCACCACTCTACCCCCTGAGCCACCCCACTCTACCCCCTGAGCCACCCCACTCTACCCCCTGAGCCACCCCACTCTACCCCCTGAGCCACCGCCACTCTACCCCCTGAGCCACCCCACTCTACCCCCTGAGCCACCCCACTCTACCCCCTGAGCCACCCCACTCTACCCCCTGAGCCACCCCACTCTACCCCCTGAGCCACCCCACTCTACCCCCTGAGCCACCCCACTCTACCCCCTGAGCCACCCCACTCTACCCCCTGAGCCACCGCCACTCTACCCCCTGAGCCACCCCACTCTACCCCCTGAGCCACCCCACTCTACCCCCTGAGCCACCCCACTCTACCCCCTGAGCCACCCCACTCTACCCCCTGAGCCACCGCCACTCTACCCCCTGAGCCATCCCACCCTACCCCCTGAGCCACCCCACTCTACCCCCTGAGCCACCCCACTCTACCCCCTGAGCCACCGCCACTCTACCCCCTGAGCCATCCCACCCTACCCCCTGAGCCACCCCACTCTACCCCCTGAGCCACCGCCACTCTACCCCCTGAGCCATCCCACCCTACCCCCTGAGCCACCACCACCCTACCCCCTGTATGCACCTCAGTGAAAAACATGAGCTCACACAGAGGAGCACGCGCGCGTGCGCACACACACACACACACACACACACACACACACACACACACACACACACACACACACACACACACAGAACATGCACACACACACAGAACATGCACACACACACAGAACATGCACACAAACACACAAAGCCGACGCCTGGCATCCTCTGATAATACCGACCGTTTAATGCATGACTACAAATTAGACTTCAAAGTCCACGGAAGGAAATGGATAATGCCTGTTCTTCCACAGCCAGCAGTTCTGCGCACTAATCTGTGTGAATATGCATACGCAAAACATGTGTGTGTGTGTGTGTGTGTGTGTGTGTGGGTGTGGGTGTGTGTGTGTGTGTGTACGCATGGTGTCGAAACATGACCGGAGTCTCCCTCCATGAGGTATACATGCAGTATGCACAATACATTCTCCAGATTGTTGAGCGTGCACGAAGAGAGTGTTGAGAAGATAGTCTGCTTCCGCCTTCATTGTCTAAAACAGCGGTCCTCAACCAGTGGTCCGGGACCACCAGTGGTCCTCAACCAGTGGTCCGGGACCACCAGTGGTCCTTCAGGGTGTTCCAGGTGGTCCCCAGCTAAATGATGGAGAGTTGGTAACCTTAATGGACCCTTAATAACTCTTGCGTGTCCATTTGGTTTCATTTTACACAAAGAGTTACATTAATGTTAAACATCAGCATTACTTAATTTACAAGAACTCTAAACCATTGACATTAATCATGTCACCAAGATTGCCTTTTTCACCTTAGAAATATTGCACGAATCAGAGCCTATTTGTCTTTGGACGATGCAAAAACGCTAATCCACGCCTTTGTTTTTTCTCGGCTTGATTACTGCAATGTACTTTTTTCAGGACTGCCTAAGAAAACAACTGACAGATTACAACTTGTCCAAAATGCAGCAGCCAGAGTTTTAACTAGAACTAAGATGAGAGAACATAATAACTCCAGTTTTGGCTTCACTGCACTGGCTTCCGGTTGTTTCTAGGATTGATTTAAAATGTATTTTACTTGTGTATGAAGCTCTCAATGGTCTCGCACCTTCCTACCTACATGACTGCCTGCCTAAATATGTCCCAAAAGGTCTTCCACTGCTGGCCTGCTCGCTTTGCCTAAAGAAATGGCAACAAAAAAATACGGGGAAGCAGCTTTTTGCTTCTATGGGCCGACGGCATGGAACAAGCTCCCACTGTACCTTCGTCAGGCAGCCTCTGTAGACATTTTTAAAGCTCAGCTCAAGACCCACTTCTACAACATTGCTTTGAATTGATCTTTTATTTTTTGTTATTCATGTCCTCACTGTATTGCATTACTGCTTGTTTTTTAATGTCGTTGCCTTGCTTTTCTTTTTTTTCTCCATTGCTCTGTAAAGCACTTTGAGCTGCATTTTATGTCATGAAAGGTGCTATACAAATTATTATTATTATTATTAAACAATCAGAGAATGTAGAAGAATTGTTACTTTGATCAACGTTTGCCTGTTATCTCTCCTATGGTATACCAACGTCAATAGAGCGTCGCAGTCCCTCCCCCTTTCAGAACGGCGAGTGGCCCAGGAAATGAAATGCAATGCATTCTGACCATAGGATTTTCTTTAAGTATTTATTTAAAGACGGTTACGCCGCGGACAAAGCCAACTCGGATCGTGACAAATCATGACAATGAACACAATATTTTGGGCCGATCAAATCATTAGAAAGAAGAAAATAAAGGCAGGAGACAACACTATTTGTTTTGTTTTTCTTCTTATAAATTATTTGATCGGCCCAAAACATTGTGTTCATTGTCATGATTTGTCACGATCCGAGTTGGCTTTGTCCGCGGCGTAACCGTCTTTAAATAAATCCTATGGTCAGAATGCATTGCATTTCATTTCCTGGGCCACTCGCCGTTCTGAAAGGGGGAGGGACTGCGACGCTCTATACAGCATGGAATTGTGCACAGAATCTTATCCAACGACAACAACATATTCTGAAGCCCAACACACACCGTCCGACGCGGCGCGACACGTTGCCGCACGGCGCCGCCTGGAAAATAGAACTGGTTCTATCGGCGCGCCAGGCGAGGCGTCAGCGCGCATCGGACGCCGCCGGTGTGCGATAGGTTCATTGAAAATAATGGAGGCGGCTGTTTTGACGCGCGGCGGTCGCAGACGGTGTGTGATGGGCTTAAGTCTTGCCGTGTCTGAGTCGTGGCTAAATCACATCAAACGGTGGTCAGTGGCTCAAAATACTGCATGAATAATGGACCTTGATATGAACAGCACTGGTCTAAGCCTCCTCTACTCCAGTGGTTCCTAAAGTGGGGTCCGGGGACCCCCAGGGGTCCTTGAGGGAGTTCCAGGGGGTTCCCAGCTAAATGATAGTTTGGAACCAAATGGACCCTTATGGGTCTGTAACTCTGATTTTACAAGATAAATTGGGGTCCCAGAAATAGAAAATGGGGGTCTGTAGACTAATATGCATGTCAAACTGGGGGTCCTTGAAATGAAACGGGTTTAGAATCCGTAAAAATCGTATCTATTCAAATGGGGGTCCGCGGGCTGATTTTAGCCCACAATTATTTTGGCAATTTGGGGGTCCTTGACATGAAAAAGTTTGTGAACCACGTACTGCTCTACTCTATTCACTGAAAGAGCCCGCCGCTATCACAGCATAAAGTGATGATAGGATCTCAAACCCATAATGAAGGAACTGTTGCGCAGAGGGGGAGAGTCTGACAAGACACAGCTGAGGTCTTGATGGAAAACGAGACACAGATAGACTGTAACACATGCAGATATACAGCGCGCTCACACACACAAACACACACACACACAAACACGCACACCAGAGAGTTTCATCAGATTGAGATACGTGATAACAATGGTTTGCTCGCCCAAGGCAGGATCATCGCATCGGTTCTATTTTGCAATTCAAATTGTCATCCAGGCTGACTGCTAATTGGCTGTAAGCATGGCAGGAGAAAGAAAGCCGATTCGTTCTGCCACCTCCGATCTGAAAATAAACCGGTGGTGCGTGCGTGGCTTTTGCGTATGTGTTATTTGTTTTCTCTCTGCATGTCTATATTGTAGAAATGCCTTCCGGTGACTCAGAAAGGTATAACGATTTAGGCAGTGTGAGATATGACCGCCACATGCCCCCAAATGCACGCTGCATGCGCGCGCGCACACACACGCAAACACGCGTACGCACAAGATTCTAACACTGTTGTTGGATAAGATTTTGTCCACAATTCCATGCTGTATTGATGTATGTGGTACCATTAGGATAGACAACAGCCAAAAATAATTGTGTAGACTTCTTGTAAATTAAGTAATGCAGATGGTTAACATTAACAATAATATTACTCTTGAGAGCATCAAATGAAACTGTTTCATTTTACAGTGTCAAGAGTTAAAGATCTAATAAGGGTCTCCAGGTAATAACTACAGGTAATAACTCTCCATCATTTAAGCTGGGGACCACCTGGAACCCCCTCAAGGACCACTGGTGAAAAGAAACACTGCTGTGCAGTGCACCACAGTGAGTGGGGAGGGGCACACACGCACGCACGCACACGCACACGCACACACACGCACACGCACACGCACACACACACACACACACACACACACACACACACACACACACACACACACACACACGCGCGCGCAGTTCGGGGGGGGGGGAACACTCACAGCGATGATATTGAAGAAGTCGTCGTCCCCCAGCGTGTCCAGTATGGAGGAGACGGTCTGCCGGGCGATGGTCAGCCTCAGCCCCTTCATGCTGCCGCTCACGTCCACCAGGATCACCACGTCCTTGGGAGACGTGGCCGCCTGGATGTACCACTTACGGTTACGGCAGTCGAACGCTATCACGCCGTGCTCGTCCGGCTTCCACTTTATCCCTGCACAAAAGTGGACAGAAGATAGAGGCGGCGTTGGTGGTGGTTTCGTCGACAAAAGAAAACTATCAAAAAAATCTCGCCTTGCCTTTTTTTCACTGACGAAAACTAAAACTAAAGTACATAAAAACTAAAGTACATAAAAAAAGAAAGAAACAACTAAAATGTTGTGAAGGGATTAGTGGACATATGCATTATGCTTAGAGCACTGTTGCGCTGTCCCACTGGAGGAAAACAACAAACACAACAGCAGCCTGCAAGCAAGACCCAACGGAAAGCAAACAGCCAGTACCCCGTTCTTATTTTGATAGTGAATTGCCCAACAATATGAATACATTTTTATGTGTTTTGTTTTGTTGTTAACTGTTGTATAATCGCTAAATATTACATGCGAGTGTGTGCTTTAACCGTGATTATTGGCACTTCAGTGTTGCTTGCAGAACATTTTCAAGTGTGAGAACTAAACTGATTTAGAAGGCATTCGGTAGAATAGGTTAAGAAGATGCACAGCAAATTCCATGGCAATCCAACAACCGGAATAGTTTTCCAAAATAACAGTTTGGGACCAAAGTTAAAAAGTTAAAATAACGAAATAAATAAATAAAGCTCTTCCACAGAACGTTCTCCTCTCGTCGCTGTCTTTTAAAGTGCCCACTCTCCTTCCCTCTGTCTCTCACTGCCTCCCATAGCCTCTAGTGTCCATCTGTCAGTCACTGTGTCTCTGACTGCACCAACTCTGCCGTAGGGAGACAGGTACCGCCAAGTTAATTACAAACACACACTCTCTCCACCACTACACACACACACACACACACACACACACACACACACACACACACACACACACACACCTTGCATGCACAATCACCACATGCACACAGCATGCAGCACGTGGGAAAAGTGTTCAAATTATTTACTTAAGTAAAAGTATCAATACTGCAATATAGAAATAGTAAAAGTCCGGAATTCTAAATGTACTTGAATAAAAGTAGGGGGCATCTAAATAAATAAATAAATAAATAAATAAATAAATAAATAAATAAATAAATAAATAAATAAATAAATAAATAAATAAATAAATACATAAATACATAAATAAATACATAAATAAATAATTAATTAAATAAATAAATAAATAAATAAGAAAGTATTCATTATGCAACGGCCCTTGACAATTGTCAATCTACAAGCTCACAACGTGACACATTGTGAGCTTGTAGATTGTACATATATGGCTGAAGTGGGTAATGTATGTTTTGTAATAATAACCAAAATCTACAAAGTAACTAGTAGTAACTAAAGTTTGCAAATAACTGCAGCAAATAACTAATAGCAAAAGTACAATATTTGGATCCGAGATGTAGGCCTAGTATTTGAAAATTTGAATCGAGTCCCGATCCAGACAAACTATACTGTGTGTCTTCCACGCCCCATCTCTCTCTCCCTGTTTCCTGTCTACCTTACTGTAATCTATCAATAAAGGCAAAAAAGCCCCAAAAATATCCTAAAAACACAAAAGTAACTTAGTTACTTTCCAGCACTGAGCACATGCTTACCTGGGTACTGCCTGAAGAAGCCTTTGGCGCTCCCAAAGTACTGCCAGATGAGCGATGGGTCTCTCTCGAAGTTATCCACAAAAACTTTGTTAAGAGCTTCAGACCAGTACACCCCGTTGACTATGGCAGAGTCTGAGACAGAGAGAGAGAGAGAGACAGCATTGATATTCTACTTTGGTTTATTGATAAGTTTCTTGCGCATGCACGTGTGTACGTGCAGTGTGCGTGTGCGTGTGCTTGTGTGTGTGTGTGTGTGTGTGTGTGTGTGTGTGTGTGCGTGTGAGGGCGTGCGAGCGTGCGCTCTTGCGTGGAACATAGATTAGAAAAAGCGTGACCGGACATTAAGAGGAACAGAACGGGGCGTGCACGGCACTGAGGACCTGTCATGGCCGCAATACCACACTGTGGCAAGGAAGGCCATGTCTGTACCACAGACAGCCGAGGAAACCCAAAGTCTCCCGGAAGA
The DNA here is from genome assembly GCF_964188405.1 of Protomyctophum parallelum. NCBI lineage: Eukaryota > Metazoa > Chordata > Actinopteri > Myctophiformes > Myctophidae > Protomyctophum > Protomyctophum parallelum. The sequence goes on along the minus strand of NC_139705.1, from coordinate 14,873,627 downwards.
TCCTGGAATCCCTTCTATACTCGGTCTACGGCTCTACGCAAAGCATCGTGAGCGTTTGGAAGGGAAGTCTCCATGGTGTGCTAATCTGACTGCAGCACCCTCCACAGGGAGCTCCCTGCGGAGGGTGCTGCAGTCAGATTAGCACACCATGGAGACTTCCCTTCCCCTCCCCCTGCAGGGATGGTACTTTAGCAGGTGCTTGAGCAGAGCTAGAAGGATTATGAAGGACCCCCATCACCCCAGCAATGGACTGTGTGCACTGTGAGCTTGTAGATTGGCTATTGTCAAGGCCAAAATGTATATAGGGTCAGTGTATGTTTTGTAATAATAATCAAAATCTACAAAGTAACTAAAGTTTTCAAATAATTGTAGTGGAGAAAAAGTACAATATTTGGATCCGAGATGTAGTGAAGTAGAAGAAAAAGAAAAAATGAGACAAATTAGACAAAGAAAAAAATGAATAAAAGAACATTTCATCACCTAGTTTATCAACATTAATTGAAAGAGGCACACTTGAGATTGACCAAAGTTGATATGTCCGACTGAAAACGACCTAGGGAAACGAGAGAGCTGAACTTGAGTGAAGTCTGTAAGGAGTTCCAAGTGTGCACAACACTTGAAGCAGATTCTCCAAAAGTAAAGTGTTTGGTTACCTTTCCACCATGCTATAAATTGAGCACCTAGTTGAGAGGAGGAGGCTGGATTTGAGCCATGCTTCATTCATTCACACAACAATCCAGTCACTCTGGGTGCAGCTAGAGCGTTTATTATGGATCTCTACACCCATCACCATGATGAGAGACAAGCGGATAGGCTTTATTCCGCTTCTAAATTTCCATTTAAATTCATCTCCTCTAATGCACTCCTTAATTCAATCTGATCAAAGAGGCCTCCACGAGTGTGTGTGTGTGTGTGTGTGTGTGTGTGTGTGTGTGTGTGTGTGTGTGTGTGTGTGTGTGTGTGTGTGTGTGTGTGTGTGTGTGTGTGTGTGTGTGTGTGTGTTTGTGTGTGTGTGAACATGAACTGTTAACCCCGTTATATTTGTTTCCTTGTAAAATTAATTGTAATTTGTGGATTCAAATAAAGAAATTGAAATGTGTGTGTGTGTGTGTGTGTGTGTGTGTGTGTGTGAGAGACTGTGTGTGTGTGTGTTTGTGTGTGTGCGTGCGTGTGCACACGTAGATTAGAAAGTAGAATTGTATAGATTAGCCTCATGCCAATCTGTGTGATCTGTGCCGAAATCAACTTTACATCACAGTGATTAGAGAGGACAATCTCAGCGAGGGAAGCAGAACGGAAATAGGACTGTGTGTGTGTGTGTGTGTGTGTGTGTGTGTGTGTGTGTGTGTGTGTGTGTGTGTGTGTGTGTGAGAGAGAGAGCGACTGTGTGCATGCATGACTGTGCACATGCACATCTGCTTCCCTGAGAACGTGAGCATGCATGCAAGCACACGTACAACTCAATCCATATGAGTGCGTGTAGTGTACTACAAGCGCCTGAGTGCATAACAGCCTCGTGTCCATGTACTGTCTGTATGTGTTACTTTACTCTAGCTAGCAGCAACATTAAATGCCCTTGCACAAGGGTTCTGAATTAATTGAATCAGTTTCCAACGCAGCCACAAACATGCAGGAATTGAACTGGAAAAAAAGAAATAACAGTGATTTATGTCATCATCCGTTTCTTGTATAAGGGCCGTACCCCTGGCATCCCTATGTTGGACATGTAGGTGACATTTCTTAAAACAATATCCTAGGCCAACTACCGGTACGCGGACCGGTGACGTTCTGCAGGACATGTACCACCGGTACACGAGAAGGTACTGCATTTCTACAAGAATCAATGTTTTATGGGCATGAATCTCCAGGATCCTGGATGGTTTGATTCTAGGCTTAATATATATTTGGAAATCTCTATGGGACAAATGAATGGGTCTGGATCGATGGAACCAGAAATGGCAGCCACTGCTATGCCCTATAGGCAGGAAGATGGTTAGGTTTGACCAGGACATGGTGTTCTATAGCTACCTATGGTCCATATCCAGAGGCAAGCAGCAGCTCTCTGCTTATTATGGAACTAACCTTCCATTCATCACAGATGACTGATAAAGTACAATTAGAGAACGTACAAGGATCTGAATATTGTTTCACAGATACTGCTCATTTATTGTCATATAATCTGCTATGGAACGAACCTACGTTCCTACCTTCCTACCTAACTACCTACCCACACCTATCTATCAATCACAAACTCCCCCCCCCCGTGTGTATCTACAGTAATTTGACACCAAAAGAGACATAGACGGGGCGCCCGCTGGCCTAGTGGTCCAGGCGCATGCCACATATAGGCTCTGGCCTGACAGCGTGTCGTGTGTTCGAGTCCCGTTCATGGCGAGCTTTGCTGCATGTCTCTCCCCTTCTCTCTCTCCCTCTTTCCTGTCTATCTTCACTTCGCTTGTATATTGGCTACTGTGAGCTTGTGTATTGGCCATTTTAGGGTTAGTATATAAATCAGAGTTAATTATGTCTCTCTCTCTCTCTCTCTCTCTCTCTCTCTCTCTCTCATTGCCAGTCATAATGTGAGTGTACTTATTTTGTGAATCAAAGATTACCGCTTTTCCCTTTGTGTTAACCTTTCTGTCAGTTTCATTCCTCTAACAATTTGTTATATTTTCATCTCTCTCTCTCTCTCTCTCTCTCTCTCTCTCTCTCTCTCTCTCTCCCCCTCTCCCCCTCTCTCCCCCTCTCCCCCTCTCTCCCCCTCTCCCCCTCCCTCCCTCCCTCCCTCCCTCCCTAGAAGTAATTAATCTTTCCCTCAGACCTTCTTGTCAGTCTGACTTAACCTACTTTCTCCTTCATGTTCTCCCTCTCTCTCTCCCTCAGCCCCACCCCTCCTCGTCAAATCACTCCTTCTCCTCCGCTCGCCGGCTTAAGCCGTCACGACATCCCCTCCGTCCACTTGGAACAGTGTACGCGCAGACATGACTCTACCAGTTGGACTTCAGTGGATGACAAATTAGAAGAATCTCTGATTATTTAACAGCTAATTAAGTCCGCCCGCGTTAGGGATGATCTTCAATCAGTTAATGACCTCACATGCAGCTCCTTTCCCTTGGGCGTACATGCATTGATGGGCAAACTTTCCTATAACAGCTCTCTGAGGCTTTAGATTTTTCATATTAAGTCACTTCAAAATTGGAATTTATTACCGGTAGACGTTTTTGTTTGTTCTTGTCCGATGTTCCCAAATCTAGGGTCGCAAACACTTAATCAAACTAATGGATTTAATTGACTATAAAGAATAGTCGATTATAATAAAACTAGAGCGGTGCCCATTGGGAACTTGGAAGGATGCAAGTTGGAAATGAATGCCCCGCCCCCACCCATTTATTATGTCTGTCTCCCTCTATGGAGATCTCTGTATCTGTCTCCCTTTATTCCTATATGGAGTTCTGTGTCAGACATGCCCAAATATGAAGTGTTGTGATGTCAGAACAGGCCAGCTCCATATATGGAGATATAGGGGTGATCAGATCCATGCCCCACCCGGCTATGCAATAGCCTCAGCCTGTATCCCTTTTATGACAATAAATATATTTATATGTCCCTTTAAGTCCTACAGTATATGGAGTTCTGTGTCAGGCATGCCCAGATATGGAGTGGTGTGGTGTCAACTCCATATATGGACCCTGAGGCCCTTTTTTAAACTAGCTCCTCGCCACTCGCCCTACACACTTCCACTCGGTTTGAGCATAGATATATAAATAATGGAGACGGCACCAGGATTCCCCTCCCAGCCAGTGCCATCTCTATTATTTATATATCTATGCTCAAACCAAGTGGAAGTTTGTAGGGCGAGTGGCGAGGAGCTAGTTTCAAAAAGGGGGTGACAGACACTTGGTGCATTTATAGATAGATAGATAGATAGATAGATAGATAGATAGATAGATAGATAGATAGATAGATAGATAGATAACACGTGTTGTACATGTTGGTGTATTAGTACCTTTGTTGTACATGTTGGTGTATTAGTACCTTTGTTGTACATGTTGGTGTATTAGTACCTTTGTTGTACATGTTGGTGTATTAGTACCTTTGTTGTACATGTTGGTGTATTAGTACCTTTGTTGTACATGTTGGTGTATTAGTACCTTTGTTGTACATGTTGGTGTATTAGTACCTTTGTTGTACATGTTGGTGTATTAGTACCTTTGTTGTACATGTTGGTGTATTAGTACCTTTGTTGTACATGTTGGTGTATTAGTACCTTTGTTGTACATGTTGGTGTATTAGTACCTTTGTTGTACATGTTGGTGGGCACCTGCACCACGCTGAGGCTCAGGTTGACTGACAGGTTGTTGAAGTGGTCGTTGGGTTGCAGGATGAACTCTCCTCCCAGGTCCAGGTACCGATCCTCCTCATCCACCTCGTTGATCAGCACCGCATTGAAGTACTCATACTGCAGAGGAGAGGAGAGGAGAGGAGAGGAGAGATGGGGGGGGAAGAAAGAAAGAAAGAAAGAAAGAAAGAAAGAAAGAAAGAAAGAAAGACACTTTTACATTTCAAGGACCACCATAACTCTTACAAATGGAACCAAATGGACCCGTAGGGGTTACAGACCTGGTTGTACGGGTCCATTTGGAACCATTAATGAGAAGCAGTGAGGAATCGGAATGTAAAGAGGTAATTAATCATGAATGAACCAGAATCGTTAAAATCCTAAAAGATAATATTGTTTACTTTGCACCTACAAGACAATGGTGGGATTGCCCACGCCCCCCTCCCCCACCCCCCAATATCTGCATGTGTGTCTCACACAATCGCTCGATATCCGACAATCCACTGGAATTACGTTACGTCGATGTATCTGATGGGCGAATCGCGCTGAGTCACGCTATCCAAGGTATATCTGGCGTACTGCGCCGCTCAAAAACTGCAGAGTCAGCGAACACTTTTGCCTGCTGAGGTAACCTGAAACGCCTGGATCATCCCCCCAGAGGTGTGTGTTGTTGCTGGGAAAATGAGGGAGAACGCTGAGTGGACAGATCTGTCCCCATACCCTCCTCCTCCTCCTCCTCCTCCGAACGGCTCGATGCTGGATGTGGCATTCTGCCTCCGCTGTATTTTTAGTGCTGCGCATACTTGAGGGAAGGCTATTAATAAATCATACGGCCAAAGATAAATATAGAGGAAAGGGCTCGTCGCCTCCCCATGGCTCCGGAGTCTGAGGCACGGCGGTTCGTGAACCCAATGAACACTTATAGACACTAGACGACGGAATGAGAAAATATTTCATATACTCAGACCAAACATAAGCATATGAGTTATGAGAGAGTGTGAACTTGAGCCTGACTGGTGCCGGACCTTTGAGGAGTAAACGGTTTTATTTTTGACCAATGTTCTTGTCTCGTTTTAATAAGAAACTTTATCCCAAGGGGTCCCCCATCAATGCAGTGAAAAGGCAAACTTCACAGGCAATTTAATAATGATAATGATATTTGTCTGTTCTCTAAAGAACTTTCATATACTGATGTTTACTGTATGTACTGTGATAGGCCGATAATAGCTGATACATCTAGCGGCCCCTCAAAACTGTGAATGCTTTTACCACCACTGCCTGCAGTGGAACGAGTGCTCGTCACATTCGGTATGGCCTGGCCTTTTGTCCCACGGAGATGCTCTGCCTCCCTCCCGTTCCGGTGAGGCAGCAGCATCCTTCTAAGTGCATCATCATCTTTGTCAAATCGGTGCCGTCGGCGCAGAAACCTCTTATCTCCATATTTTAACTTTTTTTTGTTTTTGTTTTTTGTAAAATGAACATCCTACTTGATCACACTACGGCGTCACACAAAAGCCTCAAAGAAGCTGATCCGCAAGCTCGAGCTTTTGAGCTTGTAAATCTGCTACCACTGCTGTTTTTATTTTATTTTATTTTATTTGAATCCTGCAAAAGTAACAGTTTAGGGCATATGAGGTTTCCATGTTTTGGCAGGAAAGCAGGGTTTACCCTGTGGGAGCCCAGAGTGTGCAGCGTGGCAGAGGAACAGGTGCAGTGTGATGATTGAGCGTTCACACACTGGCCCCAAAAGTCTGGCCAGCTTAATGGAGCAGTAGTGGCACCGGTAGCCAACATGCAGATTTTTGTCCCCATTGTCTTTCCTTGCTGAACACGCTATTCCCGGGTTTCGTTTTATATGTTTTAGTCAACGTTTTTTGATAACTTTTAAGAGATACAAGGTTTCAGGCGGACAGCCGTAACACGTTTAGATCACACTGAGAAAAACAAAATCAGTCACACTGGCTTCCTAGGGCTAGGGCTTCTGGGAATCTCACTGTATTGAGATTGACTTTAAATTAATGATGACAAGTTCTGTCTTGCCTGTGAGAGATACTGCCCCATACCATACCAAGCTGCGGTGGCTGCGTATGGACCTTCCAGACGCAATATGTGTTTTTTTTTGTTTTATATTAGTAAGGACATATTAGTTTTCTTTCCCCCTTATTACTGTGTGAGAGTGCAATCATCCAGTCCATTAAGCAACTCAAAGCTAGGGTAAATACCTTTTTGGAGGCGCTATGCACACGTTTAGCAGTGTTGCTCATTCCACAAATGCCTGATCCTTATACAATAGGCCTATACCCTTCAGACGTGCTCCGCATATTTTACGATCATCCTTTTCCAGCAAGGCACTTGCTTGCGTCTCTCTCGCTGTCATATTCAAAGTAATCACATATTGGACTGTGTCTCTTTCTTCCAACTTTTGCCATTTTCCCAAGTAACGTGCAGTCAGTTTCAGGCATGGTGCAGAATGCAAAAAAGCGAGAAATGAGGAAATTAATCAAATGAATGAAAAAGGTTTATAAATATCCGAAAGGCATATAAATGTTGACTAAGTGTATTTTGTCTATAATTTCAGTTAGTTTTGTGAACACACAATACAGTTTAAGTTTAGTTATCGTTTATTTATTTAAATTTTTGTTTGTTTTTTGTTTCAGTTAACTAAAATGTTTTTTTTTATTCTAGTTTTCCGAGTCATGGTAATGAAGGACCACTCCACACACCCTCCCTCCCTCCCTCTGAGTGGTGACCGAGTCATGGTCAGACACCTTCAACACTTGGACTATTGCAATATGGAACCCTGAAACAGTGAATTTTCTTTTTCCCTTCGGTTCTAAATTTAGAGTAGCCAATAATCTTTTTTTCTTCTTCTTTTTCTTCCCAAGTTAATCGTTATGCCCATTCATTCCTCCCACGGCGTTCCACTGCTGTTGTACGCTATACTTGGCTCAGCGGTCAGTGAGGAACACCCACCGGGAGGACGTATTGTAGAGCCTTCGTCTTAGTCTTCCCACTCAACGTTCCCCGCTGACAGGAGCCGCTCCAGCCCGTAAGGATACGTGCAACGACAAGATTCAATTAATATCACATTCATGCCAATGCACTACCCTCCCTTGAACATAATATGTATAATTGTATATTATAGCCAATTGTGACTCCAATTGAGATTCCCGGCCACATAGGGCCCTATTTTCACCAATGCCTTACCACTTATTCCTGAACTTCTTTGCCTTTTTTATATTTTGAAAATCATTTTTGAATAGGTCAAATAACCGATATAGAAGCTCACAATGTGTCAATGTAGATTGGCTAGTAATGGCTAGTACTGTTTTTCAAATAGTAAAACAAAAAGGGCAAAAAGGTTTAGGGATAAGTGGTAAGGCACGAAAACAGGGCCCATAGTACACTCCACCTTTCACGTCCCCATCCTCCCCACTGGCGGTAACCTTCACCCGGCCTGAAATCCCTCCGGATACACTCCTCGGCTGCACCATCACCTGCTCAGCCCCGCTGCGAAGCACCGATAAAGCCATCAATTAGGCTAACGAACACACCTCCTATCCGTGCAATTAATCAGGCCTGATTAGGCGTATTAGCCCGTTATCGGGACGAACAAAACCGCCACTTCAAGGTGAAGGAGCGCACAGTGTTCCATCTTCCTCCCCGTACCATACCCCTCGGGTTTTCACAACATTCTTCCTACCCATGTTAGACACAAACTACTATTATTATTATATTATTATTATTATTACAATTATTATTACTACTTTCAATTCTCTCCTCTTTTCACCTGGACCGTTATGCTGCGAATCTTAAGTTTAGTTGAAGGTCACTCGAAACAACACAAATATTCATCTTGCAAATGAGTATTGCTGACGTGGAGCAAAGTGCTGTGGAGGTTTTAACTTATTGTGGGTTTGGGAGTGCATGCCAGAGGGTATGAGTGCCAGAGGACACAAGGGAATAAGACTGAATGCTCAATCACATTGGCTCCTGGCTCCCCAACTGGGGAGTATGGACTCACGCTTGCACTGAGAACTGCAGACTCACTTCCAATTGTCCCACTGCAGTATGAAGACTCACCTCTTCAGACACTACCTCACCCCCTGACACTCCTTTCCTTGTATCCCTTCTTGTTTTTTATATTGATGCTAGGGTACAATTTTTATTATTATTTAATTTAGTTTTTTCTTCCAATGGTGCATTTATACAGTATAGCGCCTTTTATCCAAGGTGCTTTACAATGATTGTGCATTGCATTCATCCATTCGCACACGCATTCATACACCGATGGCAGAGGCTACATCTCATCAAATGGTGGTCCGTGGCTCAAATGCCAAATAAATAATGGACCTTGATATGAAGAAGGTTGAAAATCAGGGGATGCCAGCTTCCTTCCACACAGCTGGACATGTACGACGGACATCAGAAGAGCTCGCAACTCGCAAGCTTATATGGAAGTCCATACGATGGACTGTTACAGATGCTAACAGGTGGTAGTTGTGGCTTCCTCGCTACAGAGCAATTAGCAGTACATTGCTAAAACAGCTACAAACCATTTTTATGAATGAGGACGAAGAAAAAGTAGACCAAAAAGGAAAGAAAACAAGTTGGAAAAGGCTAATAAATTAAAGTTAGAGATGGAAAAAAATAAATTACATGGACATGAAATATGAATGAGAATATTTAGTCAATTATAATGGTATCCAGGGTGTCTGGTGTGGGCTGCCAGAGGTTGCTGGGACCTTTCAAGGTCTGCGCTCATTTGCTCAATCCATCCGTCTCCCCACCTGTCTCCCTGCCTGTCTCCCTGCCTGTCTCCCCACCTGTCTCCCTGCCTGTCTCCCTGCCTGTCTCCCCGGCTGTCTGTCTCTTCACAGGGAGCCACTGAGTCTTTACCTTATTCCCCCCCAAGAGGGACATGAAGTCGAAAGACAGGCTTAATTAAAGCTGATTATCACCTTAACGAGCTCTCCAATTCTCTCTCTCTCTTTCAAACCAATAGTGAACTGTAAAGTGTCAGAGACAGCACATACTGGCACACGTACTACACACACGCGAGCACACACACACACACACACACACACACACACACACACACACACACAGACACAGACACAGACACAGACACACACACACACACACACACACACACACACACACACACACACACACACACACACACACACACACACACACACACACACACCAATCAAAGCAAGTCACAAATTCAACAAAGGATCGGCTGCGAGTGTTTATTGTTCCCTTTTATCTTTCAACACAGCAGTTCTTTTTAATCATTCTTTCTCTTTTAATTTGAATCGTTTCAACCTTACCTTCATTTTCATTTACTTGTGATCCCTCCACTCCCCTACCCCCCGGCCAATCACAATGCCTCTTTTGCTGTGTGTTTCCTTAAAGCTGTTTTCAGCGGTGACCTGCTTCGACCCTTCCATCCCGTCTGCTTTGTGCTCTGCTAACCCCAACTGGTTGTCTAGACCAGGGGTTTTCAACAGGTGGTCCGTGGACCACTGGTGGTCCGTGGAGGTATTGCATGTGGTCCCTGACCATGCATTTAGTAATGTAGCAAAGTGAAGATGTTGTATTTTCTTCCACAGAACAGTGCACTAAACGTCTGTGCACTGTTCCGTGCTGGTGCTGGTATGCAAATGCTGGTATAATGGAGTGACCGCTATCATGTTCTGCTCTTTCTTGCCTTTCAAAATAGATAAATACAGTATGCACATTGATGATGTCATGTTAGTACTCACATTTTCTACTTAAGTAAAAGTATCAATACTAGAAATACTCTGTTACAAAAGTATCTGCGTCAAAATGTACTTAACCCATTTAGGCCTGACGTCGAAATAAAAAAAAGTCCTCTGAAAGAATATAATTATGTTAAATTTGCGAAGATGTGTGCCGCATTTTTACAATTTTTGGTGGCGCGCTATGAGCTTGTAGATCTGCTATTTTCAATAGCTAAATCATAACACAATGCCAGCACCAAAAGGGGTTAAAGTACCAAAAGTACTCATTATGCAATGTCGCACATTTAAAAAATGTATACAAATATTTTGAAAATAGCCAATCTACAAGTTTGTAGATCTGCCATTTTCAAATATACAGTATATAGATCTTAACTGGTTAATGTATAGTGAGGTCTACTATAGTAGTAAAATGTATCTACAACGTAATAACTACTCCAAGTACCTCATAATTGTAGGCTACTTAGTTACTTTCCACCACTGATAGTGTTACAGCAAAGGCAATTTAAGGACGCCTCTGCCCAGACACACATGCACATTCTTGAAAACATGCACATGGACACACACCAGAGAGTACTGTTTGTGATGTCCAAGCCAAGTCTCAAGTCGTTGGTCACAACTCAAGTCTCTCAAGGTTGTAATGATGATGATGCTGCTTGCCATCTGCTCTGTTTAGAACACAAGGCTGTACACCAATGTCTAAGGAAGCCATGTGCTGTACTGTATAATCATCACTCTTGTATCTTTTAGCATACAGCGTTCACTCACTTCACACGTGTACATCAGTACGGGTGTGATTTTTCATTAATAGGTGCTGTCCCGTCCAAATAAACAATTAAAGTATAAAGTATACAGAGAGAGAGAGAGAGAGAGAGAGAGAGAGAGAGAAATTGCTGAAAGCAGAGCAGTAAGTGAATCAACAAGCCTAATATGTTGCAACAAGCAACAGGTAAAACAAAATTGACATTTACAGTATTGAATTTGTTAATTGACTATCTAAATTCACAGTGCATGGTGTGATTGAAGCTGCCAGTCCGCAATTGTCCGTGCGTGCGCGATGTGTATGTGTGTGGGCACGTGCATGCGTGTGTGTGTTTCTGTCGTTTAGATTAGGTTTCTTTTCCTTTCCAACAATGCTAATGTTATTTAGATAGCATGTTTAAACAGATGCTTCGCTGTCTTCTTGGTGCAGCTAGTTCCTTTGAGGCATTAAATAAATTGTTATCTCTGCACACTCTACTGATGTGACTATTTACCCTGTTTGTTTGCTAGAGTTCATGCTTAGTCTGCTTGCTCTGATCTCAAACTGGATAAGAGGTTCTGCTAAACACCAAAATTGTATAATTGAAATTGCGTGCGTGAGTGCGTGCCTGTCCATGTGCACACATGCAAATGTACATGGGGGGCATACAGGGGTACAGGCGTACAGCCATATTGCACCAGCCAGGTAATGCATGCATTAGTGTTATACGCATGCCTGCAGACTTGAAAGATGGGATGTGTGTGTGTGTGTGTGTGTGTGTGTGTGTGTGTGTGTGTGTGTGTGTGTGTGTGTGTGTGTGTGTGCGCGCGCGCGCGCGCGCGGCGGGCGAGCGAGCGCTGCATGCACGGCTTGCACGCGCCCGCCAGTGCAATTATGCCATTCCAACAGCAGAAAACCTGACTAGGCAATGTAAAGGATTTCCCCCGTGGCACTTAATGCAGCGCCCGAACACAGTGTTAACAACCCACTCTGTTAGTGCAGCCACGCATCACACACTGAGAGGTTACATATGTACTGCCATCACCCACCCACACACCCGCACGCACGTGGCCATGCACGCGCACTCACAAATACATGCGCGCGCACACACACACACACACACACACACACACACACACACACACACACACACACACACACACACACACACACACACACTCACACACACAATTCAAGCAGTTTATCACGCACGTGCGGGCTGAGCGAGAGGCAGATGAGCCAAGAAGAGGGATGGAGAATTAAACAGAGGAACAGTGTTGATTTTGTCGAAGTATGACAAAAGAAAAAGCGAAAAGAAAAAAAAATAAGCTGTGTTGACTAAGACTAAATAAATATATATTGACAACTTCATCAACAAATAAAAAATAGACTAAAATGCCAGGGAGGGACTAGTGGAGAAGAGATCCAGTAGACCTAAAAGGCAAGGCATTTTATGTTTGGTTGTTGGGTGTTGCACTCAAATCTACAAGCAAAGATTATATGTATGTGGCTGCCGACCCAATCTCAAAGGACCCCCCCAGAAGCAAAGATTTGAGTTAAAAATATATACATATATTAAAATGTTTGCAAAAATAGCAGATCTACAAGCTTGTAGCGCAGCACAGAGTGACACGCTACAAGCTTGTAGTAGTCATAAAATCATGCTTAATCCAGACTACAGTATAAGCAAGATTTACAGTAAGCAAGGACAACACAATGTAGTCAGTCATCTAGGATCATAAGTAAACCAAGAACATATCAGTCTTACAGTAGAATATTCAAAGAAAATAAAAAATCGGTACATTATTAAAACTATAATAATATAGTAATAATGATCTGGAATCTGTCTACATAACATGCTATTTAAATTACAGTTAAGCCTTTGCATATAGGCCTGCAAGGTTGTGGAGGTTAGGGCAAGTGCAGTGCTATGGGCTAAGGTGGATTCTGAAGAGGTGCCTTTCAGATTACGGCAGAAGATTGGGAGTGAGTATGCCATTCTAATTGCAATGGGGAGTTCATTTTATGGTTTGGGAGCCAGAAGGAACGGACACACACACACAGGGGGAGAGAGAGAGAGAGAGAGGAGAGAGGAGAGAGGAGAGAGAGAGAGAGAGAGAGAGAGTATGTAAGCAGAAAGTTAACCGTGACACACCAGCCTCTGGCATTCACTTATAACTCCCTCTCCTTCCTTCATGGTTGAGGAAAGGAGCGAGTTTCTATTCTCACAGTGTGGAGAATGGCCCACAACACAACCAGGGAACAGTCTCTGTTCTCAGTGTGGAGAATGGCCCTGGCCACACAACCAAAAACAATTGGGGGCGGAAGTTGTAGGATTTTGGCGGAAGTACCACTCAAGAAAATGACGTTGATGCTTGCCAAATCTGTTTACATCTCCGTGAATGAAACAAGTGTTGTGATTGGTCGTATCCGGGGGAATTACATCTGACGGATGTTCCGAACCGACACTTCCGCCGATAACATCTCTGCCTTAGGCTGTGACCAGGCTTTTCTCTTGGCAGATGAGTAAGGCTGGGACCGAGGCAACACAACCAGGGACCGTTTATATTCCCACAGTGTGGAGAACAGCCCTGGCAACACAACCAGGGGACAGTTTCTGTCTCTGTCATTAAAATGCGTCGCATTGCGACATTGTGAGCTTGTAGATCGGCTATTTTCAAATAATAATAGGGCTGAAGTGTGTATGTATGTCTTGTAAGAAATAATCAAAATCTACAAAGTAACTAGGCCTAGTAACTAAAGTTTTCAAATAAATGTAGTGGAGTAAAAGTACAATATTTGCCTCTGAGATGTAGTGAAGTCGAAGTAAAAGTAAAAATACCTCAAAATTGTACTATACTTAAGTAAATGTACTGGAGTGAGACCAGATGAAAGCAGCATACTGCACCCTTAATTGGACTTGACATTGTACACATTCATGTTGGATGTAAATTACACGTTCACACCCAGGGGCCGTATAGTGAGGAGGGATTGGAAGCAGGCAATCCTTTACTGCACGCTTAAATTTTTTTTGCAAACGAAAATAAAAGCCTGCATGCACGGGTACCGAGGCTATACCACGACGCGGTCGACTGTCATCATCCACTCTGAATGCACGTACGCCAGCGACATAACGTAATGTAGACGAGTCTGTCTGTGGAAGGACTGTACTAGGAGAACGGACTGCTGGACCAACAGTCTGAGGAGGGGACGCAACCTCGAAGAGGCTGTTTATTTAATGTTTCTGCATTACAGGTGCACCGTACCATTATGTCGGATTTACAGTTGGAAGAAAAAACGGGACGGGTAGGTCGTCCTGTGCGTGTGTGTGTGTGTGTGTGTGTGTGTGTGGGCTCCCCTAGAGTTAGTGTCGAAGTGTCCTTAACACTAGCATGTCTGAACTCAACTCACTTACTACTCTGACGGCTAATGGTCAGGATGACCGTGTTTTTCGTGCAATTCCATTGGCCACTCTCTCCCTGCATCTCTTCTAATGCTCTTCACACCTCTCCCACCCGCAGCGGGGGGTTGACGACTTGCCATTGTCTTCTAAATGTCACATTCCAACTAATTCAAGGCAGCGTTTCAACTCGACAGGACAACTCGAATTTTTCATTTCAGTTTACCAAAATATAATTATAGTGACGGTGTGAGCACTATATTGAATACCCTTGCGCAGCACGAGATAATTAACGCCAACTGCCTGCAAATTATTTGGTCTTTGACTGTGTGATTAACGGATTATATATATAAATCATTTTAGACCCAATAACAAATACAATACTGGGCGTTGGGGTGCTTTAGCTCGGTCAGGAGGTAACAAGGGGTCGGTTGCATCCAACACAGTTTGAGAGCGGATAAAACACTGTCCGACTTTGTATTGAGCCAATAAAATACCACACGTTATTGTAGCAGAGCCAGGCGCATTGCTCAGAGTCAGACGAAATACGACATTAGAGCTATATTGTCATTTTTATATAGAGGGGGAAACATTATAGGCTACACGTGTATGGGTAAAGGGCCGGGCGCATCGATGTAATTAATATATATTTGATAGATTCTGCCAGCTCCAGAGGTCCACAAACTCCACATTTCAGCCGCAGCAGGTTTATAGCAGCACAGTTTATATACCATAGGATAGGTCAAGTCAAAGAAGGACGGACAGAACTGTTATCTTTTGAGTTTTGACTGACAAAGAGCTGGCGATATTTATATGCCAGAATAGGCTGTGGAACAATCCACAGCAGCAGGCTATAATGCCGGTTTTAGCGTGCCCTCCGAAGTTCCGAACCATCAGGATACTTGATTTATTTGTATCATTTCCACCAGACATTGTTATTTCTGCAAACCGCATATAACAAATATAACCTCTAAAACAACATTTAATCTACATGTTGATGCGAGTACATTCGTAATGTAAGTTTGCCTACATGTGGAAGTAGTTGGAATGCAAATGACCCATTAGCTTGAACAATGCCTGTCTCCAGCCGGGAGGGAGATGTGAACTTCACTGCTTGCGGGGGGGAATGTAATGCACAATCTATGTAAAGCGCTTTGAATAAAAGCTCTATATAAATGCACCATTCACCATTTATTTGACAGGCAAGGCCATTACTAAAATTAATCCTATATGAAAATTGCCTAGAGGGTGGGTGGGTTGGGACCAATTTGGTCTCTCAGAGTTACACACCCGTACAGGCCGATTTGGAACCCACTCAAGGACACTTTGAGACCCACTGGTGTAGTAGTGTTTCCAGTGAACCAACGTGCACAATAGCAGCACCCTGACTCTGTTTGACGAGAATGAAACAGAGCCTTCATTAGTATCATTAACACAGACTCTGTTTGACCAGAATGGAATTGGAACAGAGCCTTCATTTATATAATCCGTACAACAGTGTTAGATTTGTCCATGTGTCGATGTTGATGTAACATGCTGTGCTACTTTCAAAACAACAATGGCTGCCCTCGAGGCAACAAGTTTAAAAGTTTCCACAGAAATGATAACAGCTCAAAGTGCAGTTATTTCAGATATAGATAGACTCCGACATATTTCCGACATAGCTCACTCATGTAGAAAGTACCGTAGAAACTAAACGGACCTTGTTGTTCTTAGCGTGGTATCTTTCAAGCACTAGCACGACTACGCCGATTGGCTGGATGAGTCTGTCTGTCAAGGCAACTACTTGTGGCCACTTTTCAAGCTGCCTATGGGACGAAGTCCAGAGTGACACCGGGGAGGGAGCGTATCAGCAGCGACGTAGAGTCTGTGGGGGCCACGGGGCCATGGACCCCATGAAGAATCCTAGGGCCCCTTTCGGCCCCCATGAAGATTTTCGTGGACAATTTACATTACATATTTTCTGGGAATTCCGAACATTTTGGACCTCTCCGCCGGCAATCTGAGAATCCCATCGTCAAATATTCGGGAAAACAGCGCCTCCCCTGTTGTTCCTCAGGCAACAGTCTGTCTTGAGAGACACCGGCCGTCCAAGAGGTGTTAAAAAGTGCTAATCGGGTTTCTTTTGTAGTTGATCTTGAGGCGTGACATAATAACACTGATCAAGAATTCACCAAAGAGACCTAACCACAGACTAGTGAGACTACACACTGACTCGAGAAAAGACCCATATCGTCCAAAATAGGCTGATCAGTCGCTGTCTGTGTATTGGCTAATTCATTGGTAAAAGTATGCTAAAGAACTCATTTTTAGACCATTTGGGAAATAAATAAATAAATCCGCGGCGGCGGCCGCGCTTCGCTCGGCCGCGACAGTCCCCCCCAACGCAATTCTGTAGCCTACCCAAAGGTAAAACGCACCCGCCGCCTATGATCTCTCTCTCTCCCTCCGTATCTCTCTATATCTCCCTCTCTCTCCCTCTCTCTCTCTCTCTCTCATAATAATAATAATATAGTCCTCACCTTGGCTTGGACATTGGCCTATAGAAGCTGCTTTAAAAGTACCAGCGAAAACAACTTATTTTTTTCCGCGCTGCGGCGGGGGGGTGGGGGTGCGGGGAGGCGGGGCTGCGGGGGGGGGGGGGGGGGGGGGGGGCCTTGAGGATTGATCAAACTCTTCGTCTGCGTATCAGTATGGCCAAAGCCATGCAGGCTACAACCTTGGACCCCTGAACCGTGTTCCAGGAAAACTGTCACACCAACAATACTAAATTGCATGTGGGAAAACATTCTGTCTAAAATCTATGGTACATTTTTGCTCTGGTCCACCACTCCAGTGGGAAGAATTGATCAAACTGTTAATTTCGAAGACTTGATCTATAGATCAAAGCTTGGATTCCTGATCCAATCGGATATCACAGTATGATCCCAATCCTGTTTTCATGGTTTATACCTTTATACCTATACCTTTAAATCTGCTCCGCTTGGATAGGGATTAACATGTTTTGAACCCTTGGGGTAAATAAATACCATATACCTCAGTGATTAACTAACCCTGGGGTAAATAAATATCATATACCTCAGTCATTTTGGGGTACCACCCAACAACACCTACACGACTGTTTCCTCAGCACTAGAGAGAGGAGATAAAAAAAATCCTGCCTCGGGCTCCATTTTCAGAAACGTCGGTCAGGGATCTGTGGATCTGTGGATTTAATTGGCTGCAGAGTGAGAGAGAGAGAGAGAGAGAGAGAGAGAGAGAGAGAGAGGGCAGCAGGGGGTACTGCTCTGTGCCCCCCCCCTCCAAATTTACATGAGCATTGTGGGTACAAACAAGTGAGAGAGAGGGGGAGCGGGGGGGGAATCCTTAACAGATTACCATGCCAATTTCACATAGGAGCAAAGGCACTCTGGAAAGGACAGATAAGGAACATTCCTATCAAACTACAGTAGCTGCCAGCCAAAATATGCATCCACCATAGCCGAAAAACACACAAACAACAGTTTATAATGAAACCAAACAGCGGCAACAGAAGTGTCTTCACCGCCCTACAGCGTGTGGATGGAAGTATTTTTTAGGGATAATTACCGTCTATTCACCGAATAGGGAAAACGCAATCACAGAATGAAGCCACCACCGGTGTGGTGCAAGCCGGTGCACGTGCACTTGCGTGAGCACACACACACTCACATACAGACAGACACATGTACACACACAACATGCACGCACACAAACACCCCAACACCTATAATGCAGATCAGTGTAAACAGGGAGAAAACAAGCAAGCACAAGCATTGTGGATGCTATAGCCCATTATCACATTTTAAATTATTGTTTAACACACGATTATAGTCTTAATCATCTGGTCTTCGTAACACCCTGTACGCACGCGCCCTGTTAACGAGAACATCTTGCACAAGGTGTAAGTTTTAACCTGAATGTGTTTATAAAAACGGGCCACAATTAAAGCCCTGCAATGTTGTGCTGTCTATTATGTTATGGTCTCATCCTCATTCTACACCTCCTTCTCCACCCCTGGTTCTCTGTGTGTATGTTTTCCAGTACTCAGTGCAGTGGTGGTTGTGATATGAAAGCATCAGCAGAATGAATGGGAAGGTGTACAAGGCGGTGGTGAGACCAGCTATGTTGTATGGTTTAGAGACAGGAAGCAGAGCTGGAGGTAGCATGCAGAGACTCCAATGTTGAGGTTCTCTCTGGGAGACAGTGACAAGAATGGATAGGATCAAGAACGAGTACATGAGAGGGACAGTGCATGTTAGATGTTTTGGAGATGAGGCCAGACTGAGATGGTTTGGACACCTACAGAGGAGGGATAGTGAGTATCTGTAGAAGGATGTTGAGGTTGGAACTGCCAGGCAGGAGGCCTACAGGAAGACCAAAGAGAAGATTTATAGTGAAAGAAAGAGGACATGAACTTAGTTCAGAGAGTAGTTGTGAGAGAAGAGGATGCAGAGGACAGGGTGAGATGGAGGCAGATGATTCGCTTTGAATTCCGGATTTATACTTGTAATAGAGTTTCTATGTTGCAGTATCGATATTATTCCACCACATCTTTTTTCCCCATCACTGTCGGCATCAGCCCAGTGGCCTCCAAAACATCAGTCCTGTGGCCTCCCAGTGTCATTAAGGCTGAAACATCAGCCCTGTGGCCTTCCAGTGTCATTAAGGCTGAAACATCAGCCCTGTGGCCTTCCAGTGTCATTAAGGCTGAAACATCAGCCCTGTGCCTTCCAGTGTCATTAAGGCTGAAACATCAGCCCTGTGGCCTCCCAGTGCCATTAAGGCTGAAACATCAGTCCTGTGGCCTCCCAGTGTCATTAGGGCTGAAACATCAGCCCTGTGGCTCCCAGTGTCATTTAAGGCTGAAACATCAGCCCTGTGGCCTCCCAGTGCCATTAAGGCTGAAACATCAGCCCTGTGGCCTCCCAGTGTCATTAAGGCTGAAACATCAGCCCTGTGGCCTTCCAGTGTCATTAAGGCTGAAACATCAGCCCTGT
>NC_139705.1:14836903-14854160 GCF_964188405.1 Protomyctophum parallelum | reverse complement strand
TCTCTCTCTCTCTCTCAGTGGGTGCTTTATGGCACACACACACACACACACACACACACACACACACACACACACACACACACACACACACACACACACACACACACACACTTCGATGAGCTCCGGGGGGTATGCAGTACAGTAATGTGGGGGTGTGTGAGTGATATGAAATGATTTTAGCTCGATTTCCACACGATGATGATGCTATCAGTCATTCCTGACCAGAAATCATGAAATCATAAACTGCTTGAATGTGTGTGTTTGTGTGTGTGTGTGTGTGTGTGTGTGTGTGTGTGTGTGTGTGTGTTTTATTATGGCTATTATATTAGCCATCACAGATCTGTGTTAAAACTGTATGCATTGTTGAGTGGAGACCCTCAGGGCATCATACTAGTAACTAGTGTCTTTGCGGTTTTCACCAAACATTAAATATCTTGGCTGAAAATACTGTAGCCGATCTACAAGCGGATCTATGAGCCTACAAGCCAATTCACAAGCTGATTGCGACACATTGTAAGCTTGCCGATCTGCTTTTTTCATGCCACGCAGCCCGCTCCCCTCATGAGCAGTCGTGTCGTTGATCCAGGCGAGAACGCCTGCGTCACTCGATGCACGTCTGAAATGGGAACCTTTTTGGTGTTCTGAGCCTTCTGGACGGGAACCCCTCTTGGTGTTCTCTACTGTATGTACAGTTTTCAAAAATTACAAAAAAATGATTCTGCTATTTAAATATATGAAAATTTTAATCGAACTGGCCTCAGTCCAAATTGGGTTAAGGATGCTGGGGGTTAAGTTAGTTATGTGGAATTATGTATTATTATTCTGGGTGGTGTGCAGATGTACAATAGATGATATCATTTTGTTTTACATGTAATCACTGCGTGTTATAAGTCTGGCTCTGTCTTGTATTCATCATGTCATACAATGCGTTTGCAACCTTGTCCATTTGAAGGTTTCGGCCTTTCGGCTGCTGAATAAACAGGGTCACTCCAGTTCATTTTCCAACATGCTACAGTGACTGTTCCAGCCTCCATGAATGTCACTGTCTTGCTATAATTTAAGAGGCCTTCACTGTGGACTGTAGAGAGAAACAAGTGCAACGTCATGTGAAATTATTCAAATTAAACATTTGAGAACCACTAGTCCTCCTCGTAATATCCCACAGTGTCCTAGTAAATACGTGGCATACATATCCTGAAGAAAACCTGGAGACTTGACATTCAGTAATTGGGGTCTTATGATCAAAATAAGAACATATTAATGTATATTTCTCATGTTATTTTAACAGGCTTAAAAACACAGGAAAATATACAATGAGAGAGCCACCTATTATATAGAACAGAAAGCCACCTTGGAAATGAGGGACTGTCCCATGCAAAGGGGGACATCTGGTCACTGGTGCATCTGATACTGTACATTTGACAAGAACCATCACTCATTACCATCTGTGGCGATAATGAGTGTGTGAGTGTGAGCACATGCACCTACCTGTAATCTGGCGATAATGAGTGTGTGAGCACATGCACCTACAGGTACCTGTAATCTGGTGATAATGAGTGTGTGAGCACATGCACCTACCTGCAGGTCTGGGTCCTCCTCGTGCTGCAGGTGGGCCTCTTCTGCTGCTTCCACCAGCCTCTGTGGAGAGGAGAGAACACTTTATATTAAGGTCACCTTTAGAATGAATTATAATGTGCTCATAAGGCATTATAACACTCGTTATAAATGTTTGTAATCATGTATAACAATTTATACATGATACACTGAATACATGATACAAGAATAAGCTCAAAATATGTTTTCAAATGTATTTTTGTGAACAGAAATGACAAACAGATTTCGGCAGGTGTAGTTCCTGACTGAGTAAATGTTACTTTCCACCATTGTTTACTACACACACTAAGAATATACAACCTACAGTACACACGCACGCACACTCGGACACACAGAGAGAGGACAGATGTTTAGCCTTCTCCTGAAAATAATCTATTTTCCTAAATGGCTCAACAGTAGAAGGCAACGAGTGCCTCGGGTTCTCTGGACACTCCTGGAGCTAACTCCATCATCGGCAGCGCGCACGCACGCACATGCGTGGTGCTCTCACTGGGTTAGCGTCTGCTGTGTATGCTTCAGGGTGTTACGCTATCACGCACGCACTTACACACACAGTTACACTTTCAGTTTCCAGCTGTGATGTGATGTGCATGGCTGACTATCATTGGCGGGAGACGCAGGCTCTGATGTCTTCTATGAGTTTTGGTAATGCACTCTGCGTTCGTCGCATTTCCATTCAAATGGCTTCACACCACAAACTACTGCAATCAGCTTGCAGCTTATTTCAGCCGACCCGGGGTGTGTGTGTGTGTGTGTGTGTGTGTGTGTGTGTGTGTGTGCTTGTATCCCTATACTTGTGAGGACCAAATGTCCCCACAAGCAGTGGTGGAAAGTAACTAAATAGTACATACCAACACATTTGTACCTACTCAAGTCAATTTTGAATTCCGGACTTTTACTTGAGTATTTCTACATTGCAGTATTGATACTTTTACTTACTTTTTCCACCACTGCACACAAGTATAGTAGAATAGACGTTGTGAGGAGCATTTTTCTAGTCATCACAAGGCAAGTGGTAGTTTAATGGTGGAAAAATTATTTTCAGAGATACATTTACGATTACAAAAAGATTGAGGTTGCAGTTGAGATTAGACATTTAGAGGATATAGGTTTAGGGGTTAGAGTTAGAATTATGCGTAGTTTTGCGCTGGTAGCTGATCAAGCTACACGCTTCACAGTCGTGGCATGTGACAAGGTGTGTGTGCGTGCGTGCGTGGGTCAATGCTTTGTTAGGCTGTAGCCACTGCTATAATCTAGTGCCTAGTCTCCTCACCATGGCAACGCACCTGGCCAGTGGATCTCTCTCCATATCACTGTGTGTCACTGTGAGATTTACAACCAGCCAGCACAGTGCTGTTCACATCACCAGCACAGTGCTGTTCACATCATAGTGTGTCACTGTGAGATTTAACAACCAGCCAGCACAGTGCTGTTCACATCATAGTGTGTCACTGTGAGATTTAACAACCAGCCAGCACAGTGCTGTTCACATCATAGTGTGTCACTGTGAGATTTAACAACCAGCCAGCACAGTGCTGTTCACATCATAGTGTGTCACTGTGAGATTTACAACCAGCCAGCACAGTGCTGGGTGGTGCTGCATACGGATCAGACGTGCACATGCGCGCATATTACTCCTTTTTCTGTTCAAAATGAGCCAAAATCCAGTGTTTGGAAGGTTATTATTCCCTCTTCTTACATCCGCGGAGGAAATCAACTCACCGCCCGTCTACCGCAACCTAATGGTCTAATATGAATACAATATTAGGGGGGGGCTACACTTCCTGGTTGCCCTGGGATCTCTTCTTCTACTGTGGTATTTTGCGCATTTGATTGGCACTGGCCTCACGATCCCACCTAGTGAATTGGTAGGGATTGGGTTAAACAAGGAAGTGATGACACAAAGAAATGAGCATAAGACAAAACAAAACTGGAATAATCAAAAATTTTGAATGCTAAATAGGGTACCGGTACTCTCTGCTTACTGGCTCAAATTGCCAACACCACCTGAACATGTATATTCTGTTTATTAAAGAGAATGGGAGACAGGGAGAGAATAATGTTTACACACACACACACACACACACACACGTATTAGTGAGCAACAGTGTTGGAAATGTGGATGGGGAGCAGAGATAAGGCATGGCGGGGTGGGGGGAGAAAGCAATGAGAATAACATTCTCTAAAGGTCTGAGCGTTTATCCGCCTCCCGGCCACACTATGGGGAAATGTCAGGCCGTGTCTGTGAAGGCGCAGTTCAATACATACAGCGTACATGTTTTGTTGGTGAGTGCATGTGATATGTGCACATGTGTACACGCATGTGGATGTTTCCTAGGATGACACGTGTTATGGTATTAGCCCTTTAACCTAAACACTGGAAAGTGTTTCTATAGTCAGAGTGAGTGTGTGTGTGTGTGTGTGTGTGTGTGTGTGTGTGTGTGTGTGTGTGTGTGTGTGTGTGTGTGTGTGTGTGTGTGTGTGTGTGCTGTGCGTGCATGTGTGAACATGTGCCTCGAGGCTGAGTCAAGGTGCCAGACCATGGCAACAGGCAAATAAGAACGGATGCCAACAACGCACCCAAAAAACACACCATAACTCACACATTCACGAGGCATGCTGTCGAGCAAGACAATCGCTCAATTAAACACAGACACAAGTATGTGACATATTGTACTCCAATCGAAAAAACACACACTGCCCTCACTATATGTCTTGCAAGTTGTCTCTGTCTGTTTTGAGATTATACTGTACATCTACTATTTGTGATACTTTTATGTGACACTGTACAAGCATACAAAAGAAAAAGTTAAAATATGGAGATACTGTAAGAGGTTTCTGCCCATCAGCGACAAATAATCAGTGGCGTAAATATTGACGGTGCAACCGGGACCCAGACGCCGTGGGGGCCCATGAAGGATGAAAAAAAAAACAAAAAAACAGGCGATCCAATTTTCTCTGTGTGCGTCATTGAACTTGCATGTGTGCCCATGTGGTTCTGTTCAGAGCTAAAGCGGCCCCTCCTCCCCGCCCGCTCTGGCAGGTTCTTTTTGAGATTTTCTGAGCTCAATTACACCCAAAAAAACTGAACTTTTAACATTCAGTAGATGTTCTGTGATCTGGGGTTTTCTGGCTCAAACAAGTACTCTGATTGGACTGTGAGGTAAGAGTCCACAAAAGGCTCAAAAGGCTTCAGAACACACAGAGAAAACCCCAGGCTACAGAGAATCCACTCAATGTTCAAAGTTCAGGTTGTGTGGGTATAATTGAGGTCATAAAACCTAAAAGAAAAACGAAAAATAAAAATAAATGAAAATTAATGTGATGAAACCTTTAAGTGTGATTTAGCTCCAATAGTATTTGGACAACTCAAACGGCAAATGTAGCCGATCTTCATAGAAAACACGCTCCTCTATCCTCCGATACATGTAGGCCATTTGCGTGCCTGATTCATATGGACAGTTTTAGGCCATCTATAAGAGGGTCTGTCTGTGTGTCTGCCAGTGCTTGTGTGTCCAGAGCTAATCTCAGAGCTAATCCAGCATTAAGTCTTGGGCACACTGCCAGCAGGCAAAGAAGTGCTTTTTGTTTCACATGTGCTTTATACTTTTATTTAATAGTTGAAGCCCATTTGCCATCGCTGTCCCTGAAAACACCAAAATTCACCCCAAATGAACCAGAAGTAACAATGTAACCGTGACATAGCACCTATTTATTTTTGAGTGGTGCAGCCACTCCAATGCCCAGCCAATGTGTGTCCCTGGCTGGCTGGATGGGTCGGTCCGAGCATGGAAATAGTGTTTTTTCACCACCAATTGTCAATGTTGTGCACACACGCACACACACACATGCACGCACACACGCACGCACCACTGTTGACAGCACCAAGTGCTGCACGCGTCAAGTTAACAAGATGTTGCTTTAGTAGCTGTAGAGTGAGGTTTGTTAGGTTCCTAGGCTTGATGAGAAGCTCACAATTATGCCCCGGGCTGTCAACATCACAACACATCCCTGATGACAGGTTATGGCTCATCAATGTCTTTCTCCAATAGTCTAGACTAGAGCAATGGTTTTGATGTTGGTACCATAGGAGAGACAACAGGCTAATTGTGATGATCAAAATAACAATGCTTCTACTGAATATCCTCGAATTGCGTAGATTTCTTGTAAATGAAGTAATGCAATGATGATTGCGATGTCCATGTCACATGTTTTTTAATTTGAATCGTGAAAGGTAAAGCGGTTTGAGTACGAGGTTTTCCACCCGACATGGGCGATATCCCAGCGTTTTCATGTCATATTTCCCATTACCTCTGCTTGACATTTGCACTGATCTGCCTCTCCTCCCTTCCTGCTATCAGCAGTTTGCCAGCCGTTGTGTTCAGCATGTTTACACTTCCCAAAAGTTCACACGAACCATCCTCTGGTTTTGGCTGTCAAGCTGATTGGCTTGTTGTTTTCACTGAGCTGCTGCCACTCGTTTCCCAATAGCACAAAACCCTGACCTTAATAAGATGCCCATCAATTAATTATGAATGTAGAGCTTAAAAAGTAAAAAAAAAGAAAAAAAGAAAAAAAAAAGTGCATGGCATCACATGCAACCGCACTATGCAGTAGTGTAAAGTAACTTAGTACATTTACACAAGTACTGCACTTACTGTAGTAAGTACAATTTCAAGTTACGGTACTTTATACTTCTACTACATCTCAGAGGCAAATACTGTACTTTTTTACTCCACTGCAATTATTTAGTTTAGTTCATTATTTAACACCTTTATTTGGTAGCTACAGTAGTAGCTACCAAATAATACTTAAACTTATTATACTTTTATAATTAAATATTATACAACTACAAGCTCACAATACATTTCAGAATTAATACTTTCACATAAGTACTTTACCCCAGCAGGGGACCTACGCTAGTGCGTGCTGCGAGAGGCGAGAGGGGGAGGAGGGGGGTGAGGGGGCCAGGACAAGGGGAGGTTACATATATTATTGACTGCCAACGGAAGTCAGGGACTTTTCTGACGCAGTTGCTTTAAGGCTTGACTTGGCACATTTCTCTTTCCTGAGGGGAGGGTGGGGCAAATGACCTGGTTTTGGAACGCTATCCCAAGGTAAAAACTACAAAACAAGAACACGGCGGTCGACCGCAAAATCGGCAAGTAGAGTGCAAAAGTTTGGTATGCAGAGGTGTGCTGTTTTACCGTGTGTGAGAGAGAGAGAGAGACATTGACATAATTTTGTCAGTGTCTTTGTGTGAGTTTAAAGCCAGCTTCGTGAGCTATGTCTACAGCAGCCTCTCGATCTCGCCCTTTACCGTTGAATATGATGTAGTGAAGCTGAAATGATACAAATTTATCTTTGATGGCATACAGCAATTTTTCAATCCGGAAAAAAAACATTCTAACCACAACCGCAGGTTCTTTAGTTATGGGCCATTAAATGAAGCTTGTTTTGACCAAAAACGCAATCTGGGAAAAAAGAATCTGATAACGTGGAGGCGGACGGCAGGCACAACCTTTTTTTTGTGTCGGGCTGACTAGCAACATAGAAAAATGTTGGCGAAGAGCGCAATCTAACATAATCAATGAAAACACGGTTCTGACATCAATGACGGTTGGATTTGGGATGGCTCACAGGGGCGTCAATGACAGTGAATGTATAAGGGTTATGGGGACTTTCTTATAAAATTGAATACACTAACTGCGGGTGAATGACTCTGCTTTACTTGTTGTGAGTGACTGGGCACAGAACCCACTGGGTCCTTGGCACTTCCTCGTGTTCCAGGTGGGAATGCTGGCTAAGCCTTGGCCCACCCCGGGAGGCCAGGGCCGGTCTCGGGGGTCCAGGTCCTGCCAGCCAGGGGCTGAGCTGCATGGCTTGGAGCAGATCAGGCCATCAATAGCACCGGGGACAAGCAATTAATATTGTCAAACAAGCCAAGAGGTGGAGAGTTGCAGCATCAACAGAATGGAAAAGTGCTCAGTGACTCTCTGTGCCCCCTCGTGTCTCACATGTTTAGATTGGAAACAAGCCAGGTAGACAAGGAAAGGTGTGTGTGTGTGTGTGTGTGTGTGTGTGTGTGTGTGTGTGTGTGTGTGTGTGTGTGTGTGTGTGTGTGTGTGTGTGTGTGTGCGAGAGATAGATACTTTATTGAAACAACGTATTCTATACAGAATCACAAATGCATACACAAACTGTGAAATTCTAATTCAGTATACTTAGATCAGCTGCCAACAGCACCATCAGCATCTGTTCTGGATCAATTGACCCCTGACAATGCATCTGAGACCAGCTGGCCAGCACAGTCACCCCATGACAGAAGACTCTGCAGCAAATGCCTCATTCTTTCCATGTGCTTTGGACCAGAAATGAAAACTTAAAGGGTTAGTTCAGATTTTTTGAACTTAAGTTGTATGAAATGCTTGCCATTAATATAGTGGTTGCAACTGTATTAATTGTTGCCCGAGTCCCGTGGTGGGAGTTGTGCTCTGGTTTTGGTCAATATTAAGTAGTTCCGGTCATTTTGTGGGGGGCACTGGGGCCACGCAGTAAAAGTAAATTAATCCACAAAACGAACGTAATTTGTATTGTTGACCTATTTCTAAAACATTAGTGCGACTTTCGTTCAACAATTTTTTGGGCGTAGTGATATGGACACAAAAAACATAGTTCCGTGTGATAGAGGGGTAAAAAAATAACGAAAGTTGCACTAATATTTTAGAAATAGGTCAACAATACAAATAACGTTAGTTTTGTGGATTCATTTACCTTTACTGCGTGGCCCCCAGTGCCCCCCACAAAATGACCGGAACTACTTGATATTTCACCAAAACCAGAGCAGAACTCCCACCACAGAACTCTGGCAATCAATTAATACAGTTGCAACCACTATATTAATGGCAAGTATTTCATACAGCTTAAGTTAAAAAAATCTGAACTATCCCTTTAAAGGAAAAACCTTCACCCAATCATTGAACAGTGTAGTGGCAGTTCAGAGAGACAGCACATTGTGGCAAGGGGAATGATACCCGGCAAATGATTTGACCGGGGACTCGCTAGCAGTGCTGCACCATTCTTGCTCAAATATTAATCTTCTTACACCATTATTTTTTTTTCCATGAAAATATTGATTGACTTTAGTCTGTAGTTGCTCAACATTACTAAATTCTAAATGTGGCACCTGGAGCCAACTACTGTGGCAACATCAAAGTACTTTACTCTACTCTACTCTCGTGTAGCAAAAACAAGAGTAACTAAAATAAATTGGACAACAAATAGGCAGCACTAGGCTGCACGATTCTTGCTCAAATTTAGAAATGAGAATCTAGATTGCAATCTTTCTTAGATTAACTTTGCAGCACTACTCGCTAGTCAAAGCATTGTGCCGCACTGCCGCAAGTGGCATGCTAAATCAATGAAGTGCCTTCATCCAAATCCCTTTTGCGTTACGTTACGTTAACCCTACATGCAGGCACACATTTGCACGTAGACCACAGAGGAAACTCATTGGGAGCACTTAAACTTGGACAATAAAAAAGGAAGGGAGCCAGGGATCCAACCGAGAACCATTTTATTTCCCAAGCGGCCACTCTACCTCATGAGCCACTACACCCTAACCCCACAGCTATTGGGTCGTCCAGCCACCCTTTTATTAATAGGTGGCTTGTACATGGAGTGCCAGCAGCCTTACTGGGAAATCTGGACCAAAAACATCAGTCCATGTCGAATCCTCATCCTCCCAGAGAGCACTTGAGTGGAACACCTTAACACCGGCGTTAACTTAGTGAAAGATGGAACAGCATCCACCTGCTCCTGCCATTCTCATCTGGTGGCAGAGAGACCTTTCCAGAAGGAAAGCTGTACTCCCGTTCATTATCCCCTCCGGTCAGAAAGTGTCGAGTTCTCTAAGAGCAAACTCTCGGGTTCTGAAATCCCTCTACTCTGCTACTACATAAAGCATTCTGACCAGGGCAACCACCGTTTGGTATGGGAATATCTCCTCTCTGGAACACCATATCAGGTGTGGTCAGATGAGACTTCACTTCCCCTCCCTGCAGGGATGGTACTTTAGCAGGTGCTTGAGCAGAGCTAGAAGGATTATGAAGGACCCCCATCATCCCAGCAATGCACTGTGTGCTGGTGCTGCAGTCATGCATGTAAATGCCACCACTGTGTCTCAGAAAGCGTTTAGTCCCTCAAACTATCAAGAGCTCTGAGCAGGATTACAACTTTAACCTGTCTTTAAAACTCATTGCCTGCCAATAACGGCTCACACCACCAATGACGCGACATGTTTGAGTGGCTGGAGGGGAAAGGAACTCGTCGGAATAACGTGTTCCTTCCACGCGCTACGTCCGCCGGGGAAACTCTCCCCTGTCAGGTGAAAAGAAGCAGCTTGGACTCCTCATGCATAGAAAGACCATGAGGTCAGTCCGCTGCCCCCCCAGGTTGGCAGAGGAAGTGTAGTGCCCAGGATTACATTAGATAAATGACACTGGGTGAAAAAATGGGTTACAAAATTGTGGGATAAAACATTTTAAATAAAAAAAAGAATAATCGCTACGAAAATAACACAAAGTTCCATCCCTACTGATTTCCATTCATTTCACAAGACTAAAAAGGTGAGTTATACTGTACTTCATGCGCGCACCAAAGATAGCAGATCCACAAGTTCACAACACGCTGCACTGCCACTCAAGAAATGTCTTGTGTGCACGTGGACATATTGGTCTAAGTCAGTGTCACCACAAAATACCATGGAAATCCAACAGGTACCTTTCAAGATATCTTTTTTTTTAATCAAGTGCTGGACGGACAGACGGAAGGACCAACTATAACTGACCACCCTTAGAGAGGCCTGCATGTCAAAAGAGCCTTGGCCGCACATAGAGACAGCTAGCCAGATGAGACTGTTCGCTCTGACACCTACTGACTGGCCTAGTCATTAACAACCCATCACCCTCCGCACGCACGCACACACGCACACACACGCACACACGCACGCACGCACGCACGCACGCACACACGCACACACGCACACACGCACACACGCACACACGCACACACGCACACACACACACACACACACACACACAGAAGTGACACCCAGTGGAAAAGAGGGGAGCGAGGCTGTGAGTCGGGGGGGGGGGGGGGAGCAGGGCAGGCAGAGATAGTTAGACAGGATTACATTCCCGGGGCTGTAAAGTAACTAAGTACTCAGGAGCAATGCTGACGTGCAGCATGGTTCACAGTTCAAATATGATTATTTTGGGTGGTTGTGGCCTGAAAAGGTTGAGAAGTTGAATCAATGCAGTAAACAACATTATATTTTCTGTATAAAATAAAGTTTATTAATATAATAATGATTGGTCCCATTCCCTCTAAAGGAAGTAAGGAACTTATCTTATCTTACAGAACCTTACAGTCTTTTATCCTGATTTAATAATCCATACACTATGAATTATGCATATATTTGTTCCTGCAGGTTATCTACAGAGAACATACATATACATAAAACACAGGACGCACTGCGGCCAAAATAACAGGCAACCCACTTCCTGGTCGGGACCAAGGTTATCATTTTTTGAATTATTCATTAGTTGTTGTCTCTTTTTTTTGTTCATTGTTTTTTACCTTTTGTTTTCAATTCCAGTTTAGTTTGATTAGGTTTCAAAGTCAGTTTGCTAGTTCAGTTTGTTAGTTTTACTTTATTGTAATAAAGGGTACATGTCAGGGGTGAGATTCAACCTTTCATCACCAATAAAAGTATGTTTTGGCTATGCAATATTGACATTTTCTCTATGATTTTAGATACTTTTAATTATATACCGCTCCAGTTTGTTATCATTCGTTTTTGTAAAGCCTAGTTTGTTTTCTTTTATTTCACTTAACCACATTTATTTTTCAGGGGCGCTAGCCCCTCCTATGTCCAGCTTTGAGTGTTTGTGAAAACACAAACATTGTGTAAACACAAACATTGAGGACGAAGGTGAGGACGCAAATTGTGATTGGCTAGAATGAGATGATGTATGACGATAAGAGCGCACCTCACTACACACGCGGGTGTGATTTTTTTCTCCCAATTCTAGTTTTTGTTATTTCGTGGTTGAGACCCAGAGTAGTGTTGGTTTACGGAGGAGCACCTGTTTTGTGTCACTAAGCGTCCCTGCATAATTATGTTTATGCCTGCTGCGTGGCCTAGCTGCGTCAGGCCACGTTTTCAGTGCATGTTCGTTTGAAAACCAGTTTTTAGTTGTAAATGTCTGGCTGCTATGGCCAGATGGGGCTACAAAACCCATCCAATCATCTGTGAATGTGGAGAAGAGGACTATGCAGCACTACCTTGTGTGCCCTATACCCAACCAGTGCTGCCTAAATCTTACAGAGTTCAATAATAATGCGTGTAATGAAATGGGAAACTGTCATATACAGATGTGTTGTTTAAGAACTGCCTAATTCAGTAGATTGTCAGTGCAATTATATTCAGGACGAGTGACACTACGTTTTCAGTAGCAAAGCAGTACAATTAGCAAGGCTAATCAGTGATTAAAACCTGCAGGCAAAACATGCATTTTCAGAAAACCTTCAGGAATAGATCAGGGAAGTGTGGAGATATTTAGAATGGCACATCTGTAACAACATGCTTCAAAGACACGAAAAGAAGAATTAGCTGTAAAATTATATTCATGCTTTGGAGACATGCAGAGCACAATAAACTACCAGGACTTTTGACGAGAATAGCTTCAAAAAGACACGATTCTGAGTGGGAGTCATGGGTCTTTAGCCCATTTTGGGCAGGAACCCATTTTGGTGTTAACATTATGCTATGCTTTAGCTATTGAAAAATAGCAGATCTACAAGCTCATTTTTAGAATCTGATCTCAGGTCAGAATGGGTTAGAGCCAGCAGCACAGCACACGTACACTCTAGCCAGCTCTATGGGACATGTTGGTAATCGTGTAGTATAGGCCAGGCCTGCAGGAACACAATGCTGCGGCTGTCACACACAGGTATGTAAATGACAATAACAGAAAAGTCACACTGGCTGAGAACAAAACTGCATTACGGTGGGAAGCGGCCACAGCAGGGAGGCGTTCTAGTCGGCTTTGAAGTGCATTTGTTCCATTCAGAGAAGGACTTCAAAGCGTGTGCATTACAATAACTCTGTGGCTTTCAACTCTGATAGCAACATGAGTTTCTTACTTAAAACATTAGGACCGTGAAAGCATCTGTGTCATATTTTTGATTTGAACCACTTTCTTTAACCATTAATTCATACCTTGGCTATTATAAATAAAAAGATATACAAGCTCTATTAAATAAGCTATAAACGTGATACTTCATGCCATCTTGTAGATCTGCAAATTTTGAATAGCCAAGCTAGTTTTAACTCAAATCATTGCTTCTGGAGCAGCCAAATACATTAATTTTGGGGGTCCTTGAGATGAAAAGGTTTGAGATCTACCGACATAGAAACAATATTTTTTTCAGAAAAATCAAAAAATCTGTGCAGACCAAGGACCAGATGGGAGGATTATATCTCCTTGGATCACCTTGGGATCCCCCAGGATGAAGTTTATACCCAACTATGGATAAGCAGTTGAATATGGTTGAATGGATGGATGGATGAATCGGCCTCAGGTCTTAATGTGTTAACTACATGATGTCCTCGTGTGTCCTCCACACAGAGGGGAGGAGTGGCTGGTGAAAACGTGTGACAGACAGTTTCGGGGCCCTATTATCTGGCACTCGACTCAGTGCAGGGCCTTATCGCACCACGCCTGATGCACTAGGCTCATCTCAGCGTGACGCGACGACGCCTTCTAAAACAGGAGAAGACTTTGCACGGACGTCGTGGAGCATACAGACTGCGCTTAATGGATTAATCAAATGTAATCAGTGTTTTACCGTGCAGATTATATTAACCACATGAATAATAATAATAATATCTGGGATTTATCTAGCACTTTTCTAAGTAATCAAGGGTGGCTTGTGTGTGTGTGTGTGTGTGTGTGTGTGTGTGTGTGTGTGGGGGGGGGGGTTATGGAGTAGTCATGGTGTAACCAGCCTGAGCTTGTATATCTGCTATTTTTGAGAACCACTGTTGTAAATCCTAAGAGTTTTCTGAAACATGTATGTTGCGATATACTGTAGCTAAAAACTAAAATGGCACAGATGCTTTCCCAGTTTCAACAGCTGTCCGATAATCTGATCAGACATCGGATGAATTTGTACAGTGTAAGCGTCTCCCTAGGGAGGTCCTCGTTGCACGTCCCACTGGAAGGAGACCTCCGGGAAGAACAAGGATTGATGGGAGGATTATATCTCCAAACTGGCCTTGGATCGCCTCGGCATCCCCTAGGATGAATTACTAATGTTGCTCTGGAGAGAGAAGTCTTGAGCTCTCTGCTGGAGCTGTTGCCCCCGCCACCCGACTCCGGATAAGCGGTTGAAGATGGATGGATGTATGCCTAAACTATTTACTGTTAACATTGTCTAACCTATAAAAAAAAACAGCAAACACACTGATTGAAAGACAGGTATGTAGCTTATCGGATAATTATATTTTCTGATAGAAAACAAAACACATCCAGTTGGATTCAGCACCATGGACAGAGCCAGCAGTGACTGAACTCCAATAACTCCAGTGGGTGTTTGTTGGAGCAACGGGTCCTTCAGAGCAACGGCTGTTTGTTTTTCAGCATAAGGGGCCACTGGACAAATGGGTTTTGGGTCATATGGGCCATTCTTTGAACTATCAGGGTTTCTGAATAATGGCCCTTTGGACCAATGAGCTCAAGTGCAACAGCAACAGCAGCAGTGCGGGGTCAGGAGAGATCAGCTGACAAGAGAGGGGAGCCGCTCCATCTGTAGCCTGGTAAGAAGTGGTGGGGAAAGTACTCACAGTTCTTACCGAGACTTCTTCGAGACTTGAGAGTAAAAACACACGGTGAAAAGTATACGATTCAGTAGTCCACTCTCAGATTTAGTAGCACAAAGAAAATGACGGCTGTGTGGGGTGAGTTTAGTGAATGATGGGGACGTTGCAGGACAACAGCAGTAGCTGCGCAGTGCGCATTGATACGACATCAAACTGGTGTTTTCTTTCCCCAACCCGTACCACAGACCAATCAGAAGCCACGGGTCCATTTCATGTCCCGACTACCTTGGAGATAAGAGCATTTCCAGACTGAGTAGCGAGTGACAATTCAGAATCACGGAACGCAGCGATTCAAGCTGGAACCCAGGCTAGGTGACACCATGACGGAACATACCACCTGGCATGGGGGTGACACAATGACGGGACATACCACTGGCATGGGGGTGACACCATGACGGGACATACCACCTGGTATGGGGGTGACACCATGACGGGACATACCACCTGGCATGGGGGTGACACCATGACGGAACATACCACCTGGCATGGGGGTGACACCATGACGGGACATACCACTGGCATGGGGGTGACACCATGACGGGACATACCACCTGGCATGGGGGTGACACCATGACGGGACATACCACCTGGCATGGGGGTGACACCATGACGGGACATACCACCTGGCATGGGGGTGACACCATGACGGGACATACCACCTGGCATGGGGGTGACACCATGACGGGACATACCACCGGAGAGTCCAGGAGCAGCTGGGGGCGCGCAGATGGAGGTGGGACGCAAGCGATAAAAAAGGTCATAGGGTTTGTTTCAAGGAACGAGGCACTTCACTGCTTCAACCATCCTCCCCCAGACTGTTCGCAATGCATCCACGGGGCCACATAGAAGCATCTGAGTGTGTTACGAGATGAACAACAGAACACTGAAACTAGACCCGCTGGGGGGTCCGAGGAATGGGTGGTCCTCCTGTAAGGGAAATCTGATGTCTCCCCGGGACCCAAACTAGTGAAAATAGAAGATCTGTGCCTCCCTCCCTCCCTCCCTCTCTCTCCCGCCCTCTCTCCTGCCTTCTCTCCCTCCCTCCCGCTCTCACACGCACACACGCACGCACGACCTCCATTACAACTCCATGTTTACTCTCAAGCATTGTTTGATTGGCCTACTCTTTATCTATAATAAGCAAATCGCAATTAAAATGGGCCGAAGCAAATACAAAACATAACAACACTGACTCCAAGTTGTTTTTCTTCTGTCAGACATGGAGCCTGTGCTGCTGTCCACACTAATGTGGAATGATAAATGTGCACTATATTATATATTTTATAAAGTTAACACAATAACACGTTAACGCAAATCCCTTGTAACGACACTAATTGTTTTGATATACTCGACTGACGTCAAAGCCACAACAAGTCAACAAACCTGTGAGCCCCCGTAATTCAGCTTCAAAACAGGACAAACGTAATCTAAAAGTTGACTACGTCTAGTTTAAAATACCACTTGTCGGCTAAGCTGCATCACACACTCATACACAGCCGATGCAGAGAGCCCTACGCTGCCGGCTCGCTTCAGGCAAGCCACGCTGGAATGGGCTGTATAGTTTGTGGAGGAGACAGCTGGATAACTCTACAAGCAACAACCATTCATCAGCAGTCGCCAAAATAATGGATTAACATTATGGAGGATCTTTGCATCGCAAAACTTGGACTTGCGGGAGAGAGATTGGGGGAGGAAAGGGGTCTGGGAGAGTGTGTCCGTGCGTGTGTGTGTGTGTGTGTGTGTGTGTGTGTGTGTGTGTGTGTGTGTGTGTGTGTGTGTGTAGTTTGTGTGTGTAGATTTCAGCATTTTTGTCTCCCATGCAACCTTTTGTTACTTGAAGATTCTGGACAGTATTTATCATTGTTCCAATAATAATCATACTATAATTCTAACAATGTCTGAGTGTGTGTCTGTGTGTCTGTCAAAACACTGCCGTAACTCCTTACTGCCTGCACCAATCACTCCTACTTTTCACAGGCATTGACCATATGCATGTGGAGGGCGTAACGAAGCCCTTTTTTCGATTTGACACATTAATGATTATTAATTAATTGATTAGTCAATTACAAACGCACCCGGGCGCAGTACCCCCCACGGCCACAAGGGGGGGGGGGGCAAATATCGGGTAAGGGCTAGACAAAGTGCCCTCTGGTCACAGGTCTCCACCAGGAGGATAGGAGTGTGTGTCAAAATGTTTGGGAGTAATATATTTTTTAGTTTTAGTTTTTTGCAACAATTTTCTTAATTTTGTTGAGGAAATGCAGATCCAGATCACTCATAGCATCTCTGAGGATAGAATTCTGGATGAGCAGGACAAAACAGGCCACTCCTGAAAACTTTGGAAGGCAATCTTATCCAATCAGTGTAGAATCTGAGAAATCCACCAGACTCGTCTTGATCACATGACTACAGAGATCATGTGTACCGATTTGCATGAGATTTGGATGAAATCTGTGCGACTAACATAAACAATGTGTTTTCCAGAAATCTGACTCATGGTGGCGCTATAAACGGCAGATGTGGAGGGATGCAGGGAAAATGTTTTTCCATGGCCTCTAGGGAGTGCGCATACATAAGGAATTGCCCTGTTATAGCGCCAACTTGAGGCTGATTTGGAAAAAAATTAGTGGCATGTCATCCTCTGCCTAGTGGAAATATGCGTGCATAACTTCACAGAAATTTTGTTTGTGATTTGTG
>NC_139705.1:14776903-14831903 GCF_964188405.1 Protomyctophum parallelum | reverse complement strand
AGCAAGCAAGACACACACGTAGCTTTAGTCAGTTGCCAAGACCCTGGAATATTCACACCATGCACAGTGGTGCAAAAAAGTACTCACATGTTTCACTTAAGTGAAGTATCAATGCTGCAATGTAGAAGTAAAAGTCCGGAATTCAAAATTGACTGAAAATAGCTGATCAATTTTGAAATGTATGTTTTGTAATAATAATACGAATCTGTATATGTATATGTAACTACTAGTACTAACTGAAGTGTTCAAATAAATGTAGTGGGGTAAAAGAACACGCATGCAGACACAGACACACAAGAAAAGCTAAAGCATGGACATGGTCTGATGATCTCCCCCCCCCCCCCCCCCCATCTCTCTCTCTCCCCCTCCTCGCCACATGCTCGCCCCTGACTCAAAAAGAAATCCAATTTATGTTAACAGCAACCATGTAGGAAAGATAGGTTCTCATCACCTGAAGCTAGAGAGGCAGTGTGCTGCGCACGCACACGGGCACACGGGCACTCACACTCACACTCACACACACACACACACGCACACACACACAGTTATGAAGACGAATGTTGAGAAACACCACAGGCAAGAATATGTGCACACAATTGCAACATGATGACCCACAAGCACTGAGGGACGACTTGCTTGACTTCTTCACACCCCCTGACACAGTGGTATCCCACAGGGCAGTGTCCTGAGTCAGCTACTATAATGATATACTCCCAAGCGGTTGAGGCATGACTGCATGCATGGCCATGCACAGGTCCGATGCCACGGTAGGGCTGTCATGATTACAAATTTAAGATGACTATTAATCGTCCCACAAATAACGATTAACGATTGAATTGTGTTTTTTGCAATTAACAATGTAACGTTACAATTTGTATTTCTGTTTGCTATTTAGGTTTCGTAATCACAAATTGCACAGGGCAGATATGACAAATAACGTAAATATACAGAAAATCACTGACATATTTAATCATTTTTAATCCAAAACAATTACACGGTAGCGGAAATAGCTGATCTACAAGCTTGTAGTTCAACTAGCTTGTAGTGGAAACAATTGACAATTATGCAAAAATATTTGCGATTAGGCGATTATGAAATATTGTGACAGGCCTATGTCACGGTTACGTTTCCTGATAACATGGTGGGGCACACACACACACACACACTTAACATCTTTATTTGTATTCACATTTTACAAGAAATTTCTTGAACACAAACAATAGTGGATGCGCAAATTTGAGAAAACTCTACAACAAGTGCTTCAGGTACAGATCACGGGTACAGAAAGCATCGCCTTCTCCATAATATGGCGACTGCCAATTATTGCAGACACTGAACAGAATTTTGCCGATGCCTTAGCTCTCGGCTTGGGCATGCCTGCAATCTGCAGGCCCCTCACGACTGATTTGTGGATGTGGACATTACCGAGACTTCCAAATATGAACACAAGTAGTTTACATCTGCAGCCAAGCTGTATAATAGCATCCTTAAGACGCTGGTACTTAAGCACCTTGGTAAGAAATGCCTCTTCCAGACTGTGGTCAAATGTACATGCCACTTCCAAAATGGTCACTTCTCTACTGTCCTCATCAACAACAACAATATCTGGTGTATTAGCTGTGACACACACACACACACACACACACACACACACACACACGCATGTGCACGTGCATGCATATACACACATGCATGTGCACGCGCATGCACACACAGGAAGCCCTCAGCTCTGTCCTAAAGTGGCCTCTTGGATAATGGGGTTTTGGTCTGAGGAGATCAATAAAATGACAGTGATATGATACGATATGTATATACACACCACCCACGCACGGACGGACGGATGGACGGACGGACCCACACACACACACACACACACACACACACACACACACATCTATAGTTTCACGTTGGCAACCTAAGCCTGCAGTACTTCATCAGAGACGCAGCAGGGTCATTAATACGGTCAGACCAAAGACACTTTAACAACTGTTTTAAGTGCATTTCCTCGCTGTCGAGCAGAAACCTTGCATCTCCATCAAGGTTATAATAGTTTTGGATGTTTCATTATAGTTTAGTCGGAATTACGAGTGGATCCCGTCATGTGTACATATGTACGTACGTGCTTATGTACATCTGTAATCCATGTAACTCAAGAACCATTCGCTCCAGCAACTTCACATTCGGCACACAAATTCCACACCACAGCAGTGCCTGGCCTTGAGTCGGTCAAATACACGGTTGTCCAGAACCTCA
Source organism: Protomyctophum parallelum (assembly GCF_964188405.1). Lineage (NCBI taxonomy): Eukaryota > Metazoa > Chordata > Actinopteri > Myctophiformes > Myctophidae > Protomyctophum > Protomyctophum parallelum. The sequence goes on along the minus strand of NC_139705.1, from coordinate 14,829,650 downwards.
GAAAAGGATTAGGTCAGGCTCTGCCAGTGGATCAAATTTTGGATCCTATAAGTCCCCACACCTGTCCAATATCCAGGTTGTGCCTGAGCAAATGCATTGCCATGGTAACCCCATGGCAATCCATGGGGTGCCGAATTCCACAAACCTGCATGTCATTTGATTACTTAGTCAGTCCACTTTCAGTTTTACTACGACAAAAAAACTAAATCAAAATGAAGTGTACCTTCATGGCCTCCGCCTTCTTGTGGAACATCTCCTCCATGTCCTCGGCCAATCTCTTCACCAGGTGCAGGCCGTCGATCTCTTCCACTCGCACTGCACGCTCAAACTCCTTGTATTTCTGAAAGAAAGAAACACACATGCGCGTCAGTGTCGATCTCTTTTACTCACTCTGCGTGCTCAACCTCCTGGAATTTCTGAAAGAATACAAACACACGTTCATGTTGGACGGCTGACCACTTTCCACAGGTGTCCCTGTTTTGGGCATGTCATTACAGGCGAAATGTTTATATTTATTATAGCCCATCTTCAAGCTCACAACATGTCGTGAGCTTGTAGGTCAGCTATTATCCTATATAGAGGGTATGCGCATGCATAAAGTGAGTTTAATGTAATCATGGGGCTGTCAAGGCCACTCAGTAGGCGTTCCAGCATAACTTCTGGGTATGATGATGATGATGTCACGCGCATATATATTGTTTAGACCTAAAACCTAACCTAGGTTTTATGAAAACATTCAACTCATTATTTGTATTATTGAGGGGTGCTAGCCCCTCCTATAAACAGACATAGTGTACATTCTGTCTGAACACAAACATTAAATGCCATTGACCATGAATGGAGAATTTACATCATATGTGTCTGAGCAAATCGGCTGGGTATGTGGGTGGCCACACCCTTGGCCAATAAGGGACCACCATTCTTGATGGTGTACGTCACGATGATGATTAGAGCGCCCCTCACTTCATACAGGTGTGATTTTAATTTTTGTAATAGATAATTGTTGCTACATGACATTGATGTTATGTCAACTCTGTGAGCAGATAAAAAGGCCAGATGTGAACTCGTCATGCGGCTATAGCCTTTCCAGCATAGTGCAAATGCGTTCCCAGTTAAAACAATAATGCATGAAGTACAGTATCTTATACATTCCATAACTTGGTGTAGGTTCATAAAATAATATGGCAAAACTCTGCATCCTCTACAAATGTATTTTGTTTTTCTGATGTTGGCGAGGCAATCCTATAAATCCTCTCAAATACAACCTCCACTGACCGGGATAATACAATATCCCCTTGTTCTGTGTCAGCGCGATAAAAAACACACGGTGTTAGGCTGTTTACAATTAAAAGAGCACTGAGAAATAAGCCGGAATGTCATCTGCGATTACAGGGTGGGGGGGAAGCGTCAGATGTGTGTTGAGTGATGTTTAAGGGAACGTGCTGGGAAAAAAAGCAAATGTTCTGCCAGTGCCAAAGTAAACTGACGCAGCGCTAATCCGCGTGCACGTGCACACACACACACACACACACACACACACACATCCCCAAAGAATAATCAGCCACACAGAGCACACCAATCACACCCCACTGACCTCGCGATCTGCACCAAACTAAATTACATTTCTTTGTAATGAAAAAAAAGAACTAAAAAAAATAACTAAAAAGGCTGATTACCTCAACCCAGAGCTATTAGGAGCAAAACAAATAACTAAATGAAGTGACATCCTGAAGAAACCTCTGTCTATCTGTCTAGAACCGTGTTTTCTCCTCAGTGAACTCAGTGGCACACGGTCATTGGCAATCGGAATATGAAGGGAGCGACCTAGACAATTTTTCACAAATTTAAGCAGTTTTAATTAGAGTTCCTGTGAGTGGTCCTCGCAGACTATGGGATCTGTAGTTGTGGTTGCAGTTCCATCACCGGGATGGACAGTGATCTCTTCCTTGCATAACTTTTGTCTTCATTTGCTTTGATATGTTATTCATGTTACACTGTAGCACAATTTGTGGAACAAAGTCCCGACAACATTTCACTGCTTGTACATTCTTGACTTCTGATGAGCCAGTGGTGACACATCTTGGTAGACCACCGTCATGAATGAAGAATATTGATATAATACTCAATCAAAAACAACTTACAGTTGATTTGGAATTTGTTTCAGTTCGCACAGTGGACATCCCCTACAATTATTATCATCCTCTGCAGGCCAAACAGTACACCACCATGATGTCACTGATCACATGACCCAAAGTTCTTTCGCCCAAAGGACTTTTTGCCAGGTGCTTGAAAATTTGAAAAGTGCCTGGACTACATTTACCTATAGCAACCATAGTGGACACTTTTTCATGAGTGGCTGCCTCGTCTCTAGGCTGCCTCTAAGCCAATGGGAAGACTTACCCATAAAACCCATAGTCTGAACGGCATAACGCGAAGGCACACAACATTATTATACTATAGATGTTCATAAACGAGAGCTTTCTGCACCTGGTAGTTATGAGTGAGTCATTCTTGTTTTTATTATTTCCACACAACAACTCTAAGTTATATTAATGACATACAGTAGATGATTCACCTTTAAAGCCCTTTCAGCGCCTCCGATGTACAGTACAGACTGTGTGACGGAAGCATTCGAAAAGCGTGTGAGTCAACAGTCTGTCTCTAGAGACTAGTCTCAATCCTCGCCGAGGAGTAGACTTTGACATTAAATCCTAACTTCACACGGCGTACACACACACGCACGCACACACGGACGCACGCACGCACGCATGCACGCACTCACAAAAGAGAGATCGGTTCCAACTTGATCTGCTGAGCTTTAGGCGATTGATGGAGAGTACTTTTAAATAAATAAAAACAAATAAATAAATAAGAAACAAGAGTATGAAGTAGAAGAAGCATCAGAGGGATAATAATAATAAAAAACATAATGTGTCTCCGAATAAGAAGCATGGCTGCAGGCGGCTATGTTTGACTCTGGGGGGATTTAAGGGGAGATTACCGCCGTATCAAATGGCACAGCCTTCTCTAATGTCGTGCCAAGCCGCTAAAGCCTCTCTTAGACTCTGTCGCCCCCCAAAAACAGCAGATCTGCAAGCTCAGTGGCAGAATCCACACACTCAGAACATTCTGAGCTTGTAAGATCAGCTTTCTTTTTTTTTCTCATGCCATCATACAGGTGATCACAATGCTTAGACCATCCAGGACGGGAACCCCTTTTGGTGTTTTAAGCATTATGTTATACTTAACATTAGAGATGCGCCGATCGATCGGCCACCGATCATGATCGGCCGATCATGCCTGTATCGGATCGGATCGGATTCTCAAAATAAATCAAAATTGCCGATCAAAATGCCCGATCAAACAGACAGTGGGACAGTGGCAAGTCTCCTTTAAGGGGGCGCCTGTTTTTGCAGCTCCGGTCGCTGTTGAGAGCTTGTAGATCCGTCTGTTTGCTGCGCAGCCAGGGAAAAAATAAGAAATAAGTTACGGGAGGCATACTATCATCCGACGGAGCAATGCTCTGAGGTGCGCTGCGGGTCGGGAGAGGGTTGCCGTTAGGTTTAGGTGTCTGCCCCGGGGGAGGTTAGTGTTAGGGTAAGGGAGGAGGTAGGTTGTCGTTCGGACCAATGCTCCGTCGGATGAAAGTACTGCACTCATAAGTTACAGGTGGAGATTAAGTGAAGTTGGAACGGACAAGCAGATGCAAGCTATTAGCTTGGCTTGTTAGCTTGAAGCTAACATCACAACCACTGGCTGCTGGTGACAGTGTTTTAGCCACAGCAACATGTAGCCTGCCCCCCCAAGTCTCCTCCTCCCCGGAGCGCAGTTCGCTACGCGTTGAGAGATTGTAGATCTGTCTATTTTTGCAGCGCTGGTGTCGGGGTTCGTTCACGTTGTCAATAAAATTAGATTAAAGGCGGAGATGAAGTTCAGTGGGTTGAATCAGTAGCTACACGCTAATCTAAGCACTAAGCTAACGATCAGCGAGCCTATACAGTATACAAGTGCTAACACTAGCAGCCTGCTTTTTATTTTAGTCTGTACAGTGAAATGTTCAGTTGTCTGTGTCCGTGCACTGAACATGTACGGTATGTTATTATTATTATATTTTTGTATTTGATGAAAGAAGAAAGCTACAGTTTACTCTCCAAGTTGTCTCTAAGACAGTGGTTCCAAAACCTTTTCACCCCCCAAATTGACACTGATCAGCCCACGGACCCCCATTTGAAAAGATATGCCAGGGACCCCCATAAGAAGATTGTAGCAGTGATTCTCAAATTTCTCCACCAGTTTAATTTCAAGGACCCCCAGTTTGACTACGAACCCCCATTTAATGCCACTTCTATCTCTGAGACCCCAATTTATATTGTAAAATCAATGTTAAGTGTTAACCCAAATGGGTCCATTTGGTTCCAAACTATCCTTTTAGCTGGGGACCCCCTGGAACTCCCTCAAGGACCCCTGGGGGTCCACGGACCCCACTTTGGGAACCACTGCATTTTGAGTCTCTACAGTTTACTCTGTAACCTCCAAGTTGTCTCCAAGAGAGTCTAGAGTGAAATATTGCACGTTGCCTCAGCTTGCAAAAACACTTTCTCATCTCCTAATTTTTATACTTACAATGTCAATGATGTGTAAGAAGAGTACAGTAGAAAATACAGTAAGTATATATGCTACACAATGGAAAAAAAATATGGATTTCACGACGCTGTGATCGGTATCGGTAATATCGGTATCGGCCTATACTGTTTCCAGTGATCGGTGATCGGTGATCGGCCCCAAAAAACCTGATCGGAGCATCTCTACTTAACATAGCGCTACTATCTTGTAGATCTGCTATTTTTTATGTGTGTGGCACACTATGCTCGGCACAGCAACAAGAGAGAAAGAGACACGTGCATGCGTCTGTGCGTGTTCACTTCTAAGAAACAGACAAGGTGGAACAGGAGATGCAGGGACGTGAACAGATAGACACACTAGGTGATGCCCTCTGGACAGCAACGTGCCCTTTTGAAGGTAATTGTTATTTTTTATTTTTTTTAATATTTGTTCTGTATGTGATCCATGGTGACATCGATCGATTCTGTATTAAAAGCTTCTAATATATTATTTATGCCCCCAAAATGTATAAATCTCACATGCACCATAAAAGGTGTCCTTTTCTTCCACTTGAGCACCTGCCCCTCAGTACACGCCACTGAGGAGACAGACCTGTCCCTCAGTGCACGCCACTGAGGAGACAGACCTGTCCCTCAGTGCACGCCACTGAGGAGACAGACCTGTCCCTCAGTACACGCCACTGAGGAGACAGACCTGCTCCTCAGTGCACGCCACTGAGGAGACAGACCTGTCCCTCAGTGCACGCCACTGAGGAGACAGACCTGCTCCTCAGTGCACGCCACTGAGGAGACAGACCTGTCCCTCAGTGCACGCCACTGAGGAGACAGACCTGCCCCTCAGTGCACGCCACTGAGGAGACAGACCTGCCCCTCAGTGCACGCCACTGAGGAGACAGACCTGCTCCTCAGTGCACGCCACTGAGGAGACAGACCTGTCCCTCAGTGCACGCCACTGAGGAGACAGACCTGCCCCTCAGTGCACGCCACTGAGGAGACAGACCTGCCCCTCAGTACACGCCACTGAGGAGACAGACCTGCTCCTCAGTGCACGCCACTGAGGAGACAGACCTGTCCCTCAGTGCACGCCACTGAGGAGACAGACCTGTCCCTCAGTGCACGCCACTGAGGAGACAGACCTGCTCCTCAGTGCACGCCACTGAGGAGACAGACCTGTCCCTCAGTGCACGCCACTGAGGAGACAGACCTGCCCCTCAGTGCACGCCACTGAGGAGACAGACCTGCCCCTCAGTGCACGCCACTGAGGAGACATGCAGACCTGCCCCTCAGTGAACGCCACTGAGGAGACAGACCTGCTCCTCAGTGCACGCCACTGAGGAGACAGACCTGCTCCTCAGTGCACGCCACTGAGGAGACAGACCTGCTCCTCAGTGCACGCCACTGAGGAGACAGACCTGCCCCTCAGTGCACGCCACTGAGGAGACAGACCTGTCCCTCAGTGCACGCCACTGAGGAGACAGACCTGTCCCTCAGTGCACGCCACTGAGGAGACAGACCTGCCCCTCAGTGCACGCCACTGAGGAGACAGACCTGTCCCTCAGTGCACGCCACTGAGGAGACAGACCTGCCCCTCAGTGCACGCCACTGAGGAGACAGACCTGCTCCTCAGTGCACGCCACTGAGGAGACAGACCTGCTCCTCAGTGCACGCCACTGAGGAGACAGACCTGCTCCTCAGTGCACGCCACTGAGGAGACAGACCTGCTCCTCAGTGCACGCCACTGAGACAGACCTGCTCCTCAGTGCACGCCACTGAGACAGACCTGCTCCTCAGTGCACGCCACTGAGACAGACCTGCTCCTCAGTGCACGCCACTGAGGAGACAGACCTGCTCCTCAGTGCACGCCACTGAGGAGACAGACCTGCTCCTCAGTGCACGCCACTGAGGAGACAGACCTGCTCCTCAGTGCACGCCACTGAGACAGACCTGCTCCTCAGTGCACGCCACTGAGGAGACAGACCTGTCCCTCAGTGCACGCCACTGAGGAGACAGACCTGTCCCTCAGTGCACGGCTGCACGCCACTGAGACAGACCTGCTCCTCAGTGCATGCCACTGAGGAGACAGACCTGCCCCTCAGTGCACGCCACTGAGGAGACAGACCTGCCCCTCAGTGCACGCCACTGAGGAGACTGTAGCATTAAGTGATGATCATAAAAGCAGCAGCAGAACAGCATCAAACAGAGAGGGTTTTTGGCCTAGCTTCAGGCAGCACTTTTTTGGGGGTTGGGTGGATGTTCTCCTCGTGCTGACGGGAAAGGTGACGTCGAGGACAAGGGGAGGAATGAACAACTTTTTATTTATTTCTGGTGAGGTGACTGGGTTCTGAGCGACCGAGCAGACTCCATTTACAGTGAGCTATCGACGAGAGCAGACAGCTTCTTCCGCCGAAAACAATCAGCCCCCGAATAGGGACGATTTACCTTATTTTTCAGGGTCTAAATCGCAATCTCTTTTGCGAATAGCGAATCTGCACTTCTTTCATTGCTTGCTTGCTTGCGTGCATGCGTGCAGTCTCAATGATCTTGGCAACCTTCCATTTTTGTCTCTGTCAGAGGAAAGACAATGCTGAAAAAGAGAGAGAGAGACAGAGAGAGAGAGAGAGGGGGGGAGGGAGATAGAGACCGATAGCTGGACATGTGGAGCGAGCATAGTGTGTGATGCCACACACATCCCTTTGATAGGAGCCAGATAGAGGCATACAAAGGGGAGATGAGAGGGGAGGTAACTGCAGGCAGACAGGTGGGTGGACATGCGGCCGATGACGGGGAGATAACATGGGCCGCAGAGCATGCAGGAGAGTGGTGGGATGACATAAGGTTGAGAGGCCATGAAATCCATCCACGTTTTTGCAGAATGTCAGAGGGGTGGCGGGTGGGGGTGACTGCTGGCTAAACGCAAGTGTGGACGAGGAGCAGGGTGCATTATGATGATGACAAATGGCTGTGTAATATAAGCATTAGCACCTTTTCGACAACAGTTAACAGCGAACGAGAAAAGGGGAAAGGGGGGTAAATATGAATACACTGCTGACTGTACTGTGATTATGAGTCACACATACACACACTTGTACACTTAAACTACGGTGACCATAATATTCAGCCCCAACTGTATCTCTGACCGAATTGTGCCCTACGTCCCACCAAATGGAACCAAATACACTATATGTGGTTAAACCTGGGCTTGAGCACTATAATTCCGACAGCAAACAGTGGATTGTGTATAGCTAATCACATTGGACGGCTCATCCGGCTGCATCTCAGTCACAGGGTGAAAGCCAATCCCACTGCAAGACAGGACAGCTCTGTATCCAATCAGAGTGACAGAGCCAGGGGGTTTAAACCATGCAGTTTGCAGGTTGGTGTATTAGGGCTGACAGGAGATCCGTGACAGCAGGTCAAAAGTGGCTCAACTGCTCTCTCCTGCCTTTTTACCCTCCCTAGCATCTAGGCCTTTTTACCCTCCCTAATAATAATAATAATAATAATAAAACTTTATTTGTATAGCACCTTTTATGAATTGGATGGAGCCCGCACACCATAGGTACTAGTAAGACGTTCTTTATTTAAATACTGACAACGTTTCGATCTGTTAGATCTTCATCAGGTCATGTGAACATACACACAAGTTTGTACATTTATAATAAGGGAGTGCCCCCATTACCCAATCAAAAACACCACATTTTGGTGCCCCTCCCATCACTACAGGTGTGTCTCGTCAACCCTGAGTGAGTGGGTGGGGACCCAGACATATTGATGTGAATATAGTCTGTTCAGAAGATTTAGTGCACTAGTTAAAAACATTTTAAAACCAATTTTAAAAAACATACATGTATGTCTATATTCAAATTATCGGTACATCAAATAAAGGTCCCACATGTCCTGTACTCGGTCTGTGGGCTTAAATTTCCATTTCCAATGTTATTTCTATTTGTTGCATTGTTCTCCTTTTGTAGGGTAAAACTTTGCAAAAAACAGGAAAATACTGATGCATTGCAGATACATAAAGAACAATCAAGAACACTACCAAATGAACTACATAAAGACACCAAAACTATATATACTGTATATAAAGTACACACCAAAAAGAAATGCATGAAAACAACAACATATGCACCAGGTTGGATTTATTCAACGCAGGAGGCCACTTTAAAAAAAAGGGAGGGGCACCAAAATGTGGTGTTTTTGATTGGGTAATGGGGGCACTCCCTTATTATAAATGTACAAACTTGTGTGTATGTTCACATGACCTGATGAAGATCTAACAGATCGAAACGTTGTCAGTATTTAAATAAAGAACGTCTTACTAGTACCTATGGTGTGCGGGCTCCATCCAATTCACTTAAGTTTCTTTTAGCCCAGCACCCAGCCTGTCGATGTGCGTATTCTACGTCTGCTATAGCACCTTTTATGACATGAAATGCAGCTCAAAGTGCTTTACAGAACAATGGAGAATAAAAGAAAAGCAAGGCAACGACAAAAAACAAGCAGTAATGCAATACAGTGAGAACATGAATAACAAAAAAAATTAAAAATAAAAGATCAATTAAAAGCAATGTTGTAGAAGTGGGTCTTGAGCTGAGCTTTAAAAATGTCTACAAAGGCTACCCTCCCTAGCATCTAGTCCTTTTTACTCTCCCTAGCATCTAGGCCTTTTTACTCTCCCTAGCATCTAGGCCTTTTTACCCTCCCTATAGCATCTAGGCCTTTTTACTCTCCCTAGCATCTAGGCCTTTTTACTCTCCCTAGCATCTAGGCCTTTTTACTCTCCCTAGCATCTAGGCCTTTTTACCCTCCCTAGCATCTAGGCCTTTTTACCCTCCCTAGCATTTAGGGCTTTTTACCCTCCCTAGCATCTAGGCCTTTTTACTCTCCCTAGCATCTAGGCCTTTTTACCCTCCCTAGCATCTAGGCCTTTTTACCCTCCCTATAGCATCTAGGCCTTTTTACCCTCCCTAGCATCTAGGCCTTTTTACTCTCCCTAGCATCTAGGCCTTTTTACCCTCCCTATAGCATCTAGGCCTTTTTACCCTCCCTAGCATCTAGGCCTTTTTACCCTCCCTATAGCATCTAGGCCTTTTTACCCTCCCTAGCATCTATGCCTTTTTACTCTCCCTAGCATCTAGGCCTTTTTACCCTCCCTAGCATCAATGCCTTTTTACCCTAAAGCATCTAGGCCTGTCAAATAAGTATTTTTACCCTCCCTATAGCATATAGGCCTGTCAAATAAGTGATCGAGCTCTGAACAGTTGTCGACTTTGGGGGAAAATGTGAAATTGATTGTAAAAAAACCCATACATATTTGATTAGTAGTGCTGCACTGCTGCACAATGAATACAAAAAAGATCGAGATTGATTCTATGCAATCTCATTTTGTGAAGAACCGTGCAGCACTAGTTGGCTGTCCAGTTAATTTTACTTACTCATGTGTTTTTGTTTATATTTTTAAGTGACTATGTGTGTCTCTGGGTGGGTGGGTGGGTGGCTGGCTGGGTGTGTGCGTCTGAGCCTGAGACTAAATATAGGATAGGCTGCGCTAATTGAGGAAGGAGTGTGTGCTGGAGGCAATATGCATGCAGATGCGAGAGGGGGGACTAAATGAACTCACTTTTGTCGTTGTGTCAAAGTAGGGTTTTTCATGATTCTGAATCGATTGCAAGCATTTGTTTTGCACGAAAAACACTCCTCGTGGTAAAATGGCCATAGTGGCTAATTGGCTATGGCCTTTTTTTTTAATAATCAATTACATTTTAGTGCGATCCCTGACAGCGTGACGTATGGGCGTACGGTCAGTGAGAGGCTAAGCAGGACCACCTGTCTCGTCTCGTCTGCTCACTCTGCTGTTCTCTTCTGTTTGCCAGAACAGAGAGGAGATGAGCACAGCCAATTAGCCAGAGACAGCCTCACTTCCTCACATCACATCATCACCACAGCACAGCCAGTTAGCCTACTGTAACTTCCTCTGATACACCACTGATAAAGGCCCCTACCTCCGTCCGACGAACACCCGAAAACACAGAGAGAGAGAGAGAGAGAGAGAGAGAGAGAGAGAGAGGGGAACATCAACAGCTGTGAGGGAGCGCGAGGGTGGGACACGGTGAGGTGGGCTCTGTTGGCGCGTAAAATGAGCTGGCAAATTCGGAGACCTGGGGGTGGGTCGGATGGTTGGACTCAGTGTCCGTGAGAATGGAGCTTTATCTTCCTCATTAATCACTGCAGTCAAACAATCAAACCCTGTGGTCACATTCACAACCATCCAGACACTAAACACATACACTAAATCCTCCAATAAAGTCCTCCTTTATATTAATTACCGGGCCCCCAATAATCACCAGGAATGAATTAGGTATATAAATTCCGGCCTCCTTTTATTAGCTGGGTTTTTTTCAAGTGCCGTATCTGTTACCTTCGCTCCTCTGGCTTGCTGTGCCTGTCACGTTAGCGTCCAGATGCGGGTGGTCGCGCTGCTCGGCTCGCGCACAACCAAATAACAAAGTTAACTTCGGGAGAGAACGCCAATAAGCACTGTTCATGGCCACGGACAATAAAACTACCGGTAATGAGAGCAGCAATCTAACTGCGGAGGAGGTAGGAAAATGACACAAAACCAAGCAAGTGAAATCTATCCCACAGCCTACTACAATGAGTGAGTAATGAGTTTGTGACATGTGCTGCGTGCCTGCAGATCTGCCCTTCATGTAACGGACGTTCTATAAAACGACAGATCTACTAGGCGCATGGGGCTAGTAGATCTGCCATTGATGGATCATGGAAGGAACGTATGCTGTGTGCCCCCCCGTACCTCTCTCTCTATAGGGTTATGCTATAGGGCAGTGGTTTTCAACCCTTTTCATGTCAATGTTCATTATTACTTGCGCAAGCAGAGCGCGCAAGTAATGTTTTCGCCCGGTCTCTTCCGCCGTGACAGCTGTCCCGCCATTCGATGTTTATGCAGAAAAACATCAAATCTGTGCCTGTTTTGCTGGGACCAAATGACCACAAATGACCATATTTCTTACGTCATCATTTAGAGCTAGTCATACGTATACTATATAAAAATAAAATAGCAAATTGTGCTTTATCTGCTGGGACCAGAGTACGTGGTGTGTATATGTATGACTAGCTCTTAATGATGACGTAAGAAATATGGTCATTTGTGGTCATTTGGTCCCAGCAAACCAGGCACAGATTTGCCGTTTTCTTGCATAAACATCAAATGGCGGGACAGCTGTCACGGTTTTTGGCGCAAAGTAACCACAGTATACCGCTAATCAACTTAAGACTACACACTTTATACAGTATAGAGTATAGAGTATATGTACAGTATACGTATATAGTATATGCCTATATACTATATATATATACTATATATATTTCTTACGTCATCATTTAGAGCTAGTCATACGTATACTATATACATAATCAGTAAAAATAAAATAGCAAATTGTGCCTGATCTGCTGGGACCAGTACGTTAGAGATGCAACGATACTGATTTTTCAATTCCGATCCGATCCGATATATTAATTTTGAAATTTCCCGATATCCGATATTTGCCGATCCGATATTTGCTGTAGGCTAAATAGCAAAACAAATAAATACAAAAAAAATCAAAGAGGGTATGTTTATGGTTAAGTGTTTAACCTGTAAAAATAAGAATATGAACTGTATATATTAAGGGAATGGCAACCTGTTAATTAATACTATGGATTATTATTATGTGCAAAGGTACATTTTTACCCCTAAACTGATGCCTGCATGTAACCTGTTAATTCATTCTATGGTTTATTAATAATAATAATAATAATAATAGTAATTATTATTATTGCTATATACACGTGGTACCTTTTTACCCCTAATGCGATGCCGGGAATCAGCTGTGCTATCATGTGACAAAAGCCTTGAGCCTTACCGACAGAACTCGGGGAGAAAAAAAAATACCTCAGGACGTTTGTTATGGTGCTAGCTGGTGTTGTGTTGCTACTTTAGTTTGCAAACTCTGTATTTGTCTTAAAGGGACACTTCACCCTTTTTGCAAAAAAATATATGTTAATGACGTTTAGAAGCTTTAGAACACTTTCCTGGGGGTATTTATGTGTGTAATATGTGGTTTTAGATATTTTAGATTGTAGCAGTGAGCCTGTTGTCTCTGATGTCATGGACACTGGGCTCACTTCCTTCCTGGACTACATGTTGTCTCAGTAAGACAGCTCTCCCCCTATCCACAAGGAGGAGCAGTGCACCAAAGAATTATGGGAATTGTAGTCCAGGAAGGTAGTGAGACCAGTGTCCATGACATCAGAGACAACAGGCTCACTGCTACAATCTAAAATATCTAAAACCACATATTACACACATAAATACCCCCAGGAAAGTGATCTAAAGCTTCTAAACGTCATTAACATATATTTTTTTGCAAAAAGGGTGAAGTGTCCCTTTAAGAATTGCACTACACTTACAATCTGAATCAGTGTTTGAGCTTCTGACAACAATGTCATGGTTTGATAACTGAGCCAATTATATAAAGACGGATTTTACCGCGACGACGACATGCGCTTATTCTTCATCATCGTCATCGTCATCACAGCAGCATTTTTTTCAATGGCAATAATAAAGTTACAAAGATTGAATCACATAGCGCTAAACAGCACGTGTGTGCAGTAAATATATAGCAGAAGAATGGATTACAAGAGCAATCTCATCAACAATGTTAGAACGCAGCGATAGGCTCCACCACACAACTGAACTGCGCATGCACTGATCCGTGCGACGACGGGTAAACTTTATACTTTTAATACTGTTAAGTCTGTAAGTGATTCCATTCTCTTGCATATTGCACCTTAGTGGGGCTTTTTTCTATAGTCTCTGTTTTCAGTCTGTACATACTGGAGGTTGGATTCGCTCACTGCACTGTCTGTGCAGGACGGACTGTAAACATTAAACACGTGTCCCCCTCCTGTATCGGAGCGTGTATCGGTGGCATCAAATCCGATCTCCGATACATTGATTAAGCTGGATCGGAGGCCGATACCGATATAATATCGGATCGGTTGCATCTCTAGAGTACGTGGTGTGTATATGTATGACTAGCTCTTAATGATGACGTAAGAAATATGGTCATTTGTGGTCATTTGGTCCCAGCAAACCAGGCACAGATTTGCTGTTTTCTTGCATAAACATCAAATGGCGGGACAGCTGTCACGGTTTTTGGCGCAAAGTAACCACAGTATACCGCTAATCAACTTACAATTACACACTTTATACAGTATAGAGTATATATGTATACGTATATAGTATATGCCTAGTATATACTATATATATACTATATATATTTCTTACGTCATCATTTAGAGCTAGTCATACGTATACTATATACATAATCAGTAAAAATAAAATAGCAAATTGTGCCTGATCTGCTGGGACCAGAGTACGTGGTGTGTATATGTATGACTAGCTCTTAATGATGACGTAAGAAATATGGTCATTGTCTCCACCAGGCCGAAGGCATGTGGGGAGAGTATGTTTTGCACTCCGTCCGTCCGCGTGTCCGTCCGTCCGTCCGTCCGTCCGTGTGTCCGTGAACAGCTAATCTCGGCCACCGTTAACCCGGTCGATGCCATATTTTGCACACACACTCCCTGGATGCCAACCATGAACCTCTGCCCCAAACTTTCCAGAACGGCCTGTTATAGCGCCACCAGGAGGCCGCTTTGTGCAAAACAAGTTTTTGCACAGTACACCTACAGATTTTGTCCAAACATCACGCAAATTGGTACACAGTCTCTCTAGAGCCATTCAACGAAACGGGTCTTTCAGATTTATCAGACTCCATCCTGATTGGTTAAGATTGGCTTCCAAAGTTCACAGGAGTGCTCAGTTTCAAACAAAATGCTGCAAATCATGAACACATCGCGTGATTTCCGTGAAATTGTGCACCCACATTCCCACTAGGCCGAGGACGAAATGCCACATGAACAATTTCAACTCAGCCTCAAGGTGGCGCTATAACTGGCCGAAAAGTGTTTTTACCTCTAACTGCACGGATCTGTGGATAACCTGGTGGAGACCTGTGCCCGGAAGGGCACTTTTTCTAGTTTGTGGTCGTTTGGTCCCAGCAAACCAGGCACAGATTTGCTGTTTTCTTGCATAAACATCAAATGGCGGGACAGCTGTCACAGTTTTTGGCGCAAAGTAACCACAGTATACCGCTAATCAACTTACAACTACACACTCTATATAGTATATATGTATACGTATATAGTATATGCCTATATACTATATATATACTATATATATATTTCTTACGTCATCATTTACAGCTAGTCATACGTATACTATATACATAATCAGTAAAAATAAAATAGCACATTGTGCCTGATCTGCTGGGACCAGAGTACGTGGTGTGTATATGTATGACTAGCTCTTAATGATGACGTAAGAAATATGGTCATTTGTGGTCATTTGGTCCCAGCAAACCAGGCACAGATTTGCTGTTTTCTTGCATAAACATCAAATGGCGGGACAGCTGTCACGGTTTTTGGCGCAAAGTAACCACAGTATACCGCTAATCAACTTACAACTACACACTCTATATAGTATATATGTATATGTATATAGTATATGCCTATATACTATATATATACTATATATAGTATATGCCTATATAGTATATGCCTGCTTTGCTGGGACCAAACGACCACAAATGACCATATCTCTTACGTCATCATTTAGAGCTAGTCATACGTATACTATATACATAATCAGTAAAAAATAAAATAGCAAGTTGTGCCTGATCTGCTGGGACCAGAGTACGTGGTGTGTATATGTATGACTAGCTCTTCACCCAAACTTATATAGATAGAAACTTGAATCATACTTAATAATACTAGGTGTTTATATGCATAAAGTAGGTAGGTAGCAAATAGTTACATCTAAAAATTATACATTTCAAACGTTCCTTCACAGAGATACTGAGATTTGACAGTTTACAGCGGTCGAAAGGACTTGCACGCTCTGCTTGCGCACTAGTTGGCCATTTATGGCCTACTAGTGTGCAACAAGCAAGTATATGCACTCGACAGAGTGCAGTTCTAGTTTGTTCTGCATTTGAGCCATGGATCACCATTTGATGACATTTAGCCTCTCAAACCTAATAGTAGAGCCATATGGAATCCGTGTTAACGGAATCGCGGACGGAATCGCGGAAATGACCAATAAAAACGGAATTGGAATAAAACGCGGAATATTGCGGAATTGGCCCTAATCTGGGCTGAAATTCAGTTTTCGGGAGAAAATAGAACATGATTCAGTGGTCAGGTTTGTTCAGAAATCAAGTGAAGACGGCCGATTATTATATTTTGTCATAAATGCGCAATAAAGTACAACAACCACTCTACTCTCATTGAAAATCCGGTAGAGTACGGTTGTAAGGAGATGTATAGCTTAGCTGCGTGTCTCTGTAACACGGAGGAGGAGTAGACAGAGCAAAGCGCTCTCTCTCTGCCTGCTCCTCGGCTCCCTCCCAGTTCCACACACACGGAGTAAAGACTGCATGTAAAGAGAGAGAGGAGTAGAGGACCAGGTCTAGGAGTAATACTAACCTTGTAACCATAAGCATTGCTGTTTTCATCTTGCATTAACAAAAATAAAATCCACACTGAGAGGGACAGAAGGTGTAAGTGGTAGACCTACAAGGCTACATTAGCCAACGCCAGCTTCTATGCTAACGCTGCAAACTTACAGCAGTGTGTGTGTGTGTGTGTGTGTGTGTGTGTGTGTGTGTGTGTGTGTGTGTGTGTGTGTGTGTGTGTGTGTGTGTGTGTGTGTGTGTGTGCGCGCGCGTGGGTGCGTGCATGCATGCGAGTCAACTCTGAATGTTTTTTTCCCCCATCCTGACCAGCCTATTATTATTATTGCATTTTGGCTGTGTGCAATAACTAACTGCAAGCCAATGAAGAATGAACCAATTAGTAGCATTGTCAGTATTTGTCTTAATTTCTAATTCATATTTATTTAGTTGACAATAATTTAACTGTAGGCCAGTGTTTTGAGACATACAAGGCTATTGTCTTGTATTGCTATAAAATGATGTGGCAAATTTCAGTGGTGGAGTAAAAACAACAAGGTCACATGGCTTTGGGGAGTTTGGGCAGCAGATCTACAAGCTCTCAACATGTCATGCTGCAATGTGCTGTGGGCTTGTAGATCACCAATTTGGATAAATAAACTGATTATTTTTCCCTGATTAAAAAAAAATAATGTTTTAAGCCTGTGCCTGCACCTCATACAGCACTATGTTCCATATTCTGCTACAGTACATGTTTGCACTTTAAATTAAATTAAAGCTGCATTTGATAGGGGGGGGGGGGGTTGTTACTGAAAACGATGTTGGTGCTTCTTGCACTAACTTTTTATAAGCAATAAATGTTCTCCAATGCATTTAAAGGAATTATTGTGTTAGAATTTATGTTACTGTAAAAAAAAAAGTTTTACTTAAATTAATATTGGTTATATCGGGCTTTTTGATTCTCCACTAATCGGTAATCGGAAATATCGGCCAAAAACCATATCGGTCGATCACTAATTTCTTTTTTTCCCGGTAAAGAAATTGCATAAAAAGCAAAAAAACGAATTCAGAAATATTAAAACGGAAAAAACGGAATTTGGGAAAAAATAAAACGGAATTGGGAAAATAATAAAACGGATTTCATATGGCTCTACCTAATAGTTTGTTGTGATTGGATAATATTTCGTCCATAATTCTATGCTGTATTGATGTGGTACCAAATAACAGGCAAACGTTGGTCAAAATAACAATTCTTGGCCTGGGCCGGCCGAGCGGTCCAGGCACCTAGGCTGGTAATTCAGCCTGAGAACATGTTGCAGGTTCGAGTCCCGATCCCAACAACCTTTTCTGCGTGTCACCCCCCATTTACCTATCAATAAAGGTAAATAAAGGCTGTCACGCCTACCGGCGCCATTTTGATTGTGATGGCCTACATATTAGTTGGTGGTGATACTTTAATGCTTAGTATGAGGTATAAAGTACAGCAGCCTTGTGTTCCTAAAACATAAAGATTGGGTATTGGGTAAGACTGACGTTATGTATCTTTCAGGACCTTTCACTGCTTTGTCTCAACCATTACTAATGGCTCTGGTCTTAGCCACCGCGGTAGATATTTTGACATTCTGTTTTTTATTTATTTGTATATGTTGCCACTACTGTTGGAGCAGCCATAAACTACACAGGTTCATCCCGATGTTCTGGGCATCTTTGTAATGTTAGTGTTAGTAAAAAGCAGGTAAAATAGTAATGTTTGAGGCAGACTAACATCAGTCACTTTTCCATTCACTGTAGTATAAAGGAGGTGCGGAGAAACCGCAGATATGTCGTCTCCGCCTACAGGAAATGCGTTGCCTGCGACCAAGAGACACGTTTCTGAATCGGACTATAGGGTTCTATAGCAAAATGCTTGGCTGACGCAACGATCGTCGTACAAGGCTTCGATGGGGGGGAGATCACATCCGCTGATGCGTTCGGCTGTCCGCACAACCCTCTGCATTGCTTTGCGGTTGAGGTCGGTGCAGCTGCCATATCAGGCCGTGAAGCAGCCAGTAAGGATGCTCTCTGTGGTGCCTCTGTAGAAAGCTTTAAGGACTTTGGGGCCCATGCCAGCTTTCTTGAGTCCTCTCAGGAAGTAGAGGCGTTGTTGTGCTTTCTTCACCACCCACTCTGTCTGTACTGCCCAGGTGAGGTCTTCAGTGATGTGTACTCCCAAGAATTTGAACTCTCTGACCCTTTCCACTGCAGCACCTCCGATCTGGATGGGAGAGTGGTCTCTGGGAGGTCTCCGGTAGTCAAAGATCAAAGATGTCTTGTCGACATTGAGATTGAGATTGACATTGACATTGAGAAACATTGTTTACCTGGCACCATTGTGCCAGGTTCTCCACTTCTCTCCTGTAGGCTGTTTCATCATTGTTTGTGATCAGGCCTATGAATGTGGTGTCGTCAGCGAACTTGATCACTTTGTTGGAGCTGAACAGAGCCACTCTCTCCCTCTCTCTCCTTCGCTCCCCACCTCACAGGAGAGAGGTCCCACTATTGGCGCTGCACTGTGGCGACATGGACATAAGGGCTAGGCTTGCATGCGGGCCCTTTATCTAAGACAAATTTCTTCCTCGGGAGAAAATAATAAAGAACCTTGAACCTATTATATTCTTGAGTTACATAAACGATCTTTCTCGAAAGTTGCGTAACTCCAACTTTCCCTGTCTATTGCCAAAATATCTGCATCAGACTGTCTCTCTGTAGCCTAAATAATACACTAGAGACCGACCAATAATCGGCCGCCGATATGACCATATATGGGCATATCGGATCGGATCGGTGAAAATGTCTCAGATACATGCTGCGTCTGGTTTAAACCTAGTGTAATGATGCTAACCAAAACAAACTGTTGACCAGGGTTGCCACATTTCTTGAATGTGAGAGAAACAAGCAACCAGGTCTATAAAAATGTTAATAGGCCAGATCAAAGTAAGAAATTCAGAAAAAGTCAGAATATTTGTCTAAAATAAGCTAGGGCTGACTGTAAAACTTTGTTGTAGGCCTACAATGTTGTTTTAGAGCAGTGGAAGGACTACCAATATTTTAAAGCAACTTTACAGATAAACAAGTCCATATAATGATTATAATGATCAGACTTGGCAATATGTATATAATTATACTCCAATAGCATACAAATGGAACCAAAAAGACCCTGATTTTCAGAGTTAAATTAACACTGATTATAGTGTACTCCCAGAGAATGGTATCAAATGGGGGTCTGTGGCCTAATGCATACTATAGGCTACTAGTGTGTAAACTGTGTTGTATATGCTATAGGCCCCTCTTATTTAGCTGATACAGTATTTATTTACTCTTTGAGTGAGAAGTAAAAAAATATTATAAGCCTTGAAAAGTCATTGGTTTAAGAAAGCAGGGCTGTCTGTACTACTGTCACTTTGTACCTTTGCATAATCATATCGGTGCAAAATCTTTGCACAATCCTCACAGAAAAAGCTTGTTTTTATTCCAGTTTTAAAAAATCACTATCGGTTGCATCGGTTATCGGTGATTGTTACCCTCTATCGTATCGGTTATTGTATCGGTCACAAAATTCCATATCGGTCGGTCTCTATAATCTTCTTCGGTAGTGGGTACTGTATTTATGAGCATTGTATGTCTGTCCTGTTTTTTGTTGTGTATCTTTTGTTACTGGCAGAGTTGTGTCACTTATTTTGCCTATTGTCCTGGCCAGTTCACACTTGTAAAAGAGACTTCAGTCTCAATGTGGTTTTTACTGGTTAAATAAAGGTTAAATAAATAAATAAATAATACACAATATCACTCTTGACATTCTTGTTCTTAATAAAGTCCAGATGTTGACATGAACAATACAGCCTCTCTCTCACACAGATAGAAGTATACATTTGTTTATGATTATCAATACCTAATTAGGTCCAGTTATGGTCAAAATCATAACAGTACATCTGCTAGATAACAGTGTTATACATTTTAGACATAATTATGGTAACTTGTGAAACAGGACATTCTTCACATTAACTTTTGGTACTACTTTTTATTTTGATGTCAATACTTTGTACTTTTACTCAAGTAAAATTTGATTATCAGACTTGTACTATAGTAACGGGCTATTGTTTTTCTACATCGTTAGTGTTTTTCCATCACTGATTGTTGCTTTACAAAGCAACAAGGGCGAGTATAGTACATCCATTCAAGAGCACTGGACTTGCTTCAGCAGCTAGGCAGCTACACTGAGCTTCCATGTAATTCTTCATCATTTGGGGACAAAGGGAGCGGATCGGACAGTGCACTTCATTAATCCTCTGCCAATGTGGACTAAATTATTTGTCCTCCGACACTACATTCTTCAGAACAGAAGACCAACAGCTTAGTCTACCCCCAACCTCGGAACACATGGGCTGGCAGCATTCAAGGCATCATTAAAGGGGAATACCACTCATTTTAAATTTTATTTGCAGGTAAACATAAAAATAAAAAACATAAAATGACGGTTACAGTGCAAGGGTTCAAATATATCATTAACTAGAACTGCACTCGTGTGCCTACTTGCTTGTTGCACACTAGTAGGCCATAGCGCAAGCAGAGCGCGCAAGTACTGTCGACCGCTACAAACTGTCAAATCTCAGCTTCTCTGTGAAGGAACGTTTGAAATGTTGAATTATTAGGTTTAGCCATTTGCTACCTACCTACTTTATGCATGTAAAAAAGTAGTATTATGAAGTATGGTACAAGTTTATATCTATAAAATAAATAGTTTTATCGATTTAGAATTATTCTGGATCCCTTTTTAGTTTCTCAAAGAAAAAAAAGTCATCAATATCTGATGAAAAAATCATAAACTGAAATAAAATGTTATCACGTATACAGTATAATTATTTATTTCAAATTGTCAATTGCTTTAAATTTACTTAATCTTGGACTATAGTGATATTAACCCATTCTGACATGAGATCAGATTCTAAAAATGTTTTCTACATCCTGACAGTTTTCTGAAAAAGCTATATGTTTCCATGTTAGTCGTTCTTCGATTTTTCAAAAATAGCAGACCTACAAGCTCGTAGCGCGCCACTCGGTGACGCGCTATGAGCTTGTAGATCTGCTATTTTTAAATAGCTAAAGCATAACGTAATGCTAACACCAAAAGGGGTTCCCGCCCAGAATGGATTAATACTAAATGCCTGTGTATACGATGTAATTTGTAAGTTTATTAGCGGTATACTGTGGTTACTTTATAGTGCATTACCTATGGTCATAGAACATAGAGGCCAGTCTATTGCGTCGCTTCACCATTTTGTCGACTAAAACTATGACAAAAAATACGTGTAAAACTAGGCTAAATGAAGCTTTATCCAAAAGACTATGGACAAACTAAATAAAAATCTGCTGTCAAAATGAAAACTGCACTGACACAACAACTTGGGAGAGTGGTAAAAGACAGACAGACAGACAGACAGACAGACAGACAGACAGACAGACAGACAGACAGACAGTTGTAGAAGTCATTGTATTTATCCTACACACATTATTATACGTTATACGACTGAGGATGAAGGACCATGTTTATGACATCATAAAATAAAACGTGCAGTGCAGTGAGACAAACCGTGTGCTTATCGTGCTCATCGTTATAGTGATTAAAATCAGAGTGCGGTTCACATCATCAGCCTTTGTGAACTTACCAGCTCACAACCATCATGGTTTATGTGGCGTCTAGATTATCCGCTGAGTTCAGTTATTAGAATGCAGGGGTTGGCATTATAGTGCAGGGGTTCTCAAAGTGGATGCCGTGGAACCCTAGGGGGCCTTGACGCAAGTCCAGGGGTGCTTCAGTGCTTTGATAAGATTTGGAATTCATCAATGACACTTCAGTTTAAACACTTAGACCCTCTGTGCTTAGGAAAACTGACCCGGGTTCTCTCTTCAGCCTACAGTACACCAAGACAAAAATAGCATATCTACTTGTAGATCTGCTATTATGTCATATGTATTCTTTTCAGTACACAGATGGGCCGAAGATAGACAGAAGATATGGGAATTAGGGATGTGATTTTACATGACGATTAATTGTCACAATGTATTACTGTTGTTTATCACTGAAACATAATATGAATAAGAATTACATGTCTGTTTGACCTTCAGGCTTTGAAGTTGCACAGGGCAGACAAATAGCCTAAATATACAAAGGAATGGACATATTTAAGATATATGACATACAGTATGTATAAACTAAATAAAAAAAGACTTTAACACAAACTATGCCAGCATTTATTGATAACTGTGGTATAATTCACGGCAGCATTTTTCCCTGTTCAGCTCTTATTTTGAAAAGCCACATTTCCAGACTTCCGGTGTTGATCCTATACTAGGAAGTTGGACGATGCTTGGTCACGTCCTGTTTATCAAATGAAGCTAACAGAGTCTGATAGAAGGCAACACAGAGTCTGCTCTGGGCTGTGGAATAAACTTTGTTTCGACCAAAAATGTTATGACAACAGCTACAGTAGCAACCAGATGCTAACGTGAGTAGCATTATGACTCGATCAATCAAAGGCATATATAAAACACCAATTGCCGGACATCAATGCCAATGGCGTGGAGCGTAGCATTCATTAATTGGCATATATCTACGCGAATGGCGCAATAACTGTTAATAGTGGAATACTCAATCTACAAGCTTTCTTGTAGATCTGCCACTATTTGCGAAAATGTTTGAAACTATCTTTCAACATGGAAACGATTATGACGATCATGCAAAATCATTCAGGCGATTACGATTACATAATGATCCTGACAGGCCTTAATATATATAATGGGAACATAACATATGTTGCTGGAGTGTGTGTGTGTGTGTGTGTGTGTGTGTGTGTGTGTGTGTGTGTGTGTGTGTGTGTGTGTGTGTGTGTGTGTGTGTGTGTGTGTGTGTGTGTGTGTGTGTGTGTGTGTGTGTGTGTGTGATGACCAGGGCTCGACAGTGCGACTAGGTACTCGCATTTGCGACTAAAAATATCACTGTGCGACTTGTAAAATTAAATTTGTCGCACAGGTGCGACTACAGGATTTGACCATTCAATCGTGATAAAGACAAGTCTCTGTCTACAGCAAGTGCACATTCTATAGTCGCGGTTCTATACCTAAATTTATATTTCTGAACGGCGGTGTCGTTCGCCAAAAAGAGAAGAGCTACAAGCTAACAACGTGTCGAGGCTCAATGCGGTGTTTATTTGAAGATCTGTCCCCTTTGCTCCCACCGGCCAGTCCCTCCCCTCACTGTGTTGCTGCTCCACGGAGCTTCCCTGTCACTGCTTTCTGTCTGTCAGCAGCGGCAGTCAGAAAATAAGTCAGAGCGGGATAGCATTAGCATGATAGCACAGAGTCAGAAGGAATTGCTTGGACCCCGACACGTTATTTGCAAAGTCTGTTTGTAATGCTCAAAGTTCAAACGTAACTTACTTTTAACCAAACGCGGGTGAAACAGCGTGCAGCCGTGCACGCACGCGCAC
The DNA here is from genome assembly GCF_964188405.1 of Protomyctophum parallelum. NCBI lineage: Eukaryota > Metazoa > Chordata > Actinopteri > Myctophiformes > Myctophidae > Protomyctophum > Protomyctophum parallelum. Next base: position 14,805,926 of record NC_139705.1, on the reverse strand, counting down.
ACACACTGCGCGTTGATGTTGATGTTTATCAAAAACAACCCTTGCTTAGCGTTTGCTTACAAAAGCGTTTGCCCAGCATAAATGATAATGCGAATGACCAAACTGGCTGGATTACCGTATTAATATCAGTCAGTCAGTCAAAGCCAAGGAGAATGTTACAATACTAATTCACCATCGAGCAGCCTCTACACTGTCTGAATGTCACAGTAACATGACAGAACAGCAGGATAAAAACGGATAGCCTGTCTATCCATCCATGAGCAACATATTATCTATCTATCTCTGGTCCAAAGCTCTAATGTGTTGCACGTATTAGAGGTATGGAACAGAGCTACTATCGATCTATCTACAAAGTATTAGCATAAAACAAATTGATTATATAGATTATATGAAAACAAACATAATGATATCATGATGAATATCATGACGTAATTTCTCTGTTGATTGTCAATGGCTCATTTTGAGATGTGTGGGGACAAAGGCTGTATATAGGAGGGGCTAGCGCCCCTTAAAAATACATCATTTTTCATCGTGCTCCTAAAATAATTTGTGTGCTACTAGATTTTTCAACTTAGGCGCACACGTGCTACTTGGAAAAATGCTAAGCGTCGAGCCCTGGTGATGACGACATCTTTATTCATAGTCAGAGTCCCCAGCGATGCAATGAAATGACAACAAAAGCAATGCCAACGATGATGCATTCATCAGAGTTGATGCCAGCTCTACAGCAGCAGTACTGGCTCTACGCCCAACCGAGTGACCTTGAAACTCACTGGGAATGATTAGTAAGCTCTGCTCCCGTCCTGGCCCGAAGAGATTGTTACGTTTTGATACATAATAATGATTATATGATGAATAAGAAATGGAGAACATAACTGTGCCCTCTGCAAATAATATGGAGATCGAGGCTAAACTCATTGCCTGCCAAAGTCATATCACTCTAAGGTTCACACCGGCAATGACCAGATTCTCGTCACGACGTGTTTTCCATGGTTTACACTACTAGAACATTGCCCATTGAGGTGTGATCAGGTGACATCAATTGGCTAATAAAGGGGCGAGGTCGTGCATCATTGTGGTGGTGCGGACCGCATGTGTCAAATGCATGCCCCACCCAGTTATTACGTCTGTGTCCCTTTAATGCCCATATATGGAGTTCTTTGTCAGGCATGCCCAAATATGATAGAACAGGCCAGATCGATATATGGAGCCCGGGCAGGGGCCCTGGGCAGAGGGAGGCCTATTGTGGCGGTTCTGGACAACCGTGGGTCCGACCCACTCAAGAGCGGGCACTGCACTCCCCGTGGTGGTGTGTAACGCGTGTGTCGAATTAGAAGTCGGTTGGGCGAACGGTTCTCGAGTGACGTGGATTACAGACGCACACACAGAGACTTGGTGCATTTATAAATTAGATAGAGGGCACTCTTCCGCATCTGTAAATATCACCCAAAAATCACGTGATCGAAACAAAATCAAGATTGTTTAGTTTAATATAGGATATTAAAGAAGAATCTCAGCTTTCTGTTGATTCTTGGCGAAAAAAAGCTACATTCAAATGCCAATAACTATGGAATGGATAATTGCAACGGCCTGCTTTATTTCTCTGAATCTACGATGCTCTAATGTGTCTATTAAAGTGACCGGTGGGTGGAACTTTGTGAAGAATAATATTATATGTATAACAAAATCACACTTGTGTGAAGTGAGGGGTGCAAGATGTATTTATATTGGCCATATGTCATAATTTACTGCTCTGAACAAACATTAAAGTCTATAGACTTGGCTGCCATATGACATCATCTTCAAAGCAATGTGTTGGAGGGGATAGCTCACCTCAAAAGCTAGAAACAGACACACTAAATGTCCCAACCTAGCCTGCTGCTGCTGCTAGTGCAGAGATGAATTGGGTGCCGTTGTTTTCTCTGTACAAACATCCATTCACCATGCTCACTGCTCGTTAAATGAAAGCCGCTCTGCACAACATACAGCATCCAGACGTCTCTCAGTGCTGCCGCTACTGTAATATCCTGTCTGTCATTCAACTGTGTATGTGTGTGTGTGTGTGTGTGTGTGTGTGTGTGTGTGTGTGTGTGTGTGTGTGTGTGTGTGTGTGTGTGTGTGTGTGTGTGTGTGTGTGTGTGTGCGTGCGCGCGTGTGCGTGAGTGTGCGCGTGTGTGTGTGTGTGTGTGTGTGAGTGCGTTGTTGCTTTCTGCCTGCCTGCCTGCCTGCCTGCTTGTTTGAAGACAAGTGGATGAAATTGACATGGCGGCTATGGAAAGACAACAGAGGAGCCTCTCAAAGAAGCCTGCGTGTGCTTGTATGTGTGTGCTTGTGTGTGTGTGCTCATGTGTGTGTGCTCATATGTGTGCTCGTGTGTACAGTGCTTGTGTGAATGTGTGCGTGTGTGTTCATGTGTGTGCTCGTGTGTGTGCTCATGTGCATGCGTGCGTGCGTGCGTTGCGCGTATGGTGTTTACAGTTCAACAGATCAAAGCAGTACTCAGAGGAGCACTCTGGCAGAACAGAAGTAAAAGTCACCAGCAGGAACATTGAAGAGCAAAGAACAGAGAGAGCAGAGCCACGAACAGGGAAATGGTATGGGGATTATTGACATTAAGGTAGATGACAGCAGGACACTGGACTGACGGACAGGGACCAGAACGATGCTAATGTGGGGAAAGGACAGTGTGGTGAAAGACGTCAACGTTTCACACTCTCAGGAGTTAAAGATCTGCAGGGTCCAGTCATCATAGCTTATAGTTTTCATTTCATTTTTGTCAGGGAAAAAAGGTGGTTGGTTTCTGATGACTAGAAAATGTGACTGAAACTGCCTATAGTATATCCTTCTCCCTGTGTGTGTTTGACATTGTTCTGAAACAGGAGCAGAGCGAGGAATGTAATGAGTACTGAGATGAGTCCGGAAGTCAGAAAAGATTATTCTGGCTACTTTCAAAGTGTAAGAAATCAACTCAGAATATTTAAAAACCTATAAAACAACCCTAATATTATGAAAATCGGACATTAATTGCCTGGCGTACTATTATGGGGGGGTCCCAAAATATATGACCCCCCAAATAAGGGGTGAGGGTCGGGAAAATTTGAACCCCATCATTTTCTGACAGTTTGGTCCCTATGAAAGCCAAAAAAGCAAGAAAATCACTTTTAGCAAAAAAATCCTACGGAAATACCCCTCGTACCACACTATATTGTGGGGCAAAGGGAGATACTTTTAGATTAAGGTCAAAGTAAACGTACTTGGGCAGAAGAGATTTGGACCAAACCAAAATTACATACATAAAGTATAGGGAAATCAAACATGACTATTATACTGAAAACTATGTTTTATTTAATCTGCCAAAGAACAAAAGATCACTTTGTGCCCAGATTAGAGGCGGTATACTGCCACTTTATATTGAAATGGGTCGTTATGTTGTGATAGATGAAGAAGATTGAATGTACCAATGTGTGCACAACTGCACTGCTTGCAGTCAGAGAAGCACTACATGCTGCCCAGGCTGCTTCCCACTCTGCAGTCCTGATTCTCCTAGACGTATCAGCAGCATTTGACACAGTGAACCACCAGCTGCTCCTAGACACCCTAGCTGATCTGGGCATCGGTGGGACAGCACTAAAGTGGTTCTCCTCCTACCTCACTGACCGGACCTACCAGGTTTCTTGGAAAGGTTCGCTATCATCCCCCCGAACACTCCAAACTGGGGTCCCACAGGGATCTGTACTTGGTCCCCTCCTTTTCTCACTGTACACTAAATCCCTGCTCACTATCACTGCTATGCCGGTGACACACAACTGTTTCTATCCTTCCCCCCCTCTGCCACCCAAGTAGAAAAGAGCGCATCACTGCATGCCTGGCTGACATCTCACAGTGGATGTCTTCCAACCACCTCAAGCTGAACCCAGACAGGACTGAGCTTCTCTTCTTCCCAGCTAAGTCCTGCCCTATGCGGGACCTAACCATTTCCGTAGATAACGCCCTGGTAACGTCTGTCCCAACAGCCAGGAAACTTGGTGTTGTCCTGGACAGTCAGCTCTCATTCAAAACACACATCACAGCTGTCACCCGATCCTGCAGGTTTACACTCTATAACAACGAATTAGACCGTTCCTCATCCAGGACTCAGCCCAGCTCCTAATCCAGGCAAAAGTCTTGTCAAAACTTGACTATTGTAACTCCCTCCTCACTGGCCTACCGGCATGTGCACTTAAGCCCCTCCAATTGATCCAAAATTCCGCAGCTTCTCCGCTCCCTCCATTGGCTCCCGGTCGCTGCCCGCACAGAATACAAAACTCTGATGCTGGCATTCAAAGCAACCAAAGGTATGGCTCCCCCATATCTTGCAAGTATGATCGAACCCTAGAAACCCTCCCGCTCACTCAGATCAGCCAACGCAGGGAAGCTGGAAGTACCTTCACTAAAAACGCCGGGAGAACGCTCCACACGTTCCAAACAGCCATTGTAAAATACCCGGTAAGCTGGGGCCTCAAGTGGCTTATTGCTTTTATAAAACGGGTACATAGCAATATTAACCTAATAAAACTATTAAATTCACAAAAGTAGCTACGCTTTGCGCCACCAGAGCGAGACACATCACTTCCTTGTTTTGCTGCAAGTAGGCAATGTGACGGGAGAATAGCGATTGATGTCATTACGGGGCCGCCTGGAGCCACACATTCACAGTCATATGAGCCGGGCGGCGCTTAGATGCCCACACGGCATAGGTTTTCAAGGCAATCAAGCACTCCCCTTCCCCAGTAGACTACAGCTACAGAGATGCGGAATGAGCTGCGAATGATATAAAGTGATTGAAGGTGTGGGTTATCGGTGAAATTTACACCGGTCACGTGACACTAACCAGCCAATCAGAATCAAGTATTGGGACTACCCATTTTATAAAATGCCATGAGGGATGGGCCACAAGGTGGCATGACACTTAAATAAATAAATAAATTCATTAATTCATACAGCAGGCAGCATCATCACTTATTATAAACGGCCATTGATTCCCCAAAGCCATGTTTGCAATTACAGGCTGAATGGTTGGGGAGGAGGCGGAGTGGATGTCGCAAGGATGTGAAGTTAATTCTGTTGGCTGCCACCGTGTCACCCTGCCACAACAACATGCACTGTGTGCGAGTGGGTGCACGTGTGAGTGCCTGCGTGCGTATGTGTGTGAAAGTGAGAGAGACAGAACGAGAGAGAAAAGAAAGAAAAGTGAAAGAATGAAAGAGCCTTGCTTGGAAGGCTCTTGAAGACAACATCACAGGGTAGTGCGTGAAAGGAAGAGAGAGAGAGAGAGAGAGAGAGAGAGATAGATAGATAGATAGAGAGACCAGTTGGGTGGATAGTGTTTCAATTCGTGTTGCGTGCCACTTCCTCTGAAACTGTGAGTCTTTTAGCCCATGACGCTGACAGGTCAGAGACACACACCCGCACGTCATCCACCAAGAAACACACAAAAAAAATCACTCCCAGCATCTCGGAAGAATCTCCCAGGAACACAGAGTCGAGGACGTACGCCTCCCTTCATTCACAGGCCTTTCCCCTCCGTACACCAGGCGACAAATTACTCCCTCAAAAGAAGAACGCCGGCCGGAGATGAAGTGGAACAATTAATTTCACGCTTGTCCTCCCTGCCTCAAAAGCACGTTGGGCCTAGCGTCCCATATCTGGTGGCACAGACACTCCCCGTAGATCCACTTCACAACATACACACTCACGCACGGATGGATGGACGGACGGGCGCACTTGCTCGCAAGCGCCACACACACACAAACCTTGAAGGAAGAAGCATTGGTATAGTAGCTGCAGGTAGGTCTATAGTAATGGTATAAAAAATGCCCTTGAGTAAAAGTATCACAACACATTGTGAGCTTGTAGATCTACTATTTTCAAATGGCCAAAATATATACATAGGGCTGAAGCGATCAAAATCTACAAAGTCAAAATCTACAAAGTAACTAGTAAAGTGACCTCAAAATTGTACTTAAGTACAGTACATGAGTAAATGTATTTAGTTACTTTCCATCACTGCACGCGGAAACATAAATCACAGATGGCCCTGTAGTAAATCCCGGAGACGTGAAAACAGACGTTTTTAAACACAAACGAGAAAGAGTGTTGTTTAGTCACTCTCCCTCTCTATGCCTGAGTGGCCAGGCCATCACCATTAAACAATCGATCAATGAGGGGGCAAATATAGTATTGATCGCAACGTGTAGACATCTCAAAGCTGGATCAATGCCCAGGGAATGGACGGGGAGGGTCGTGATTGCACGCAGACACACAAGACACACGGCCGTGATAGACCACTCCATCATAAGGTTATAGGAGAGGAGAGCCACGAGTAATGGGATATAGACTGGATATAATAATAGGACTAACAGAAACTGTTCTTTTGTCACCATGGAGGAATAAGTGCTCTGGCCACATCAGTTTCTGGCCGATAGCCATGACCTGCTGTCACCGTCGCAGACACACTGACCGGTGACGGCGGCAGACGAGCGAAAGATCTAAATGGCCATGTCAGAGAAGAGGCGCCAGGCACGATAGCCTAAAGGTTCGTCTTAGAAGAAATAAATGAAAAAGTTGAAAAGCTGATTTTCAACCTAGATCCGATTATTTTGATGGGAGATGAATTATGATTGGTGTGGCAAAACATTATAAAAAAAATTGCCTATGTTTATTCATTGCCAAATTCATACAATGATGTTGTCTCATTGCACCAGAAAATATAACAGATCTACAATCTCAAAGCGCAAATGTGATGCACTGTGAGCTTGTATGACAACAATCGAGCAACTTCAACAGTCTGGGGTGTTCACAAAAGCTTGAGTAGACGATGAAATATCCCTTTAACAACTTCTGACATTATATCATCTTAGAAGCTCAGACAAAAGATGGGAGGTAGTGAATTCCTGGTAACTGTCCTTATACTACACGCCTGTGACATTTACTGTGCAAGCTAGTGCTTTGATATTTCTATGTTACCTTGCAGTAATCACTCACTGCTCACACAGCTTAACTCAGCTCAACCCTCCACCTCCCAAATAAATTGCTTCCAATCTCCACCCCTCAGCGGGCCAATGAGTGACAGGGTGTTTAAAAGCTTGCCTGAGGGCTACAGAAAACAACAGTAGAAAAACTGTTGGCGCTAACTGCACACTTGCGTATACGTACATACTATGCATGCACACATACTGAGACAAAAGCTTGCATACACACACACACACACAGAAAAATGTCCAGAGGCAAACACACGCCAATGTCTAATGGCACTGCTGCTGGCGATGCTCAGGAGACTTTCCCAGGATGCATTGCGTCTGTTGTGTATGCACCATTGCCCTCCAGAGCGGGTGCCAAAAGCCTACTCTCACTAATGGCCGCCATTTTTCAATGTGCCCCCCCCCATGCCATGTTATGCCACCATACTCAGCGTGCACGCGTGCGCGCACACACACACACACACACACACACACACACACACACACACACACACGTTAGAACAGTGGTTTTCAACCAGTGGTCCTTGAGGGGGTTCCAGGTGGTCCCCACCTAAATGAGAGAGTTGGTAACCAAATGGACCCTTATATAGATATGTTACTCTTGAGAGCGTGAAATGAAACAAAAAGGACCCATTTAATGCTCTCAATTGTTACATTATTGCACATCTGCATTGAGAAGTGAGAAGTTGTACCCAACACATGGCAAGAAACCCAAAGCCACAACAGCTACGTCGCTACTGCAACACCCACAACACCATCTTACACACTACACTCACACACACTCACACGGGCAGTGACGTCACACACTTACCCTTCGCAGTGTTGTAACGCTATCTCCTCCTATCGCGCCCATCGCCAACACTCAACACCACCCGCCAAACAATGCTCATTGCACTGCCACCAAAGATGCCTCCCTTCCACACTCACGCCGGCAATGCATTTATTTACTACAAACATTATCGCCCCAAGCGCCCACACCCCCGGAACACTAACCACTGTTGCCCTTTCACCACGCTAAATTCGCCAGGTCTACGCAAGTGAGCACAAATTACATGTGAGAAAATTCATTCACAAGCCCACAAATGCCATTCAACACACACTACAACTCGCTTACAATTTGCGAACCTGGCAACTACTACCCCGTCTTTTAATTGGCTACTAGCTCTCAGCCTGTGCTGCTCTGATCTCCGAGTCTCCCTGACAGTCCTGTCCACTGTCTGCAGGAGAAAAAAACAAGGAAGGAGAGGAATTGTCGCCTCACGATTTTGCTTATTCCTTCTAAATCTCTGTATATAAAATATCGCTCACTCAGCGAATCTCTTAGTTACATCAACATTGTTCTTCGACAGTAGCCAAACTATTACAATTACACGTTCGAATTGGCCATTTCGCCTGCCAGCCATACTGCCGAGTACTTTTGATTGCGCACACACACACGCACGCCTGGAAGCCACGATCTCTCTCTCTCTCGGCACGCCACGCACGCACACACACACACACACAAATAGCCATGCAGGCTATACACGACGGCAGCGAGACAGGACGTTATAATCTTGAGTTTAATTAAATAACTGTCTTTCTCCGCACGTGCACGTGCGCACACAAGGGTAGCCTACAGGGATTTACTGAATATATATATATATAATCATCTATACCAGGGCTGCCCACACTTTTTTTTAATTGAGAGCTACTACGACCAGCTCATATAGCCTACCCACCAAATAAAACTATCATCCCATTGCTGAAAATAGTTACAAAATGTAATTGAGGAGCCTTTCATAGGCTACATACAGTGGTGTCCCATTCGTCTGTACCAGGCTGACTTCTATAGGTTTTGAAAGGTACCTTTCATTTTTTTATTCTTTATTTACCCAGGGAAGTAGCTGAGCACAGGTGCTCATTTTCAGCAACGCCCTGCACATCGAAACACACACACACACACACACACACACACACACACACACACACACACACACACACACACACACACACACACACACACACACACACACACACACACACACACACAAAATGTCATGTGAAAGGTACCTCTGGACGCCACACCTCTGATGGGTGGGGTTTAGTCTTAAGGGGTGCGTTTCTTTCACCCACTGTGTAATACAATAAATGGACGGTAGGTGGCAGTAGTACAGAGGCCAGAGCAACTATAAGACAAACGCACATGGAATGGGAAATAGAGGGGGGGAAATGGAAATGGTAGGGTTTTTATTTTTGGTATTTGACTTTGCTACTGATGATTGTACGCAACAACAAGTATTGCATTGTGTGTTTGAGCTGACAGGCCCTTTTTGATGTCAATCAATCAAGTCATCTCAGGTCATCTCAAGCGGCAGATGCAAAAATCGTTTTTTATATTAAAATTATATATATTTTTAGGGCCATGTCATGTGGTCTACCTGAAAAGCCTTTGTGATCTATACTGGTAGATCCTGATCTACCTTTTGGGCACCGCTTAACGTCAGATCAGCGGTTTTGTCGGCCAGCGCCAAAAAGACTCCCCGACAGCATAATCGGAGCAAATACCGGGCAGTGTATGAGCCATAACGTGTTGACTACACTACACTAATAAGGACACATAATAATAACTAATAACCCATCCGTTACTACATGTGGAGTCAACTCCCGCAATTTCCTTCTTCCCATAGTGCGCGGCAACGTAACTCTGCGAAATTCTAGTTGATCAATGTTTGTGTTCTCTCTCCTATGTTACCACATCAATACAGCATGGAATTGTGGACAAAATTGTACGTTTGGGATCTGAGAGGCTAAATCTCATCAAATGGTGGCTGTGGCTCAAATTTTGAATAAAACATGCCGTGATATGAAATGGGTTGAAAACCACTGCGTTAGACTGAAGAATGTGCTACTATAGTATGGGAGCATATGTGTTGTCTATGTCTACCATGGCATTGATTCCCAACCTGTGGGTTGGGGCCCAGTGATGGGCTGTGGGTACACAGTGGGCCCACTTTTAAAAGCCCCCCAGTGGCCCCCTGACATTTTATCACATCAGGAAAACTAATGCGTTTATTATTTATTTTTTATGTCAACTTTGTCTTGTTTTGACTAATCTGTGTAGAAATATGATCCGGTAGGTATTCCTACGCCGACCGAATCACTGCAGTTCGCGTTGAGTAAAAAACGATCTGAATGGTAAAAAATGGCGAAACAATTCATGGAATGGACTAGTTTGCCCAAACCTCTAAAAAAGTGGTCTTACCCTTTAATTCATATTTTCAGATGGGGGTCTGCGGCCAAATAGGCAATAATTTTGGGGGTCCTTGACATGAAAAGGTTTGATATATATTGGCAACATACAGAAAACTGTTGGGATTTAGAAGACATTCGTAGAATCTGCCTCAGGTCTTAATGGGCTAATGGTTCCACAGGTCCGGCCACGAGTTGGGTTTTCACCGTGAGTTCTGAGAAACATGTTTCATGCTTAGCTGCACCGCTACGACGCGGTGCGCTTCCCTATACAACTCCATACGTTCTCACACAAATTGATTCTCGAAAATCAAATTGATTCAGCTGGCGTGAAAGTGGTGAGCGAGAGAGAGAGAGAGAGAGAGAAACCAGTGGTCAACTTGTTCTGGAAGTACAGGTATTATTTTTCTTCCCCCCCCGATGCGTTACATGGATATATGTTTGTCAGTAGACGATACAGGTTTGACGGACATGTGATTGCAAATTAAATGCAGGTAACAGGCAAAGGTACATACTGTAAAATATGTGAACAAATGTGACCAGATTTGACTGAGAGCCTGCCATCGCGCAAATTCCAGCATTCCAGCATTTTTTCCTAAATGAGTTAATAGCAGAGGCAGACTCTTCACATACTGTACTAGAGCATGTCTGAAATAAGTGTCAGAGCTGAAATCGACATTTAAATATGAAATAAATGCTTAAACATGTAGCTAGGTGTAATGTTAGAGACCACAGAAACGAACCTTTCAAGCCTGTTTTCTCAACTCGCTGTTTTCTGCAAGACATTACTCTATAAGTCATATGTCCAAAACTGGTTGGTCAAACTGAACAACCAATATGTCAATTTGAAGCTATGATTCCCTGCTTTCATACGACATAAAAAAACAAAAACAAAAAGAAATCCAATGGTAGTCCCTCAGTCAAATTTGGTCACAAATGTATCTAAATACAAAAATATATATATAATAATAATACTAATAATAAACATATTTCGGATTTCTATTATTTCTATTTCTAGCTCTCCGTATTATTCATATCCTCACTGTATTGCCTGCTACATTGCCTTTTTAGCTATTATTTTAATGTTGTTTTATGCATTTGCTTTTATTTTTTTCTTTACTACTAGTAAACCACTTTGAGCTGTATTTCATGTCAAAAGTGTATTATTATTGTTACATATATCACCCATTCTTGAGATAAGGGACAAAACTTTTTTCAAACTGGATTTTTTTTTTTTTTAAGATACATTCAAATCAAATGGATGTATTTGTACACAGGTCTCAACTACCAATATTGAGAAGGAACAGGTTTTTCGCATAACATTTCTTTCTAAAATGGGACATTTATGCACTTAATACCTGATTCATGTCAACTCCGTCAGACACACTAAAATATTTTTTAATTGAATTTGATAATTTCAACAATAATATAAAGTCCTCAGTTATCTTATACTGGCTTTCAGTAATCAAGTTAAGTAATACAATTATTTTAATATTGTTTTTTTCCAATATCACACTATTATGAAATATCCAATTTCTCAAATCCGTCATTTCAACCTCTATTTTCAATATTATAACATGAAAACCATGTAAAAAAAAAAAAAAATCATCATTACGTATCATTTCAGTTGGTGTTTCAATACATATGCACAAAATATTTAACATCGAATTTTCTATTTCTTTGGAAATTAACAAAAACATCACGGGACGAACGTCTGACGGAGTTGACGAACATCTGACGGAGTTGACAAGTTTAACTGATTTAGGTTCTAGACCACCTAGGATCTTGATTCTGGTGACTAATCCCACATTTTCAAGGATGAGGAATACAGTGGTACTATTTATATTGGCCCTGTGACCATGGCAGCCATTTTCAAAATGGCCGCCACCTGCTGTTATTTTACAATAACTCAATTTCTACACCACCTAGGATCTTGATGCTGGTGACTAATCATACATTTTCAAGGATGTGGGATACATTGGTACTATTTAGATTTGTCCTGTGACCATGGTAGACATTTTTTTAAATGGCCGCCAACTTTTTGTTATTTCCCAATAACTCAAGTTCTACACCACCTAGGATCTTGATTCTGGTGACTAATGCTACATTTTCAAGGAGGAGGAATACAGTTGTACTATTTAGATTTATCCTGTGACAATTGCAGCCATTTTCAAAAATGGTGGACCTGCTATTATTTTACCAATTTAGTCAGGGAATATTATCAGAATAATGTCAAATCTGTGATTACATTTCTTACCAAGAATTTTTTCACCAATGTGTTTGTAAAGGTGTCTACTAACATATCCCACATTGGTTTCTATTGAACCACCCTAGGGGCATTTTTGACAGCTGCTGAAAGTTGGGTACCATACCAAGTGGCTATGGCCAAACTAGGGAGTCTATGGCCAAACTAGGGGTCAAACCCCTTCGGCTAAATTCGGCCATATATCCACTGGCCCAAATGTGCTGACCTCATTTTGTGATGACGGCTATGGCCATTTTCAGCCCAAGGAGTGTTCTTCGTGCATAGCTAATGCTTGGAATGCATTCAGAATCATGCAAACTCCCTAGTTTGACATGTCACATGCTACTTAAAGCATAATGAACATTTTGCCTTATATAGGTTGTTGATGGTACCCCAACTTTCAGCGGATATGTTAGTAGACACCCTTCCAAACACATTGGTGAAGAAAATTCTTGATAAGGAATTTATTACCAGATTGTATTAATATCCCCTGACTAACTCATCTTCTAGACCACCTAGATCCGACTTCACCAACAGAGACCCGATTGACACCTAAACAACAAGTTCGGACAGCCCCACCAATTAGTGTTACGGAAAATAGCAAGTGTCTACCCTAGGCCCAGAGGGAGAGACAGAACTTTGATGCGGCTCAAATGTTGCACGACTCCTCAAAAAGCTGCCACCAGAGATGAGAGCTGAATTCTGCCGCACAATGCTCTGCGGCCCAGGAGCAACCAACACCATGTTGGAGTTCTCTGAGTGGTTGAAGCACGAGTCCTAGCCATATAGCCTGTGCAAAGGCAAACACCTTGAAGACCTGCTTGAGGTGAACAGTGAGCAGTGAACAGTGAGCGAAAGACTGAAGACAGAAGATCTGCCTTCAGGACTATCAGGCAGGATGTGCAGACACTGAAGGCATCAGTGTCGTTCTGTGTCCCCAGCATGTCAACCAAAGCAATGTTACCAAATCAAAGGAGCCTTCACCTCAAGTCACCTGGGGCTGGGTGAGCAATCGTATCCTGTATCTAGCCTCACAACTAAATACAGACACTTGGCCAGACTGCCGTTTGAAAGGGTCAAACCCTTCATCCTGATTGGGGAAGACCACCCCACCTAATCACACCAACCGAACAAGTGAGGTTGGGGCCTCCAGGTGGGCCAGCAGCCATCTGCACAAGACTGGGCTGGACCCTGCAGGAAAGCAATCTCCAGCCAAGACAATGTAAGTTGACTATAACAGAGCCCCAGAACACAGAGCTCATGAGAAGGATGGAGAAACACTGGCAGGAGGCCACCAAGATACAACGCCACACTGCAGTGGCCAGTGAAGTCAAACTGTGCGTCTTGTGTACCTGAAAGGGACAAGTCAAAGGCCAGAAAGCCCACCTCCTTTTAATGTCCTGTCAGTAGCAACTCAACCTGCAGCTGAAATAAGCCCTGACCCCTCCCAGAGAAAGTTCATCCTTGAAAATGTAATGATTAGTCACCAGAATCAAGATCCTTGGTGGTCTAAAACTTGAGTTATTGGTAAAATAACAGCAGGTTGGTGGTCATTTTGAAAAACAATGGCCTCCATGGTCACAGGACAAATCTAAATAGTACCACTGTATTCCTCATCTTTTAAAAATGTATTATTAGTCGCCAGAATCAACATCCTAGGTGGTCTAAAACTTGAGTTATTGTAAAATAACAGCAGGTGGCGGCCATTTTGAAAAACAATGGCTGCCATGGTCACAGGACAAATCTAAATAGTACCAATGTATCCCACATCCTTGAAAATGTATGATTAGTCACCAGAATCAAGATCCTAGATGGTGTAGAACTTGAGTTATTGTAAAATAACAGCAGGTGGCGGCCATTTTGAAAAATGGCTGCCATGGTCACAGGGAAAATCTAAATTGTACCACTGTATCCCTCATCCTTGAAAATGTAGTCTTAGTCACCAGAATCAAGATCCTAGGTGGTGTAGAACTTGAGTTATTGTAAAATAACATCAGGTGGCGGCAATTTTGGAAAATGGCTGCCATGGTCACCACGAGACAAATCTGTGATGGCCCTATAGCCAAAAATGTTCCTTAACCCACCCCCTGCCTGGAACGCAAGAAACGCAAATAAATTAAATTCCCCGTGCGTGCCACGAACGCATTTTGCGTTCTATTGGGGTCCCCCCGTTATATGAAAATGTCATCTCTTACGTGCACATCAATGTTACCCCCGAACCTCTATCTTTAAAGACGTGGCCACAGCACGAAAAACAAAAACACCATGCACAAATTAATGAGTAACCTATTGAATCCGAGTCAAAACAAGCTAAGACAACACTGACAGCCGCAACCACAGAGAGAAAGAGACGTGGCCGGCTCCCGGCACACACACACACACACACACACACACACACACACACACAGTCACACACACACTGTGCTGTGTCAGAGAGACGAAACACGTTGCCCAGGCATGTGCGCACACACACACACACACACACACACACACACACACACACACACACACACACACACACACACACACACACACACACGGCTCGCCTCTCACCGAGTTGTGTCTCAAAGAAAATCGCACTCGCACCACGGTGATCTCAGCTCTGCGCAGTATACACGCGCACACACACACACACACACACACACACACACACACACGCACACACACACACACACACACACACACACACACACACACACACACACACACACACACAGAAGCACAGCCCCCACTCCACACTCCCAACAAAGCGAACGCGTGGTGTCATATTTCAAGTGGACGGTCCTAAAAATGCTGAGGTCCCCCCCCCCCCAAGCACACACACACACACACACACACACACACACACACACAGGAGGTGTGAGCGAGCAAAGAAAGTGACAAAAAATGTCCCTGATTGCCTCCATCGGTGTCAGTTGAACAACAGAAGCAATGTTTCCTTACCTGCAAAACGTCTCGGAAAACGACTATCCTTGTGAAAATGCAAATCAAAACTTTTTTCCCTCGTCCAAGATTGATCCGAAGCCATCCCATGTCCACTGTCCACGTGCAAAATGCATATAAAACTTATTTCCCTCATTGTCAATCCAACGATCTCAGAATAAAAGTATACAAATTCTCGCATTTATTTGCGTGCATGCATGCGCGTCCTGCCCTGAGTCCATCTCCAGCGAGTCTATCAGACTGATAATCCAATCCATGCAACCAGATCCACCGTGCACAAATAAAACGTATTTCCTCTGTACACCGTGCACAATGCAAATAAAACCCTCGATATTGTCCAATTTGTCATCAAACGATTGATCAGAATAACACTATCTTTCTGCTTTGCATGCAATCCTGTCCTCGTCCCACTTCAACGAGTCTAGGGGTCTGGGGTCTAGGGGTCTGGGGTCTAGCAAACCGATTGGTTAAACCTTTCCAACAATGGCATGGTAGCTGGGCAGATCAACATGTCCGGTGTTGCCAGGGATGGTGATAGAAACAAGCAACAAGGATCATGACAAAAATGCACATAACATACAATCAAATGGCTTTATTGGCATTAGAAACGTAAATATTATATAATGTAAGTAACCAATAACCAAAGGAAGTGATTCAAAGTTGTATTATGTTTCTAAATTAGTATTACGATTCCATTGTTTACGTATTTTTGACGATTGTGATTGGACGGTTGTTGCCAGGTTGCTTGTGAGTGAAACAAGCAACCAGGTTCATGAAATATTGCACAGTGTTTTAGACGTCTTTTATAAGTCTTTTAGACGTCTCGCGCACGTGTTGGTGCGCGTTCCAAATGTAAGTGTGTGTGTCCATGTGACTGTGTGTTGTACTACACCGCCATCTCATGGCCACAGTGCCACAGTGCAATGAGCTAAGTGCACCACCATGGTGTGGCCATGAGATGGCAGTGTAGTACATGCAATACAGAGTATAATTCAAATCAGCTATTTGAAAATAGCAGATCTATAAGCTCACAGCGCGTCTGACGTGTTGTGAAAAGAGAACCCCTTTAGGTTTTTTTTTTATTTTATTTTTATTTTTTTCTTTATTTTTTTTTCAATTTTTGTCAATTTTTTTTTTCATTTTTTTTTCAATTTTTTTTTTCATTTTTTTTTTTTATTATTATTTTTTTAAATCTTTTTCATTTCAATTTTTTTCCTTTCCTTTTTTTTTTTTTTTTCATTTTTTTTTCTTCAATTTTTTTTCTTCATTTTTTTTTTTTTTTACCATGCTGCATTCAGAGCCTCACATGTACATAGTGGAACATAATGGAATAGTGTTCTTTTTTCCACATTAAAGTAAACAAACGTAGCTTTAATTTGATATATGGCGTGAATATGTGGCCATAGTAGACATTCTGAAATTCAGTTAGAAGCTAACTGAAACTTCAGATGGCTATATCTCCAATTACTGGTTTTCGGACCGTGTACCACCATTTATTCAAGTGTTGATATCTACATAACAGAACATAGTTATCAACTCAGTTTATTTTTTCCATGAAAGCAAACATGAAAATCCTTCTTTTGAAATATTCCGTGTCATTGGAGCCCCACCAGAGATTATTCTATACATTTCTAAAAGTAGGGGATTTAACATTGGCAGGACCAATTGGCATTATAAAGACAGCCTTGGCGATAAATGTGTTAAGGCATGCTCTAACTGTGTGCCAAATTAGAATACGTCCCATTATTCAAAAACTATAACTTTATTGTTTTAGGAACACTTTTGTCAACTCCGTCAGATACATGTCAACTCCGTCAGACACAAAACCTGACGGAGTTGACGTCTGACGGAGTTGACAAAATGTCATTTGTTTTCATCTTAACCCTCTGTAGTACAATGTAGCCATTTTGTTTTTGCTTCATTTGTTAGCTAAACCTAACCCTAAACTAAAATAATAAACATTATTTTGGAATTCTTAACAAAGATCATAATAATGTCCTGACGGAGTTGACATGTAAAAGCTGTGACCACCCTGATATCAACATTGTTTGTTTAAAATATCAAACAATTGAATGCTTGTCAGACCAGGTGCTCCACTGTTGCAACAAATACAAACGGGACTTGGAAAAGGAGTCTTCAGGCTAAATCTGTCGACAATATTTTCTGATTAATTTAAGACTTTTAAAAAACCTGACGGAGTTGACGGGAGATGTGGGACACACATTTGATATGAGATAACTAATGGAAAAAATTAATTAAAATTATTGTGTATATTGTTTGCTATGTTGTTGACAATCTACTTTAATTTAGTATGTATATTTATGTGATTGTGACAGTATTAGACACTTTTTTAGCAGTTTGAAATTATGACCACTTGCTGGGGACAGGCTAAATACAGGCGTTTTTGGGTACAGTGCCTGCTTTTAACTAATTCAGATGGCATATGAAAACAATTATAATGAAATGAATGGCATAATAATGCACAACTGTATTACATGTAACTTTGCAAGTGCTTTTATTTTTATTAAATTAATTTATTTTTAACAATAATAAGGCTCTTATGTGTGGGACATGTTTTTTCCACTTTTGTCCCTCATCTCAAGAATGAGTGATATACGATATTGTATTAGATTATTACGGCAGCATTGAGTCGCTCTCTCCCTCTCCTCCCCTGATTGATGTGGATCAATACTAAACGATGCTTGTCCAACTACTGCATTAGGGTTTGTCACTTAGATTGCTGAAGCATGAAGCCTATTTTATACTTAGTCAAATGCTGGTGTCTCGCATCAGATCTACAAGCTCACTAAGCATCACGCTGCGACACATCTTAGGTTATTTGTCATATCTGCCCTGTGCAATTTCAAAGCCTAACAGAAATCTAATATTCCAGTGACAGCTGCAGTGAAATCGTTAATCGCAATGATTTGTGTGACAATAATTAATCGTTGTGTAAGACGTCATAATCGTGGTGACAGCCCCATAGTGCCGAGGTGAGTTGAGTTCATCCAGCCCATCCAGCCCACTGTACATATGGCCATTTTGTTCAAAGTTCTGAGTGCAAAAAATGCAGTGCAAGTGAAGGTGAACTGGAGGAAAGGACGCTTGCTGTCACAATGAGCTGGCTTTGGGAGCGCTGCCAGCCTCACAAGAAATATGAGGGGGCAGCAGTGGACAAAGTACTTGCATGTATTACTTAGGAGAGGAAGGTGAATTCCGCACTAGCCATTTTCTTGGTACAGGCTTTAGTTTTCAACATACTGTTGGTCCGACAACCTACCTCAAACCC
This sequence comes from Protomyctophum parallelum, assembly GCF_964188405.1. Classification (NCBI taxonomy): domain Eukaryota; kingdom Metazoa; phylum Chordata; class Actinopteri; order Myctophiformes; family Myctophidae; genus Protomyctophum; species Protomyctophum parallelum. The sequence continues at coordinate 14,787,202 of NC_139705.1, read as the reverse complement.
TGTAGTGAATAGTGATGTGTGGTAGGAACTGTTAATGTGCAGCGCCCAGCCTAGACCTATATCTAGGTAACACCTACCTCTGAATATGCCGGTTCTGTAAACAACTATTTTCAAGTAAAGTTTCAGTCCAGTCTAAACAACCCAGTGTCTTCTATATACTAATAACACTTCAAACCCTAACCTAAACCTAACCTCCGACGGGGCACACACCTAAACCTAACCTTAACCCATGTCTAACCAATGACTAGTCTAAACTAAGTATGCACCCCTCCTAAACCAGCCTATAACATTGCACAAGATAAACAGCACTTTGCTGCGTTTCTCTTCTCGCACACGCGATCACACAGTAGTAAGAGTCTTCTCAGATCCACTCTAGTATTACGCATAACGATAGACAGACTTGAGTTCCGAGGTAATACAAACAATTCCAACCTGGCCCTAAGGGATTTTGATCAAATATTAATCCAACCTGTACGGGTCTCGGGCCCTGTCGGGTATTTTCAGAATCGGGTGACCCATGAAGAGCTCTACACTCCACTGAGGATCTGACTTAAACGTGCGAGAGGCCAGGATGTCACAAGGTAAAACATCCATTTATGGAAAAAAATGACATTTGATTGCTGCATAAGGACTTAAAAAACGTTGCTTACAACGCATACAAGATAAGCATATTTTTCTGTCTCTCTTTTAGCTCCTTTACATTTTCCATGGAAAATGGAAATTCTCCTCATGGATTATGTAACTCATATGCTGCGTTCAGACGGGCAGATACAAAGATAGTCTACCACAATGGAAGCCAGCAACATGAAGATGCAAAGATACATCCCACGTTTGTAGCTGGTGCAAAAGCTATACAGCAGCTAGGCTACAAAGCTACCAAAACGTTGAGCTGGTATCAACTTCAGCAAGTTCAGCTACAAAGCTACAAATGTGGCGTGTAGCTTTGCAACTTTTGCATCTTCCAGTGTGAATGCAATATTATTGTTTACAATGGAACGACTTTGTATTGTGGACAGAAATTCTTAGCACACTGTTGGTTAGGTTTTTTCCCCCTTTGTGTGGAGATGACGCTGGTGTCTCTGTAGAGTACTTGTATGACTAAAACTCTGGTGTGGACGCGTCGGTGTTTCCTCAGATTACTCGACTCAGAGAAACTCTTGTCACATTTTTGACAGTGGTATGGTTTTTCTCCAGTATGGATACGCGGGTGTTTCCTCAGGTCACTTGACACAGTGAAACGTTTGTCACATTGTTTACAGAGGAAAGGTTTTTCTCCCATGTGGATACGCTGGTGTGTCTTCAGGTGACTTGACACATAAGTGAAACTCTTGTCACATGGATACGCTGGTGTGCCTGCATATGATCTGATGACCTACTGAAACTCTTGTCACACTGTTGACAGATGTGAGTTTTCATTCTGGTGTAACTCATCTGATGTGTCTTTCCTTCTCCCACCAGCGCTACATTCTTGGTAAACTGTAGATGACTGTAAGATTTTGGTTCATCTGTGTCTCCTTGTTTCTGGCTGGTTACAGAGCATATTATTTGCTGACATGTTGCTTGGGTGAGCTGTTCTTTCCTCAGTGTTTGGCAGTAGAGGTCGTTGTGGCTCCTCTTTGTGTGTTTATGGAGGAGGGTGAAGGCACAGGTGGAATGAGATAAAGCAGAATGTTCCCAACGCACAATATATCCAGTTACCAATGTATCCAATACAGATTGGACTGGAGCGGGATTCTATGTCTCTGTGATGAAAAGGAGGTTCTTTCTTGTTGCCTTTCACTGAGGTGTTTTTCTTTTATTAGTCCTTCTGCACTGTTATCCCGCCATGGATTAATTAATTAAATCACTGTAATTCACGCCAGGATTTCCCCTGTTTAACCTTTATTTTTAAGAGCCAAAACAAGCAACTGGATGTTACTTTTGTTACTTACACTGTGACCCCCTCTCTGTTTACCGAGCAATCTTCGTTCCTACTCTCACCTATGATCATGACGTGTGGGTCATGACCGAAAGAATAAGGTCGCGAATACGACGAATACGAATAAGAAATGAGTTTCCTTTGACGGGTGGCTGGCATCTCCCTTAGAGATAGGGTGAGTTCAGTCACACGAGAGAGACTCGTGTGTAGAACCGCTGCTCCTTCGCCTGGAAAGGAGCCAGCTTAGGTGGTTCGTGCATCTGGTTAGGATGCCTCTCGGGCGTCTCCCTAGGGAGGTCCTCAACGCACGTCTCACTGGGAGGAGACCCCGGGGCAGACCAAGGTGCAGTTGGTGGAAACACATCGACTCACTGGCCTTGGAACTTCTCGGAACGTCTCGGAATCCCCCAGGAGGAAGTCACTAATGTTGCTCTGGAGAGGAGAGGAGAGAGAAGTCTGGAGCACTCTGGTGGAGGTGTTGCCCCTGCGACCCGACTACGGATAAGCGGTTGAAGATGGATGGATGGACACTGTGACCCCCTTTCCACCGGTTGGCTCCCAAACTAGACCTATATTTTTAATTGTTTATAGGATCAATACAAGTAAATTAATACATGATAACCCTTCCACAGTAGTAGCTTTTTCATATTTCTGATTGCATATTTTCCTACATAATGCCTCATTTGCATATTACATTTTGTAATACAATAAATCATTGTCTTCGTGTAAGTACTCAATTGGGGAAGTTTCATGGTGATAACAATCTAATATAGGTATGGTTTTGCCCACTCAATTCATAATTAACATTCCAATTTTGGAGCTCTGGCTCATGGACTAAGAACCAAAAAGAACTGAACCGGTTCCCATTGGGAACCAACCGGTGGAAAAGGGACCTGTGTGTGATGTCGGATCCATATCAGATCAGAAAGGCATACCGCGACCATTACAGCATTGGCTATAGGCCGTTGAATAAACCTTGTATTGATCAGAAATGCCATCTGGGACAAGGAATTGGAGATAACGACGATAAAAAAAACAGATAGTGGGGGTGGGTGTGTTCACTTGAAGATGGCGTGCTCCATTGCTGTTGACAACATCACCTAGCAACCCAGTGCTAATATACAGTTTTGGACGTAATGAGGTTCCCAGCCGACAGAGACGAATCCAAGGATTAATAGACTTAGCCGGAAAAAAGTCTTTACATATCTCCCAAAATTGATCAGACAGCTGCACTGCTCAAGTCGTACTATCATATCAGTTAATTTCTTACACTTTTTCAACGTACTGCTGCTATACAGCATTGGCTCTCAAAGTGTGGTACAGGTAACCCTACAGGGGTCCTTGAGGGAGTTCCAGGGGGTCCCCGGCTAAATGATAGATAGGAACCAAATGGACTCTTATGGGCCTGTAACTCAGAGAGTGTACACATGGAACCAAATGGACCCTAACAGGTCCATTTGGTTCCATTTGTACACTTTCAAAGTTAAATTAACATTGATTTTATAATATAAATTAGGGCCCCAGAGATAGAAATGCCATTAAAATGGGGCCCGTAGCCTAATGCAGGTCAAACTGGGGGGGGGGGGGGGGGTTCGTAGAAATCCTCTCTTATGGGGGTCCCTGGCCTATATTTTTCAAATGGGGGTCCGCGGGCTAATGTGTGTCAATTTGAGGGTCCTTGACATGAAAAAGTTTGAGAACCACTGGTCTACAGTATAAAGCACTGAGTGGGTTAGTGTCCATACTTCTGTCAAATTTTGTTGTCAAATGTTTTTACCCCTTGTCCATTACTTGAGTTGAAACAATTAACACTTACAGCACGTAGGACGCCTGAGAACGTCATAGGATAGAGTAGAGTAGAGTTCTAAGGACGTCTGAGGACGTCCTAGCGACATCCCAGCGATGCGGGGCGAGATATTAATATTCAGAATTTTTCCTATTTATTTTTTTGGCATTTCGCTTTTCGCTTGCCGTATGCTAACGCTCAGTGCAACTATTAGCTTATTATTGACTCCCACGTTAGCGAGACGGAAAGAATGACTCGTAGCTCCTAATCCAGGGCGCTCTCCGTGGTGATGAATAGAGCGATATGCTGGCGCTTATTTTCTGCTCCTCATCCGTCTCTCCCGCAAAATATGAACGCTTTTTGGAGCGTAAAACAATATATTAAGATGATCGGGGATGTTGAGGTCACTTTGTAAAGTCAACTTTTTTAGGAAAGTGTTTCCGGTTCATGGCTTTCAAAGTAAAAGCGATCAGACACCTCCGGTATTCTATAGCCTATATTTTGAAGGCAGTCGGCGTACTCAATGTGTTTTAATAGACAGGATACCACTGATATGGTTGACTGTATGCCATTTTCTTTTCAGATGTTTTCCATGAGCATTTCATCATCTTACTATTTTATTCTATAGTATGCGGTGTCACTGAGCAGTATGGGTGGGAGGGTTGAGGGGTTTCTTCTTGTTCTTTCCTTTTCTTTGTTTTCTATGAAAGAAATTTTTATTTCATATCATAATGTTTGTGTAACAATTTATAATCTGTTCTCAATAAAAATCTATTAGACAAAAATATATATTTTACAGCTGTCAAACGTATTCAGGTGAACGATCCCCAAATTATTATGTACTGTATTTAGCCACGAACCCCACATCTGAAACTATTGTGATGCCAGGAACTCCTATACAGGCATTGTACTGTAAAATTATTAAAAATATTCCATATATAACGTATGAATGAAACAAGTTTACCTACAGATTTCCACCCACTCAAAGTAATTTCTAACACAGACAAAACCTTTTTTGAGGGGCGCTAGCTCCTCCTATACACAGGTTTAATGTTTGACTTTAGTTCAAAGTTTGTTTAGTAAACGCATTGACCATGTACGTCATAGTGTGTCGTTTACGTCATATTGTCTCTTTATTGTTAAAGGGTAAGACCACTTTTTTGGTTTGGGTTGTTTTCTTACCTTATTATGGTCAAACTAGTCCAGTCCAGGAGTTAATTCTCTCCATTGTGCAGTTTTATAGAAAATAATGTTATAAAAATACCAGCCCAATGAGCCCATTGACTTACATTGTTGTGGGGAAACAGCTCTCAAAGTCACTCTTTTAGCACATGAACGAACGCAACAAAAGCTGATTCTGACAGCTTATGACATCAGGAAAACTCATGCGGTTTTATTTTTAATAAAAAATGTCAACGTTGTCTTGTTTTGACTAATTTGTGTAGAAAGAAGATCTGGTAGGTATGCTTACGCCAACCGAATCACTTCTGTTTTCACGTGACGCGGTACTACGATCCGATTGGTCCAACTCTAACTGCAACAATCTGGAACAGCGCACTTCATCCTCCGTTCTAAAAGTATCGTAAGCCTACAAACTTATGACTGCTTGCCGTGGGTGTCTGTGTCGGGGGTACTGCTCGACTGCAGATGGATTGGGTGCTCTCAGCGTACAACACAGGCAGCCAGCGTGCTTCCTTGTTTACAAAAGAAACCGGAAACGGAAGACCGCATTGCAGCTTCAGTGTCTCTCCAAACAAAATAGTACCTTTATAAATATACGTTAAAACACGAAAATAAAACCGCATGAGTTTTCCTGATATAATAAACTGTCAGAATCAGCTTTTGTTGCGTTCGTTCATGTGCTAAAAGAGTGACTTTGAGAGCTGTTTCCCCGCTACAATGTAAGTCAATGGGCTCATTGGGCTGGTATTTTTATAAAGTTATTTTCTATAAAACTGCACAATGGAGCGAAATAACTCCTGGACTGGACTAGTTTGACCATAATAAGGTAAGAAAACAACCCAAACCTCCAATAAAGTGGTCTTACCCTTTAAGGCATTTAATGTTTGTGTTGGCACCGTTTGTTCGACATCACCATTACATCACCTAATCAACATGAGTTAGACTTTAATATATTAGCGCCCCTCACTTCACACGGGTGTGATTTCTAATCACCCTATCCTTGTTTATATACCATTATGTAGTGATATAAATAATATATAAAAAGCAGCCAGTCATTGACTGGCAGCCCAGTCAACATTCTTCTGTGTTTAGGTACAATACAGCGCAGCTACTATTACTAACAGAACGTGTTAAACCACATGGAGTAGACTAACGCTACAGCATCCTATCCATTTCTGAACAGATACACATGGAGAGGGGGGGGGGGGGGGGGTGGAGAGACGGACAGACAGACAGACAGGGGGGGGGGGGAAGGAAAGTTTGAAAGAGGAGACAGATGGAGGCAAAAAGACATGGGTGGGAGAAAAGAAAACAATGACAGATTGAAAGGATGAGTTGATCATTTAACGGGTAGAGAGGTGTAAAAACAATGAGAGGAGAAAGTTAGACAGAAAAGAAAAAGTAATTCAGATTCATCAGAGTGTGTAAACATTAAAGAAGTATTTGTGATTGAGAGAGCAGCCATAATGGTCCCGCTTCTTAATTTTTTTGTCGAGTGTGTCTGTCGCTTCATTAAGGCCAACTTCACCTACAGCGTAGGGGGCGGGGCCAGACCAACTGGCAGCAGTGATTGATGGGCACAGCGGCGAGTCACAGACAGTCCTTCACACAGCGGCGCACACGCTAAGTGTGCTTAATGGCATTAGTCCCGCCCCTTTCGCCAGACGAGTCCGGTGTTTTTCTCCAACTCTCTCCCACACACACACACACACACACCTCTGCAGCACTCCATTTAAAACTATCTGTCATAATTAAGAGTGGATGCAGGTCTGTGTTACCAGATTTTACGAGAGAGAAGCAAGCAACCAGGTATTTGAAAACAAGACCAGAAGAAGCGGCCACATAACTCACACACCCACAAAGAAAAACAAGCCAACCGTTGCTTATAGTAACAAGCAGACAAACATGTGTGTGTGCCTAATGCTATTTTAACCAATTAAAACCGGAAAAGCATCTGTCATTTATTTGAGATGTTTGTGTTCCGAAGTCTTACATAAATTACACATCCTACCCGGGTCATGTTCTTTCCCCTCGTTCTGAATTCCCGTTTAATATCGTGGCAAATAAGAACTGTGTTCCAAAACTGTGTAGGTATAATGTGTTTCCCTCACCACAGGCAGAGCAGAGCAGAGCCAGACATGAGCGCTCCATGACAGCTGACGGTGGATATTAATCTCCAGTGTTCGCATTAATCATCCATGCAGCGGAGAGCACACTGTACATATGTGTGCAGCATACAGTATAGTGAGTATACTTGTCTTGTGTTGGTGCAAGTGTGTGCGTGTGTGTGTGTGCGCGCCTGCTCAAGAAAGCAATTTAAGAAGTATATGTACACAATGTACAGTAGCCTATAGGTGTAAGTAAGTTAGTTGAGTGTAAAGTTAAAGAGCTGGGTAGAAACTACAGCAAGTCTTCACAGTACTAAAATCAACTTCTAAATGAGCTGGAGGAGTTTCTTTTTTTCACACTGGCAAACAGTAGACATAAGGATGGGGAAGAAATAAAGACGGGGGAGAAAAGCAATGCAGCAGAAGTCATCAAAAAAACACACAAAAGTTTTGAAAACCGCTCTCGACTTTCCACCCCATATCCGACTAAGTTCTTAACTAAAACCGGCCAACCCATGGCAGCAACTACAACACAACCATCAGCGGCTCTGTGCTATTAGAGAATTTAAGTTTAGTCTCCTCTAATCTGGTATAGGATAAGGGGTGTCTCTGGGTACAGTAGAAAGGCAGGGTGTCATATGGGAGGCTTGGTGTTTCACAGAAGCTTTCTGCTATAGCTTCTCTTTAACAAAGCAGTAATTACAGTGTGTGTGTGTGTGTGTGTGTGTGTGCCCAAACCGGCCTTCGAGGACATGAAGGGATGACAGTTCTGGCTGCACTCTTGGCTGCTAATGCTGTAATTAACTGGGTGAAACACACACACACACACACACACACACACACACACACACACACACACACACACACACACACTTCATCCTGCTCCTTCCTTATTTACACTCTCCCTGGTTCGTAAGTTGCACTGAAAAGCAGCATTAAGCTTAAATGTACCAAAATTGTGCTTAACAAAAAAGCTGGGAGATCAACAGGAAGAATAATGAAAAATGGAAGAAGGGCTCTCTCCCGACTCGAGGTTCTTAAGGTGCACTCACTGAAGGCAGCATTAGGCTTAAAATGTACCAACGTGTGCTAAAAGCCCGGAGGTCAGCAAGAGAGGCTGCAAGAAAAAAGACGGAGACAACGAGAGGGGGGGTTCAGCATCAGTACCCTTCCCCTCTCTCCCTGCCTCTCTCTCTCCCTCCATCTCATGGCTACGTGGCAGAACCGAACTTGACAGCTATTCAATTTTCCCAAAGGTAAAGCTAATCTGCAGCCATCTCTCCCCGCTCCGCTCCGCTCTCTGGCACCCTGTTACACCCGGACTTTCATCTCTCCCCGCTCCGCTCCGCTCTCTGGCACCCTGTTACACCCGGACTTTCATCTCTCCCCGCTCCGCTCCGCTCTCTGGCACCCTGTTACACCCGGACTTTCATCTCTCCCCGCTCCGCTCTCTGGCACCCTGTTACACCCGGACTTTCATCTCTCCCCGCTCCGCTCTCTGGCACCCTGTTACACCCGGACTTTCATCTCACCGCGCTCCGCTCTCTGGCACCCTGTTACACCCAGACTTTCATCTCTCCAACGCTCCGCTCTCTGGCACCCTGTTACACCCAGACTTTCATCTCTCCCCGCTCCGCTCCCTGGCACACATGCATGGACACGCGCATGCACACACACGCACACGTTTGTATTACTATACTTGTGTGAGGACTTCAACATTTTGGGACAGTGATTTTAACAATCTGCCTAAATCTGAAAAAAATCGAATCCACTTGTCGTGCAGACAGACACATTGTGAGATTATAGATAGTCTATTTTTCAGTGCATGACACTGCCACACGACCGGGTATATAAATCATGTTGAACTCAATTTCGACCCCTAAACCTAACCTCTAAATGTCTAATCCTAAATGTGAAGCAACCATTTATCTTGTGAGCACCGGGGAAAAGGTGCGTCTATGATACTGAGACATGAGACGTGCATCTTTTAGACGGGTTTGGACGTAAGCAAGACGCAGGAAAGATGTTGAGGAGTTGAGAGCTTGTTTTAACTTCTAACTAACAATCTACTATATACATGTCTTTGAGGAGGACAGTTTGCATTGACAAGCACAGGGAAGTAAAGTCTACTAAACAAGGTCTACTGAAAGGATAAATCCAAGAAAGCCTTTCTGCTTTTTTCCATTGGGGTCCTCATGTACTCAATTCATCACAGACAACTAATTGATTTTGTTGACAAAACATTACTTTGGCGGGCCATAGTAATGGCTGATTTTACACGTGCTTGCATGCTGAAAATAGTGTGAAAATAATGGTGTAAGGAACCTTAAATACATTTTAAATTAGCTTTTTCCAGTGTGCGGACCTTATTTTCTTTTCTATTATTTACCTCGGCCCGGCACCTGACGTTTAGTTAGTGGATGTGCGTGCTCTATTGTATCTTTCCTTGCATGCTGAAAATAGCCAATCCACAAGCTCTCAATGTGTCGCGGTGCAACGCGCTTGCAGAACATTTTTCGGCATAGATTTAGTCGACGAAATGAACACTGCATCAGACAAGTTAAATGGAACACATCTAAAATCCACTGCCAGATCAAATTATAAAACTATAATTTATAATTTTAAATGTGTGTCAACATCAGGTGGCGAGTAGAAAATACCAAACGATTCATCATCCCCATTTCATGTATTTTCCCCACCCAGCGAGAGATTCATTTTCACACGCTGTTGTCTGCCAAATATGTAATTAATCCAAAATGAAAATGAAAAATGAAATGCATAATCATTTCTCTGGGCTTCAAAAGTAGACAATTAGTCATGCTCTTGAAATCTAGTTTTTCGTGTATTCATAGCAACAAAAAAAAGAATCTAACCAAAATAGACAAACATGAAACAGTCTTGGCTGAGGCTCTGCTGATAAAAATAAGTAAATAAATAAACCTGATGCTTCAGGACCCTGCTGACACATGTCATGTTATCAAATAGTTTTTGATTAAAATTCTATGTGGTTCTCAAAGTTTTGAATGAATACCACTGCTATTCATAGACGTCCTTCTCTTTGGTCGCTGTGGGGCATAAACCTCTCATCTCCATTCTAACATTGTGTTTCTTCGCCCTGCATGATCATCCTGCACAGCGTCACACAAAAGCATAAAAAATTGCAGATCTGCAAGTTTGAGTGTGTCGAACTGCTACTTTTGATGATTTTGAATCCTGAGAAGTAACAGTATTGGTAACGGTATTTCCACCAGACAAGAGATTCGGCGACGGTAACAAGAGATTTCCTCTTAACCACACCTCTTCAA